>NC_136799.1:32525337-32895337 GCF_951216825.1 Electrona antarctica
CAATGTGTTTTTATTTGGATGACACACGTTTATTTTCATCTCCAGGAGTATTTTTGGAGTGCCTGGAAGCAGTTTGTCATGGGGTGTGGGCACTGCTTTTTGATTGTTTGATTGAAGTATTTATTAACAGTTAGCAGAATTACAGTACATTTCAAGACCAACTCAATACAAAAACTGTTAACTGTGGACGACACCATAACGCATTACACTTGTTTACAATAGGGTCCAGCATATGGTTTGGCAGTAATTTGTCATCATGGCTGAGATTTTGATGTGTTTATGATTTCTCTCTTTCGCTCTTTATTATTAAAATAACGTCTATGTATTCATGTGTTTATTTATGTATTGAAGAGTATCACATAGTTCCTAAAGCTGATTTTCTTTGTTCAAGGGCAGCATTTACCAAAGCATTTGACATGTCTACCTGCAGGTGTCAGTATTGGCATAGCTTATGGTCATGAACAATACTCTGACCTAGTGAAGAAAAAAGCAGGGTGAGGGAAAATCTAATGGGGTTCTAAACGGGTCTGTAGTATGGGAAATCCTCTAGTACTATCGCGTAGCAGATGCAACACGTTGTGAGCTTAAGATTTAACGACTATTTAACTTTAGCATGACCTTTGAAGTAGGCTATAGCATCCAAGAGGTGGATGGCAAGCACAAGGTTTGGTGAAGGGAGAAAGGATGTACTGTAAGTAGTCAGTATAGGCTACAGCAAGTCAGTGGAAATGAAAAGCAGAATTGGTTGATCATGATATTATATAACTGAGATGTATGTAGCCTATACTGTATGGAGCCCACGATCATAGTCTCTGTGATGAAAAAGCTTCACTAAAGCAAGTGGCCTGTTTCTGTGTTCCTATTGGGCAGATGCAGATGTTACAATACAGACAGATGCCTTCAAGGTGTGTGTGTGTGTGTGTGTGTGTGTGTGTGTGTGTGTGTGTGTGTGTGTGTGTGTGTGTGTGTGTGTGTGTGTGTGTGTGTGTGTGTGTGTGTGTGTGTGTGCGTGCGTGTGAGAAAGAGAGGGAGACATGGGGCTCCATTTTCGTCACCGCTAAACCCCTTATCCCTAAACTTCTTTGCCTATTTTTTATTATTTTGTAAAACATTTTTTAATAGTTCAACTAGCCAATCTACATTGACACGTTGTGAGCTTGTAGACTGGCCATTTTAACTATTCAAAAATGTTTAGCAAAATAGTAAAAAAAGGCAAAGAAGTTTAGGGATAAGGGGTTTAGCGGTGACGAAAATGGAGCCCATAGTGCGTGCGTGTATGTGTGTTTGGGGTGTATGTGTCAGCATGTGTGTCATCAGAAAGATGGAGAAGAGAGGTGAAGAGAGCATCATCTCTTCATCTCCCGCTGACGTCAGCAGCACTCCATCTGTGGCCTCAATATGGAAACAAGTCAAATGTATTTCTCATTTCAAAGGCTAATGTAATACCAACCTGAAATAGGATGTTTGGCATGGGATTTTCTGCATCGTCCAGTGTATTTTTCCAGACAAATGGTTTCAACTTAAACATATTCTGAATATGTCTGAACTTGATGCACACATTTGGTACCCCTGCCATCAATGCTAGAATAGCCTCCTTAGTTCCATCATTGTGAAAGGTTACCCAGTTGTGAACCAAACAGGTACATAATGGCCATATAGAGTATGACACTGGAGGATAATGGTACATAAAGGGAAGAGTTTGACCATTACACACTGTGGTAAACTCTCATTGTCTCTTCTTATTTTGTATAGATGTTAATTGTATGCCTACTATACAGTACTGTATGTTGGTTGCTTGTTCAAAATTATGTTCTGCTTGCTTGTCCGCAAATTCTACTTATGTTATTCTTAGATGTTGTTAAGACAGATGCTAGGCTTGATGTTTATCTGATATCCTAGATACTTTGTAGCACTTCATTGTTTTACTTATTTTGAACTAATAATTAATTACGTGACCATTTACCCTGTCTTTTGTTGACTAGGGTACATGCCATTTACTCTGATATCCACTCTGGATGAGAGCATAGTTAAATGCCTAAATCGTAAACTAATAGTATGCATTAGAATGCAGTCTGCATTGATTGATCTTAGATGCTCAGGTGCCAGGTGTATTGATTGAAGGTCTGTCAAGTTCTGCAACAGAGGCCCTTTAATGCAGAATATCCTCATGATGAATGTTTTTTATTCAAGTGTGTTTGCTTCATTAGCAGCCCAGCTTGTACAGGCTTTTACATGATGCTCTTGTATCAAAAATAATAATGAAAGGAATGGAACATGACATAAAACATCATGCAGTGAAAAGGTTTTCATGAAAATGAGAGATTGATAAATAAATAAAATGATATGATGAAAATGAGAGTGAGAGAGAGAGAGTTCCTGCTTGTTCAGGAATTGGGGGAAGGGAGTGCAGAGATGTTTCAGCAGCCAAGTCAGATGTGATTAATGTTGTAGACGGTTGAGAGAACATATAGCTGTGTGTGTGTGTGTGTGTGTGTGTGTGTGTGTGTGTGTGTGTGTGTGTGTGTGTGTGTGTGTGTGTGTGTGTGTGTGTGTGTGTGTGTGTGTGTGTGTGTGTGTGTGTGTGTGTGTACACAGTACACAGTACA
This sequence comes from Electrona antarctica, assembly GCF_951216825.1. Classification (NCBI taxonomy): domain Eukaryota; kingdom Metazoa; phylum Chordata; class Actinopteri; order Myctophiformes; family Myctophidae; genus Electrona; species Electrona antarctica. Next base: position 32,527,944 of record NC_136799.1, read on the forward strand.
CAGTGTACACAGTACTACACCATGGAGTACATTTACATGCTTAGTGATGAATTGCTTTTAGGCTATATGACCAGGTTTGAGATGAACACAGCGATTTAGCATAGCATAGGTTGATGAATTATAAAGCAGATTCTCTGGCTCACTACTAGCCAGTAGCCAGTAGAATATTTAAAGTGTGATGATGGAGAATGATGGAGAATCCCTGCTTCATTTGGACTGATTGATTGAAAATTGTATTAACAGTTTGCAGAATGGGTACAGTTCAAGGAAGGTACAGGTCAATACAAAATCTGCGAAGAGGATAAAACCAGAAAAAGCACTAAGACTGATCGAATCCTAGTCTGTATAGAACATTAAAGTTCCTTTGCTGTTTTACTTGAACCACTTAAACCCTAGTTATCACCCCTAGTTCCAGTTCTGCTCATTTTTGAGTGGTGTACACCGCTCCAATGACTGGCCGCGCGTGTCCCTAATATGTATGTCTGTTTGGCATGGATTAGGAAGAAGCTGCAAAACGGCCGGGTGACCTGCTTTCTAGTGGCGCTGTTGAGCTTCACACTGTGCACTATAACTATGTTAAAAGACCTACATTCAGAAGCTCTCATGGACCAGAGCTACATCCCTACCTGCTTTCTCTGCACCATTTAAGGCCGTTTCCAAATGTTAAAATGTAAAAGACCAATATTATTATGAAGAAAACAAGATTTTAAGACCGCTAAAACAAATAGAATAAAGTTTACCTTCAGAAAAAGCGTTGTTTATGGCTTCTGAATGTAGGTCTTTTACACATTTTGTGCCCAAAACGTCTGTGGACGTCCTGGGTATTACCGCACGTGCATAGCCCAAGACGTCTGTGGACGTCTTTGAAAAAAAAAAAATATATATATATATATATTTTTTTTTTTATTAAAAAAAATCAGAAAAATCAAAACACTTTTTCTTTTCTTTTTTTTTAACACGTGGTGCCAAAGTTTGTGTTTTCGCCATTGAGAATGCATTTGGCGTTTAAATTAAATAACTCAGAAACTATAAAACATTTCAAAGTAAAAAGTTCCAGCATGTGTCTCCACAGTCAGCTGAATTATAAAAAATTTGAATGGATTTTCTAGGTGAAAGTGATTTTGGGCAGTTTTACGTGGGCTCTCAATGTTTAACATGTAATGTCTATGGAGTGACGTCACGTCAACACCACTAGGTCTGGAAAGGGGGCGTGGAAAGGAGGCGGGGAAGGGCTGTGAGATAGGCCTATAGGGACATTCATAGTGTGGTTAATTATAATGCATATAGTCCTCCCTCCCATATAATGGTCTGTAATTATTTCTTGGGCTATAATGTGATGCAATGCATCGTGCACAAAATTAGAGGCTCATTAGCATTAATTGAACACAACTCGTCATCGTTGGCCAACTGACCATAGGATCTCAATAGATTTCTGTAGACAGGGTTTGTAGAATTAGACCTGATCCATTATGCCACTACGTTTAAGTAGCATGCAATGACGAGAATTTAGCATGACCTATGACCCCTAATCCCTAACTATGGCATCATTATCCATCTTGATGCAAGAGGAGGAGGAGATGGTGGCAGTGATAAAGGAGGTGGATTACTGCAGGTCTCTGGAGGTGGCTGTAATCAGTTCCTACAGTATTACAATGTATAGTGTGAGTGAATTAACATGTTCTTTCCTTTGTATTGTGTAGCACCACCAAGATAATCAGCCCGACATGGTTTTATATCACCAATATGTTTCATACTGTGTTAGGTCCAGTGTGAAACATCCTATATACTGAATACATACTGAATGCATTTGAGGGCATGCCAGGTACATTGGGCTGGCCACATACATATACGTTGTTTGAGTTAGGCTGGCGACAACGGTTCAGTCTTTTCTGCTATGTCTCTCACTGTCAGTCTCTCTGACTATCCATCGCATGTGCTGTGTGTGTGAGTGCATGCATGCGTGTGTGCGTCTCCATTGCATACTTTATCAGTTTAAGTCCAATCTTCAGTTTTGGAGTGAATTCCTGGGTCCTGTTATATGTATTCTCAACAGAGAAGACCATTTCACCCCATTTACTGCTGTGAACTCTAGTCTATACGATTAATTCTGCTTCAGTTAGGTATGATGTCTGCTGGTGACAAAGACCCCAACAACAACAACAACTTTTGTACACAGGATTAAGAGCTAATTAGGGCAGTGGTTCCCAAACTTTTTAGCTCGAGACCCAAAAGGGAATGTCTCCCCGGAGCCAAACAACTGGTGAAAATAGCCAAGATCATCTTGTGACTTGTTTTGTCCTGCACCAGCGATGAAATGGATGTGCGTAACTGTTTGTGAACTGGGGCACAAAGTGAGACTTTTTTGTGTATTTGAAGCCTGCGTCACCTACTGGCTTTCCAACACCTTCATTCACCTCAAATCCCACATGAGCAGCATTGTTCTATAGCAAACAATAGCTGTAGCTGCAGTGTTGGCAGTGTATTTAGAGATGCAGTATTGAGAACCTCAGCTCAGTTGTAGTCGATAATTTAATACTGTTTGGATCAATCCTTATTTACTGTATTTGACTTATCAATCATTGACAGACAGCTGTATTTCTTATACAGGATATCATTCAGAACCAACCACTGCATTAGCAGTTAACTTGCTTTTTAACCAGCTGTGGGTGACAATGTTATCACACGTAAAGATGAAATTACCTACCTAGGTTCCATCCTGGAGGCTAATCTTTCCGGTGATAAAATGGCCACCAACGTAATCAAAAAAGTCAACCATAGAACAAGATTCCTCTACAGGATCTCCTCACTGGTCAACAAAAACACCTTGAAGACCTTAACAGGAGCCCTTGTACAGGGTTTCTTTGACTATGCATGCACCTCCTGGTACCACAGCACCTCAAAGGCCCTTAAAACCAGGCTCCAGACTTCCCAAAACAAACTGGTCAGGCTCCTACTTGATCTAGCCCCCCGAACCCACCTCACCCCTGCCCACTTCGACAGGCTGGAATGGCTTAGGGTCGACGACAGAGTACAGCAACTTGCAATGGGTCTGGTCCACAAGATTCGATACACCACCAAGATACCCATGTACCTGTCTAGATACTTCCTTAATGTTAACGAAGTCCACACCCACAACACCAGAGGGAGTGCAACGAACCATGTACAACCCAGATTCGGCACAAACAAGGGACTAAATTCTTTTCGCTCCTATGCCACCAAAATGTGGAACGCCCTACCAACTGTCATTAAGACATGCGAATCCCTTGACTCCTTCAAAACCGCTCTCAAAGGGCACCTACGGATGGCTGCAATTCGAAACTGGCCCCCGTAAAATCTGAATCCCCCCCCCGCCCCCCCCTTTTTTCCCCTCACTGTATATATTTCTTTTCCCTTTTTACCTCCTTTTTGATGAATTCCTGTTCTGTCTATAGAAGTGTCTATTTGTACGTCTCTAAATGTTTTGATGATTTGAACATGGTGGACCCTGTTGGAAACAAGTGTAATGCTTAATTGGGTCGTCCACTCACAGTTAACAGCCTTTGTATTGAGTTTGTGCTTGAAATGTACTGTAATTCTGCAAACTGTTAATAAATTCTTCAATCAATCAATCAATCTGTTCTGGGGCTTGATATTTATGTGTGCTGACTGCTGACTATAGTGTTCCATATCATCACTGAATGGAACCTTGTATGTCCAAACAGTTATACATTTCAGGAAATGAAAAAGAACCTGTAATTTCAATGGCTCCAATGTAGTTATTTCGTTACAATCTCTTGTTAACACTTTTCATTGGTTAAATATTTATAAAGTCCGCACAGACAGACTTAAATGGCATCCCTATTTTGGGCATGACATTATAAGTGAAATGGTTTTACAGATTGTCAAATGTTTGTGAAGCGTGTTGTGAGCTAGGGCTTTACTTTATGAAAGAACACAGAACGACAAACCTAGGTCCTAGATTTGAGAGTCTCAGTGGCTTTCCACATACATAATGCCATTAGGTACCATGACCAAAGACCGTACCAAAACGTTAAGTGATGACCCACTTTTCATGAATCATAAGGATTTGGCTGTGGTTCCCCTAAAACGCATTGCAGTGTTCTCTTGCTGTGATATGTCATCACGTGCCTTAGTTTCTCTGCATTTTGAAATCTGATTTTTATCATGCACTGTATAATTCATACCCAGACAGTATTAAGAGAAGACTTAAGCTCTGCAGATGGTGCAATATAAACTACTGATGCCTGGTACTGTACATGGTGTGATTTTAGTATTTGTAGTTGCAGCAAGGGCAAAATCCATTTCACCCGACCGCCACGTCGAGCTACCTCAGTGGACTGGGTTTATATACCACCAGTGGTGGGAAAAGGTACTCCACTCCACTGTTACAAGTAAAAGACCAGAATTCAAAATGTACAAAGATATTGGAATTAAAATATAGGCTTATACTATATACCAAAAAATATAAGTGCTCATTATGCAGAATGTACCATTTCACAAGTTTTCAAATGTGTAAAATGTAACTAAAGTTTTCAAATAATTGTAATGGAGGAAAAGGCAATATTTGCCTCTGAGATGTAGTGGAGTAGAAATAAAAGTATGGAAAATTGGGATCGCGCACTCCAGTAAAGTAGAAGTACCTAACATTTTACTAGTAGGTACTAGTAGTAGTACTAGCTGTCTTTCTATCTCTCATTTCGTGCTTAAATAAAAACGTCTGGGTTTCCGAGGCTATTTCTTGCTGAGAGCCGTTAACTAAATATATTACCATTTCATTTCAATGGCTTAGTCTTTTTAAAGTAGGTCACCGTCACATTCCTCCTCCATATTCCAACATGGCAAATACCCTTTTAATAATGTCTCATTTTCATGGACACCAGTTTCTATTGATAGAGTAGACATGTTGCCACACAAACAGAGACCCATGCACACACACACACACACACACACACACACACACACACACACACACACACACACACACACACACACACACACACACACACACACACACACACACACACACACACACACACACACACACAACCTTTAGGCAGTTAGAAGCGGAGGACTTGGCCTCAGGATTCCATTTCCAAAACTAGACTAAATATAGAGGTTACAGTTTGACTGGAGGTTGTCAACTTTGTCTCTCTCTCTCACACGCACACACGCACGCACGCACGCACGCGCACACACACACACACACACACACACACACACACACACACACACACACACACACACACACACACACACACACACACACACACACACACACACACACACACACACAGAGTAGATGCAGAGTATCACCACATCTATTCTAACAGATCTTAAAACATTGCCTTTGCACAAAAACATACATTATTGTTTTGAATTGAATATTGTTTTCAATTTAGCCTCAACACATTCTGATAGCTTAAGAATAACAGGTTATTTTCTCTAGCAGGCAGGAAATAATGCATTTTCCACATTAATTCAGCTCATTGTGAGCTCACCCACATTCCGTCTCTTTCTCTAATAACTTCTGCTATCCAGACAGTAATTAAAAAGAGTGAGCTGCACCTCCCTTTCTAATATTACTGCATTATGAGACGTCATGCTGTTTACACCCTGAATTGATCTTGGCCTATAGCTAACACATTATTTTCTTATGACTCATTATTACAATGTGTGTGTGTGTGTGTGTGTGTGTGTGTGTGTGTGTGTGTGTGTGTGTGTGTGTGTGTGTGTGTGTGTGTGTGTGTGTGTGTGTGTGTGTGTGTGTGTGTGTGTGTGTGTGTGTGTGTTCTGTTCTTGGCATGGTGGCCAAAAAGGTGAACTTATGAAGCCTACTTAAATGTTAGTACAAGAACTACAGTTTTAAATGCCAGACATTTCACTGGCTCGTAAGATTTCCTCCCACACAGATCTACAGTATATTGGTGGCGTCGCTGTCGGGTGAAAAGCTTTTATGTCCAAAACTGTTATACTTTTCAGGAAAGGGATAAAAGAAAAAGAAACCTATGTGTTCCAATGCATACGATGTGGTTATTATTTTGTCACAAGCTCTTGTTAATACTTTTCATTTATAAAATCCACAGACAGACTTAACAACTTTCAAGCTGGCGTCTCTATTGGACGTGTAATTAATTATAGGTTAAAATAGAGAACGTAGCAGATCTACAAGCTCACTACAACCTTCTACCTCGTATGTCAGCTATTTTTGCTATACATTTGCAGCCTGCAGGACACTGTCATAAGACAAAGTAGAAAATAGGTAATTCATTCATGAAATTTGAAAAATAAGAATTTTATTTTGTATACCTTCTTAGCTCCCATTTAAAACATCTTTGCTAATATGAAATCCCCTTTAAGTCTGCTGTTTTCGTTGTTGATTTGCTGAAAATGTCAACTGTGCCAGTCAGTCACTGTAGTATTTACTGAGGTTTATCTAAAGTGCAGTTGGTCTACCAGTAAGACGCCCTGAGGGTGAGAAGCGTGCACGCATCTGCCTGGGTGATGGCAGACTGCTGGGCGAGCACTGGCACTTTGGCATGGGGGGGGTCAGGATCAACATATGGAATGTCGGTCAGCTCCATATATGCATGGAGATCTAAGGGTTTGAGGTCAGATGTAGAGTTGCTGGCCGACTGCATATATGCAGATCTAGGTGATGATCCAGTCTTCTCCATGTATGGCTATCCAGCGTTTGATGAGGTCAGTGTCGTGATCTTCATATATGGAGACGGCCATATATGGAGCGTGTCACAAGGCATGACGGACTGACGGCCTTATATGGTGGCGTGACGTGTCACAAGGCGTGAGGGACTGACAGACCTATATGGTGGCATGACGTGTCACAAGGCGTGAGGGACTGACGGACATATATGGTGGCGTGACTGACGGAACATGCAGGTTTTCATAGTAATCTGTGACCTATGGTTGCAAAAACCCATAAAGCAGCCAAAAATTACGGTGTCAGCTCCCACCAAAGAGGGTCTTGATCCATGGAGCTTTCCAGCCTGATTGATATGATGAAAACACAGACCGCCCCAGGCACTTCAAATTTAAATCGTGATTGAGTCCAGTACTGTTGCAATTTCGTTTTTATAGGCCACCAGAGAGACCATGGGTTTGACTAATTCATGGTATAAATAAATCACAAAAAGCAGGACAGGCCCAGCAGATGGTACCTGGATCAAACTGAGGAGGATTGACCTTGTTCTCTCATACGGATTTGATTGTGTTTAATCCGACCCACTGACAGACTGACTGATCATCTGGGTGTAATATAGAACATGTTAGCAGGTGTGTGTGTGTGTGTGTGTGTGTGTGTGTGTGTGTGTGTGTGTGTGTGTGTGTGTGTGTGTGTGTGTGTGTGTGTGTGTGTGTGTGTGTGTGTGTGTGTGTGTGTGTGTGTGTGTGTGTGTGTGTGTGTGTGTGTGTGTGTGAGATTTCCATCTGACAGCGACAATAAAGTAGTATGTGTAGTACCATACCATACCGTGTTTGTTCATTGATTATATTTTGACTGAGAGATGACTTTTTGAGGAATGTGTGTGAAGGGGCTGTGTATACAGTACATTACCAAGGACAGGAGAAGCTGCATAAAAATACAATTTATTTTCTGTACGTCGGTGTTGCTTGCCTATACACAAACTGAATTTCAAGCTAAAGCATTGCTTGTCTGCGTGCGTGCGTGCGTGCGTGCGTGCGTGTGTGCGTTGTTGTACGTATTATTACTATTTCTTGTGATGGCCAAATGCGCCACAAACTTGAGTAGACATTGTGAGGACAATTCTCCTGGTCCTCACTATAAAATGGTTGATTTATGGTTCAAAAAGAGGGAGTTATGCTTACAATTAGGAAAAGATTCAGGTCTGGGTTAGGATTAAACATTTGAACACTAGGATCTAGTAGCCTAGCCTCAAAGACCGCAGGGATGGAGTTATGCCTGATTTAAATGTGGTTGTGCACCAGTGTGAATCGAAAATAACAGATCTACACTGTATATAAACTTGAAATTCATAAAATCCCCATCCTAAAATGTTGATGTCCTCACAAGTATAATATAAAACGTGCGTGCGTGCGTGCGTGCGTGCGTGCGTGCGTGCGTGCGTGCGTGCGTGCGTGCGTGCGCGCGCGCACATACGTGCCTACTGGTTTGTGGTAAGAGTGGGTTGTGATGGGAGGACAATGGGGAGGTGTTTATGTGTATGGGAGAAAAGGTGGGGGTGAGCGGTGGGGGCTGTGTTCCCACCAGCTGGCACCCGCTGAGAGAGGTAAAATGGGGTTTAGCCGTGGGGTGGGTATACCCCTGTTTCAGCTGCCCCTAATGACGTACACACACACACACACACACACACACACACACACACACACACACACACACACACACACACACACCATCCCCTTTTCTCCCACCTCATCTCGTCACTAATCTAGAAATCCCAATCTTCCCCCCCCCCACCCATGCAGTCTGAGAGTTCCAGTATTCTCTAATCTTAGCCCGTCAGACAATGCGACTTCGGAGCCCTTAGGGCAACGATGGATTGGTTCATATACGAAAGAACACAGTGAATATTATAGTTTGTCTTGCTTTATGAAGAAGAATCATCATCATCACCATGAGCCATGTACAGTTGGAGGCCATCGATATTGTCCTTTTCTTTTTGCTGAGGTTTGCGTGATCTGCGCAAAACCCCTTTTGGTGTTTTAAACATTATGTTATAATTTAGCTATTGAAAAATAGCAGATCTACAAGCTCATGGCGCGCTACGAGCTTGTAGGTCTGCTATTTTTGAAAAATCGTGAAAATATTTATTTCAGAAAACTGGAGGATTTAGAAGGATTTTTTTAAATTTTGAGGTCAGGCCTAAATGGGTCAAATGATAAGGGACAATATCGGTGGCACCCAACTGTACACTGGTTAGAATGTTGAGGTGCCTGCCATGTACACTGGTTAGAATGTTGAGGTGCCTGGTGGCTCTGCCAGCAGGTAGTGCACAAACTGTGTGCTCGTGAGCTACAAGGACATGATTTGACTCCCAGTCTTGTCTTGCTTGTCTCTCCTCTGTCTGCCCTTGTTTTGCTGACTCTCTACTACACTCTCCTAGAAGAAATAAAGCATAAAAATGCTGAAAGAATAAGTAGGAAATATGCACTTTTCATTTTATCAGATGAAATACCATTCCTTATGCCTCTGTGCGGTTTTTTGATTTTTTTTATGGCATGTTTCAAATTGCTGACAGGCATGGCTGCAGGGCATCCACAAATGCATAACAATTACAGAGAGGTCATGTCAATAGCTTAGCCTTACAGGGCCCGTTTCACTGATACTGAATTCTACATCTTGTGATACCATGGTTCTCATTTAATACAGCTTCCTGGTTTGGTCAATCTTTTACAGCGGGGCTCTGTAGGAGGTGAGTCTTTATTTCCGGGCAGTCCTGTGATAGCCATTTCTTGGTGAGACTTTTTATGAGCCTCCAACTGTTTATTGCAAGTATTTCTTTCCACCCATTCTTGAGTCATGCATGTTTTCACATAATGTTTTCTATATTTTTTTAATATTTAGCTTTCATTTTATAACAGAATCAACGGTCAGACCGGCCTGAACTCAGAGGGTTAGGAGAGGATAAATTAAATTAAATTCATAGGATTATTAGGCACGTTTAATCACTATGAACCTGTCATCCCTATTATGGACATGGTCAGTCATTATTGTACAGTTTTGTAAAAAATAAATCACGCAGCTATTTTCACAATTTCTTAATTTGTATTATTTATTTTATATTTGGCAATAGGGAGTTCTGCTGCCCGAGGCTATGGATATTTGCTGCATGGTCCTTGGCATGGAAAAGTGTGGGAACCACTGCGGCACATGATAAAAAACATTTAGGAAATAAAGTGATACGATGTAGCCTTCTAAACGAGACAGAGTCTGGGACTGGGAGTGGACGGCAGTACAGACGTGGGTTCATGCAAAAAGACTGCAGTTGTAATTAAACAGGATACTGGTCCAGGGCAACACAGTGAAGTACGAGACGGATACACGGCATGCACTACTAGAGCATCTCTTTCTATTATTTGCTCCATTTCCTCTCATGATTTCAAACAGAGGGTGGAGTGTTGCCTACATGAATATAGGCCATAGACCCTGTCTGCTCTGTGGCTCTTATTATTTTACCATGCAAGCCTGAACTATGAATAATTCAAAGAGGTTTACCCCCTATGTCTGCAGCAGAAAGAGGTTTACCCCCTATGTCTGCAGCAGAAACCCCCCTATGCAAGTCAAAATAAAGAGTACTCCAGGAAGCTCTCTATTTCACCATCGACACTACTTCTGAAACACACTCTCACTCTCACTCACGCATGCTCATGCGCTCACTAAACTGGGCTCTCTATCTTTCTTCTCCCTTCCACTATTCCACTCTATCCCCTCCCCCTTCTATTCTGTTTCTTTTGCCCTCTTTTCAATTCCCCTCCGTCTCCCGTTCTCTTCAGCCCCCTCCTCTTGTTCCTGTTATGATGATCTCTAGGTCTCTGAGCTGTCTGCGACGGTGCAGATAAGACAGTCAGACAGACAGAGAGAGAGGAAAGACACAATGATAATCGTGTTTAGTTGTAGTGGCTGCAGCCTGCAGCACTGAGCTGGCTCTGAGGAGGTCAATGTTTTGCTTTATCATGGGGGCAAGTGGGCAACACTCCGCCCCGTGTTCCAGTGTGACTCCACACCTGTGTGTGTGTGTGCGTGCGTGCGTGCGTGCGTGCGTACAATATCTCATAGTGGTGGCTTTATAGTCATTCACATGTTTTCATCCATCACTTTGGTTTTCTCATTTTCTCTCCTCCCCTGACTTCTCCTATCCTCTCTTCTCACCTTCCCTTCATTCTCCTGAAAACTGTGTAGCCCATAGCTGGATGATACCATGACTGTGGTACTACAGTACTCACGTATACACAGTACACACACAGAGGATTAGTATGTACTGCAGTTGTGATCAGAATTCAGGATAGACTAGTTAATACGCTAATGTACTTTAGTCCAGGTTAATTGTAACAGTCCCTACTAGTCCTCTAACCCAGGGGTTTTCAACTGATTGTGAAGGAGGGACCACCACCCTGACTAAGAATCAACCTGGGGACCACTGTTGTGTTGGGTGGGGACATGGACTATAACATAAATGCTTTTGTAACACTGGCTATGTATCTCATGTGTATACATCCCACTGTTTCTCATTTCCTGATAACTAATAACAATGACTCAACCAGACAATCCAGTGCTTTCCCCCTCTTGAGATTATAACTCCCTTTTTCTGTTGAATTTCTTGACCTCCAATTTGTCAGTAAATGACTACATGGACGGTCATCATACTGTAGGTCACCAGGTTATTTAGTTCACAGTTTCTCAACTAAAAAAAATCAACATCCTACATTACTAAATGCATGGTCAGGGACCACATATACAATACCTCGTGGTCCACCTGTTGAAAACCCCTGCTTTAACCAGTTAAATGAAGATCAGAGATTATGTATTGAATGTATTGAATTATAGTCTAGTAGGGCTGGGCAATATATTATATAGACAAAGTAAAATTTGATATTGCGACAATATTGTGTGGATGACTATCTGGTGCGTTCACAAAATATAGTGACAATAAGAAAATATTGATCACAATGAGATTAGAAGTAATCAGTAATCAAAATTACATGACATCACAGAAGTTGGTACATATGCACATATGCTTTGGAAATGTACAAAGATACAGGTGTTTTGGAATGAGGTGAAGAATGAGCTGGACACCTTGCTTGGATATCATTTGAACTTGTCACCTCTCCAGTGTGTACTAGCAGCTAAGGTATCCAGTGCAAGGACCAGACACAACGCCAAATTGGTTGGAATACTCTTATACATAGCGAGGAAGACTATACTCAAGCTTTGGATTCATAGAGACGTTCCTACACTGGATGATTGGTACAAGGATTGGCCCTGTCCAGAGTGCTCAGCTCTAACTGTGGTTCCTCTGGAGAAACTGACTTATCTCCTCCGTGATAACATGGAAGGGTTCACAAAGATATGGGAACCAGTCTTAGATGCAGTGGACCCTTCTAGACTGTGCTTCAATGTACCTTATTGAACGGTAGTGAATAACAAAGACTCTGGTGACCTGTAATGTAATCATGTCAAGACTGTGGTGTACTCGTTTTGTCTTTTTTTTTTTTGTGTTTGTTTGTTTTTTGTCTGTGCATTGTAATGTCCGTATTGTGGTTCTTGTTGTTGTCTCCACCAGGCCGAAGGCATGGGGAGAGAGTATGTTTTGCACTCCGTCCGTGTGTCCGTCCTTCCGTCCGTCCTTCCGTCCGTCTGTGAACAGCTAATCTCCGGCACCGTTAACCCGGTCGATGCCAAACTTTGCACACACACTCCCTGGATGCCAACGATGAACCTCTGCCCCACATTTTCCAGAACGGCCTGTTATAGCGCCACCATGAGGCAGCTTTTCACATTTTCTACCTAAAACTACACCGATCTGCGTGAAACGTTGCATGCACACTCCCTAGAGGCCAAGGACAAACCTTTTACCTGCCTTTTCCGCATCTGCCTTTTATAGCGCCACCAGGAGGCCGACTTTTGTAAAACACATTTTTTGATATTACTCCTCCAGATTCTGTCCAAAAATCTCACAAATCGTTACACAGTATCTCTATGGTCATGTGCTCAAGTCGGATCTGTCTGATATTTCATATTCCATCCTAATTGCCTATAATTGGCTTTCACAGTTTGCAAGATTGCCCCGTTTTGAACAATAGCCTCAAATCATGAACGCAGCATGCAATTTACGTGAAATCTTTCACACATTTTCTTACTAGGCTGAGGAATATATCCCACCCTTTTCACATTGGCCTGTTATAGCGCCACCAACAGGTTGATTTTTGCAAAACACATTTTTGGAACAAAATGCCTCAAATCGGTACACATGATCTCTGTAGTCATGTGATCAAGACGAGTCTGTTGGATTTCTCAGATTGTACACTGATTGGCTAAGATTGCCTTCCAAAGTTTTCAGGAGTGGCCCGTTTTGTACAAAATGCTGCACATGTCCTGCTCATCCAGAATTCTATCCTCAGAGATGCTATGAGTGATCTGGCTCTGCATTTCCTCAACAAAATGAAGGAAAAAAAAATTCTCCTAAACATTTTGCCAAACATCACACACACTCCTATCCTCCTGGTGGAGACCTGTGCCCGGAAGGGCACTTTTTCTAGTTTTCCTATGTTATGTTGAAAAAAGAAAAATGTGTGGTTCTATATATATACATTGAATTGTGATTGAACAGTTGTGAAATCTCAGAGCCTCAATAAAAATACATTAACATTTTTTTGTTTACATGACATCACTTATGATGATCTCCCTAACCCTGTCCTGTCCTGTCCTGTCCTGTCCTGTCCTGTCCTGTCCTGTCCTGTCCTGTCCTGTCCTGTCCTGTCCTCTCCTCTCCTCTCCTCTCCTCCTCTCCTCTCCAGCCAAGCAGGCAGTTAAAAGTGGGAGGATCTGTTTGGAGTCACGCCCCACCCCCCTGTGAGCTCACTCGTCCTCGGACTGTGACAGGGAGAGCCAGGGAAATGCTGGGCTGTCCCAGGCTTTTATCTAAACACTCACACATGCAGGCACGAGCACGCACGCACGCACGCACGCACGCACGCACGCACGCACACACACACACACACGCACACACACACAGTGACACACACACACTCTGTGCCAGAGCCTCAGCCTGCCTGCGCTCTTAAAGCTGTTTTTCTGCTGGGGATCAGCCAGAGTGCTCAGCTCTAACGACACCCAGCTGCTGCTGTGGACAGAGAGGAACGATAGAACAACAGAAAGGAGGGAGTGGATTAGAAAGGGAGGAGAGGAGAATTGAAGACGAGCATCGGACGAGAGAACAAACCCACCGGGGCAGGGTTTTTAACTTCTCCCTGTCTCTCTCCAGCCAGTGGTTCACTGGCTGCCCTCTCTCTCTCTTTCTCTCTCTGGCGTACATTCCTTGGCGTGTGTTTATTCTGTCGGTGAAGTTCGGCACTCAGGAGCCTTTTTGGAGAGCAGAGGAAAAAAAGACTTAAGGAGAATAAGAAAGGAGGGAATTAAGAGAAGAGGACAGAGAGAGGTTGGAGTTCACATGACATAATCGGAGTGAATGGGTTACCATGGCGACTCACACAGGGAGCCTGACCCGCGGAGACTGAATGGAAGGAGAGCCTTGTGAACGATAAACTGACAGAGAGAGGAGAGAGGAGTCTACCGAGGAGGAGAGAGAAAAGAACCAAGGAGAGAGAGACGGAGTGGAGGTCGAGAATGGAGGACGGCTTTTCCAGCTACAGCAGCCTGTATGACACCTCCTCACTGCTCCAGTTCTGCAACGGTAACACACACTCTTAACTAATCCTCCTCTTCATCATCCCTCTGCTCAGTGCTCTGTGTTCTGTCTCTGGAGTGGACCTGACATGTCAGCAGAGCTGACTGACTGGCTGAACTTGACACCGTGTTGTGTGTGTGTGTGTGTGTGTGTGTGTGTGTGGGGGGGGGGGGGGGGGTGTTCTGTGCGTGCGTGCGTGCATCCATGCGTGCGCATGTGTGTGTGACACATACATGTGATGTTTCAGCCATGGTTTCAGCTGCAGGGGTCTTTTAAGTCATGTAGAAGTTCACTCAGTGCAAGGTCCCGGTGTTCAATTCAATTCACGACCTCCAATGTTTGTAACAATCTCCTCCTTTGTTCAAAACGTGGCAGCTATGGACCTTAAGCAGGGATTAGCGGTATCCACGTAGAAGGGATTTAATCAATGCTTAACTCCTTGTCAGGTCCAAAGACTTGAACGTTGACCCAGTCTGATTTAGGAAGGAAGGGTGTGTTCATGTTTTATTGTTTAATCCTGGTGGATATTAACAGATAATATGACTGGAGCCTTCAAGGGGAACTATAGTGTCCCTTTTGCTAGTATCTAGGCCAGGATAATGTCAACAATACATGGAGCAGCAGGCACCACATGACTTTGTAAACATGGATCAGGAAGACCGATGAGGAGTCGGACTATAGTCTTTTTGTAAATACTGTTCTGATTATTTGTTTTTCCTACATTGTTGATATATTTGAACAAGATATCTCTCTAGAGAGAGAGAGAGAGAGAGAGAGAGAGAGAGCTTAATGTTCAATTGTATTAAATGTATTGTCTAGAATGGGGAGGTGTGTATTGTGGCTGTTAATATTAGTGATGTTGTTGAGTCACTGTCATAGAGGATAGGAAGCAGCATGACACATCGTTCTGTCAATCTCCATCAATCAAGGATGATTCATCAGAATATATCACCCACTAGGATAAATAACATCCCTTACCTAATCAATCAATCAATCACCCTTACTTAAGTTATCATAAATTAATATTTAAAAACTAAGCATGGTATGTTACCATTGTGCATTGCAGCGTGATCTATTACTAGCAAATATAATTTCTGAACTTCTTGACATGTAAACCAGCTAACGTTTCATAAACCATATGATCTTCTTGGTTTAGCATGAATCTGAACACTGTAGCCTAGCATCACTGTGTAGTACTGTAGTACATACATACATACATACATACATACATACATACACAGGATTACTTTTTACTGCAATCAGAATTCAGGATGGACTAACCAGCTATGAATAGCTGAGGCACATGCATTATTAGTCTAAGTAAGGCTGGGCAATATAGACTAAATCAAATATGTTGATATCCTAACAATATTGTGTGGATGACTACCAGTATGGTGCTTTCACAAAATATTGTGAAAGCAATTCAAAATATTGAGATTAGAAGCTACAGAACAATCTGATAACTTCACAAAATTAGGCCTACATCGCTTTACTGTATTGTAGCTCCAATCATATTTAGGCTCATATCATGAATGATATCGATATAATATTGATAAAGTATATTTATTGCCCAGCCCAGTCTAAGTGAAGAGGAACACAATTATTTTCCTTAGTTCTGTCTTTGACTTTCAGCTGTAAATCTTCTTGGTGTGATTTCCCAGTTTGATCTGAGGTGTTTCTGTGTCCAGTGATTGTACACCAGTGGTAAGCGAGCTGAAGGTATCGGTGTGTAACGCCACAGTAATTGACATGTGGGTAATGAGAAAATCAATGACTTTGGCTGCACCCTGTAGGTACCAGCAGTGCACGAGTGGAGAAATGTTATTGTTTGGTGTAGTGAAGCTGAAGCATATTGGATTTGAATCACATATCTCCTTCTATATGGAAGGAGATATGGGATTCTAATCCAATCATATACCGTCTACTTAACTCAATCTTTAATTATAAAGCACAATAGCACATTTACAAATGGTAAATGGTGCATTTATCGCCTACACCTGAGGCGCTTTACATAGATTGTGCATCAATTCACCCATTCACACACACATTCATTCGCCGATGGTGGCGGAAACCATGCAAGGCACCAACCAGCACATCAGGAGCAATTTGGCGTTCAGTGTCTTGCGGTTACCATCCAGCCACTCTACCCCTGAGCCACCGCCGCCCAAAGACGGGTCAACCAAAGTGCTGTACAAAGTCAGATTAAAAAACAGAAGACGGATTAAATAGGGGGAAAGAAAAACAAATAATGCAATTTAACAACAAAAATAACAAAAAGAAAACACAATTTAAGCCATTTTGACATAAGCCAAAACGTAAGCCAAGATGTCCACGGTTTTACGATCAGACAGAAATGAGGGAGAAGAAATTAGTTTTAAGTGAAGATTTGAAGACCGCTACGGAACGAGCAGACTTAATATGTAGGGGCAAACTGTTCCAGAGGCTGGGACAGGCCACTGCAGAGGCTTGGTCACCTAGTCTGGACCTGTAACTAGTTTGAGGCACAATCAGGAGCAACTGGTCAGCCGACCTCAGGGCCCTGGCTGGGGTGTATGATAGATACAGGGGGGCCAGCCCATTTTGGGGCTGATATGATCGTACTTCCTCTTGCTAGTAAGGAGGCGAGCGGCAGCGTTCTGCATTGATGTGAATTACAGTAATAGAACCTTGATGACCATTCTGTGCAGCATGTTGTGCTTCGCCCCATGTTACATTTTGCCATCTTCAATTCAGAGGTCACAGTTCTTAGCTGTTATTATAGACACTGGTTATATGGAATAGAAACTATGACCGCTGTGTGCTTGATATTGCTGTATACACTGGTGAGGTGACTTCCACTAACTCATTTAGACTTGGAACACCTATATGCTGTTATATCTTTCAAGCCATATGTGTCAAGCCATGTGTGTGTAGTTATTGCCATATATTGTAGTGTATAGCAACATCATTTTTATTAAGTGGTGCAACCACACCACTTACTTCACTCGGGTGTGATTTTTTATTATGTCGTCGCTGTCTGGAGGAAACCACCTAACTCAATTTTTGAGATTTAAAAAGCACTTCGGACAAAACCTCTTAACTCCATTGGACCCTCAATCTGTCTGCTAAAGCAGCTACTGTAACTCCACCCTCTCCCCCTCTCATTTAAGTAATTTGCAATATATAAAGCCACAATACTAACCTTGATGAGGCAGTATGCATTGTTTAGAAAATATAAGGTTTTCTTGGGGGAAAAAAATCCTGAAAGTTGAACATTTTGGAGTCAGGTGGTTTCTCCCTGACAGCACCCACATAATAGATTTTACCAATTTTTTTATATAAATGAAATAAAGTTTTTCAGAAAATTTAGGTCAGAATTTAGAAGGTGTTTTTAGAATCAGCTTCAGGTCTAAATGCGTATGGGAAGGGAATTCTGCTTTTACAAAAATAGAATAGACGGGAAAGGAAGAGGAAGACAGGATGACATTGTGACAACAGACTGATTTAAACCTCTGGTGTTATGACTCGGGAGTTCACATTGAGACTGCAACGATTCATTGATTAGTTGGCAACTAATTTAGTAATCGTAATCAAATCTGCAACTAATCGCTGGAGTTTATTTTTGTTGCAGTTAATCATAGGTGTATTTCCACTTAACCATAGTTTTTCCAGTGTTAAAGAGGAGTGAGCCATCTCTTCCGTTACACTGCTGATGGCTGCACTTTAGAACCATAGCGACTGCAAAGCTAAATATGACACATAACAATGGTGACGCTCTATGCAGAATCACATAGTATCCAAAATCTAAAGGCTGAGGCCATTTTACCTGGCCTCAACATCTCAAATTAACATTAAAGCCAATATACTATGTCTAAAAATATACGTCTTGATTATTATTTTTAAATGACCTATTTGAGTTTAAAACAGTACCGTTACTTTTTAGTCAAATGTGTAGATATTCTTTGGCTTTAAGATGAGGTGGCTTTAATTTATTTTGATTGTATTTGTCTTTTATTTGAATAGCAGCCTAATAATCAGCAGCTGATCAAAATTGTCTAAAAGAACCTAACATCTAATTTATAAGGTGATGGCTAAATAAGTGCCGATTAATCGGTTAAATAAAATAATCGGACAATTAATCGATTATGAAAATAGTCGTTAGTTGCAGCCCGACTAACAGACTGAGAAAATAAAAACAAAAGGCAAATACTTACACCCATCCAGTTTATCAATTACAATGAACAGTATGCTCTGTCTCATCAGGGGAGACTTACAAACTGCAAGGTCAGATACCCTGAACCTTAAGTCAAAACAACAGGAATGAAGTTCATGGACATGTACCTGTCATCATGAACACATGTTCTATTCCTGTTCAGTGAAGAGCGTGCTGACAAGGCCAAAGATGCCAGCTGAGACATGTTAGTGGGTCCGACCAGAAAAACAGGTGTAACCGAGGCTGTGTGCAAAACTGCATCGGGATAAACTCAGCAGCTTCCTGCTAGGAAGTCATGGCCTTTGTTAGCAGGTTTACAAATGACACTACAGCGCACGGCTAGAGTTCTTGGACTGGACATTATGCTGTCATCGCCTCTGAGGCCCATGTGATTAGGTGACAGTTGGCTGAAGCCCAGTATCAAGGCAGTCAGATTAGCAGGAAGAAGGTGCTGCAATACTGAGATATCATAGCATAATTATTAAGGTTTCTTTGAAAAGCTACAGAGAGAGAATGTGTGATTTCTCTTTGTACTATTGGTTACATGACTTCAAATCAGTATCACAAGTATTTCAAACCTTTGCCTCGAATACAATGATGAATGAATCTTTTGTTTGTTTGTTTATTTATTTATTTTACGTTAATGCATCTTCCTATTTTTGGATGCCACCATTGTATAACAATGTACAATACAGGTTTTAGTGGTTAATCCATTTTCCAATCCAAATCCATTCAAATTTGTTCAGGTTGATTTGTTAAGAAAAAAAACAACAACCTGCTTCTCAATTAATTGATTAACCAGATGAGCCAGATTAAGTCAGTTATTGGTTCTGAATATCGGTTTCTGTCCAGCACTCATTTTGGCCTTCTGTGTCATGGCTGAGATCAAGGAGAGGTTCCTGTGACTGTGATGTTTTGTGGAATCCTCCACCCTGTCATGTTTCCTCTCTCTGAGTCAGTCTATGAATTAAGACATGCTGCTGTGGATTTGTCAGGGATTTTCCATTCTCTGCTCTCTCTCTCTCTCTCTCTCTCTCTCTCTCTCTCTCTCTCTCTCTGCTCTCTATATCTCTCTCTCTCTCTCTCTCTCTCTCTCTCTGCTCTCTCTCTATCTCTCAGCTCTCTCAGTATGAAACATACATACACAGATTACATGTGCACTGTTACTCATACATTGTGTGCATGCACACACACACACACACACACACACACACACACACACACACACACACACACACACACACACACACACACACACACACACACACACACACACACACACACACACCTAATGAAGGCTGGGATTCACGCTACAAGAGCAGCGCCCCAACAGAATGCTTAATTGGGTGAGTGTGTGGTTGAACTATCTGAATGCACTCTGTGTATGTGTTTTTATAAATATTGGTAGAGTGTGTGTGCGTGCATGCGTGCGTGCGCATGTGTGCGTGCGTGCATGTGCACGTGTGTTCAGTCTGCAGGGCTTGTAGACCAGTCTGACATCATACTGTTCTGCTGCTGCCGCCCAGCTGAACTCAAATCCACTCTGGGCAGAAAGCAATGATGTCATTCGTTCCGGAACACCTCCCTTTCTCTCTCTCTCTCTCTCTCTCTCTCTCTCTCTCTCTCTCTCTCTCTCTCTCCCTCTCTCCCCAGCTGGTTCGTGTGTTGTGGAGCATCCAACCAGACTAATGTTCAGAGACTAGGTCAGCTAAACTGGAGAAACACACATAGGCTGCATGTTTTGTCCTCAGGAAATAGAAGCTAGTTGAAGCTGACTGACAAACTCCACTGCGCGCGCACACACACACACACACACACACACACACACACACACACACACACACACACACACACACACACACACACACACACACACACACACACACACACACACACACACACACACACACACACACACACACACAGGGGATTTTCAATTTGTCCACGAGAAATTGCATTTAGATTGTTCTGGATCTGGAGGAGAGGACTTGTTTGGTCCACTTTAGTTTTTGAGTGCCCTTTAATGACATTTGTGATGCCTTAATAGAAGTCTCAAGGCTCTGAAATCACATCCACATCTTGTCCTTTTGTCCATTACTTTAGTTTAGTTCAATAAAATGCCAGCATTCGATGTCTTCTGTCACTTCAATCAAGCCATTGTCCCTTCTCTGTTAACCCATTAAAACCTGGGGCAGATTCTACAAATGTCTTCTAAATCCTAACAGTTTTCTGAAAAATGTATATATCGGTGTGGTGCTCAAACCTTTTCATGTCAAGGACCCCAAAAATTATATGTATTTGGCCGCAGACCCACATCTACAGTAGCCTTACATAGCCTTAAGGACTTCTCCTTAAAGGGACATTTCACCGCTGGAAGAAACTGCAGTCACTCAATGTTAATAGTACTTGTAGTAGATAACAGTAGCACAATTTGAATTTTGCACCATATGGCCTGAAAAATGATGATGTCTGTGTGTTTGACTAGGGTTTGACTGGATTGCTGAATTCTATTGAATAACCATAATGCCTTACTGGCTGCACTGCCCCTCCTTGCCTCAGTATGTATAGAAATAAGCTGAGAAAGTTGACTAATAATAAGAGAACAATCCCACGGTCGAGTTTCAGCTCAGTGGAGGAAGCTGGCAGACAAGGCCTACAAATCTGATGGCTTGCTTTTATTCATTTAAATGACCTGGATGAGGTTAATGAGTTCTCCTCATTAACTTCAGATATCCTGGGTCAACACGATAGCTTTCCTGGTACAGTGCAGATCATATGAAGTCATTCCCGCAGCTGGCCTGGGTTCGAATCTGACCCGAGGCCCTTTGCTGCATGTTATCCTCTCTCTCTCTCTCTCTCTCTCTCTCTCTCGCCTTCCCAGTCTCTACGCACTGTTTAACAATGCAGAAAAACCTCCAGAGTAGACATCCCCATCCCCTTTACAGTATCTCTGCAGTACACACACACACACACACACACACACACACACACACACACACACACACACACACACACACACACACACACACACACACACACAAGTCTCTTTGTAAAGCCCTATTAATGACGGCACGTGTACAGTATTAGGATTAAAGCCTCGCTCACGTTACCAACCAACCACAACGCACAAAACAAGGAGAGAGGGATAGCTGGATGGAATGACAGCTGCACAGGTGGATGGACAGGGGCCATCCCTCAAAGGCCTGCCGTCAAAGTGACATTTACAGCTGACCAGGGAGGAGATCCTGATCCTCTTCCTGAATCGATTGAGTTTCACGTGATCGCTGCCTGGGATATACTAGTTGTATTCCCCACCGCCGAGGCTACACCTACACAGTAAAATCTTCAGTGTAGATTTATCTATTTGTGACTCCGAGAGTGTACAAATGGAACCAAATCGACCCTTACTGGTCTATTTGGTTCCATTTCTACACTCGGAGTTAAGTGAACACTCGGGAGTTTACTGTGTTATGTTGTGTAGGCTAGGGTCTTGAAAAAAAACCTCTCCCCTTCTCATGTCCCTCAAATGTCTGTCCCGCCTGTCTCTCTGTCCTGGTATCTCCCCGTTCTCCCTGAATAAACCACGCTATCCATCAACGTCCAGTAAAACTCGCTCAGTGGCTGACCTGCCCTGGGACATCCATCCCATGTGTCCACAGGCTAACTGTAGAGAGAGAGACAGAGACAGAGAGACAGAGAGAGAGAGAGAATAAAATGAGTTCAGGATTCCTGCCATCAGTCACCTGTACTGTAACATGCTTCTAGTAAATATTGACCAGTGTGGCAGAGCTCATCCACTACTGCTGATCCAAGTAATGGTTCATCGATTTCCTATGGTCACGTCTTAGAGAGACACACACACACACACACACACACACACACACACACACACACACACACACACACACACACACACACACACACACACACACACACACACACACACACACACACACACACACACACACACACACACACACACACACACAATTTCTCTCCCTCTTCTTCCCATTCCCAATCCTTTCTTCCTGTAGTCTCAAACTCTTCACCCCTTTCATCTACCACCGTTTCATCTCATCTTGGCACTTCTCTTCTTCTCTGACTCTAACACATACACTCTCTTCGTACACACTCCCCAAGCACACCCTGTCCTACCATTTGATCTTGTCCGGCTGCCGCAAGTGAGGCTAAAAGGCAAAGCACTCTTCTATGTCATCTATCCAAGCAGAGAGATTTTGTGGCCAGCAGGGCTTTACGTCCTAGTCACACTGCACTCTTCGTATGACCCCGTGTCTCTCAGAGTTTCACACTGCCGTGTGTGTGTGTGTGTTTTACAAATTATATTAGTAGTAGGGATGTAGCAGCAAACACCTGATACTGTTTTTGTGGATGAGAGCCACGATGATGTGTATCATCATGTGAATATTCTGGAGGTTGGCTGCTTATTTGATCTATACATGGAACAAGCCTAACGTGACTATAAGCTAATGAAATATCAGGATCGGCTCAAAATAATCACGGGTTGAACTCTATTTTTGTCAGTTTAGGACATGTACACAGGCTGTTGGTCCAGGGACTCAGATTGCAGGCCTCTCTAAGAGGAAAGCTACTAGCAAGCTGCTCTGTTTCTGATGTAATTAGAATAAGTAATACAACATTAAGAATCATGCTGTGTGTAGATGCATGATCTACTGTATATGGGAACCAACCGGCTGGCTGAACCTTGCCAGTTGAAAACAATGCCACTTACGTAAAGCAATAAGTCTAAGGTGCACATTGTGCCATCGTCCCTGGCTGCACACCGGGTGTGCTGTGCTGCACTGGGCATGAATGAATGCTTTTAATAGACCTTAATACATCTTTGCTGGTACCTCCACAGACACATAATGATGTTATGAATGCTAATCTGCATAGCATAGCTTAGCATAGCTAAACAGCCACTGAATAACTAAACTGAGCATGTAACATGCAACAGAACAGAATTCAACAGATAACAGCTAGGCAGGGCTATACACATAGAATTTAGAATTTTGTTCAAAGCGATTTATTAACCACTTAAACCCTCAATAGTCTACACTTTAAACAGTAAACAAATACTTAGTTGACCATTTCGGTTCTGTACTTGGTATGCCCCCCACATAAAAATCTCCCCGACAAAAATAGTTTTATCTACAAGCTCAAGAATTGCGACGCATTGTGAGCTTGTAGATGGGCTATTTTACGCAAATATTCCACACAGAATAGGAATGCTAGGATTCAAGTGGTAAATGTGATCTATCTATCTATCTATCTATCTATCTATCTATCTATCTATCTATCTATCTATCTATCTATCTATCTATCTATCTATCTATCTATCTATCTATCTATCTATCTATCTATCTATCTATCTATCTATAGCCTACAGTATATACCTATATAGTTACACTATATATACACAGTACAATGCATTGCATTTTACTGCATGTGCATCTAACTAGCTCCCTGCATAAATCGTGACAAGGGAGGCATTCAGCTTGTGTGTGTGTGTGTGTGTGTGTGTGTGTGTGTGTGTGTGTGTGTGTGTGTGTGTGTGTGTGTGTGTGTGTGTGTGTGTGTGTGTGTGTGTGTGTGTGTGTGTGTGTGTGTGTGTGTGTGTGTGTGTGTGTGTGTGTGTGTGTGTGTGTGTGTGTGTGTGTGTGTCTACTGGCTATGTCATGACTATGAAGCCTTCAGGCTGTGTGTGCGTGCGTGCGTGCACAAACTGTGCATGCGTGCGTGCACGCGTGTGTCAAAATACAGTGGGAACTGTGAAGGTCAGAAGAAGGAACATTGCAGGCCAGAGGAACTCGGCTGTTTCAGTCCTGGAACATGATTTCACGTCTAGAGACGGAACAGTGAGCTCTATTAAAGAACCACCTACATCCAGGCTGCACGGTCCATACATGATAACAGGTGGAACAGAGCCCTGCATTCTATCTGCAATGCCAGTAAAGAACATTTACCTAAGTACAATTTTGAGGTATTTGTACTTTACTTGAGTATTTTCAATTTCCAAAACATGCATTACCCTGCGATATACATTTCGGCCATTTCAAAATAGCAGATCTACAAGCTCACAATGTGTCGCGATGTGAAACATTGTGAGCTTGTAGATGTGTTTAAACATTTGAAAACTTGAAATGGGCCATTCTGCACAATGAGTACATTCTACTTTTGGCACTTTAAAAAAAAGTTAATTTTCATGAATTCCGAACTTTTGCTTGTAACAGAGTAGTTCTACATTGCAGTATTTGATACTTTTACTTCATTAAAACATGCGAGTACTTTTTCCATCACTGTATTTGTGGGATGATGATAAATCACAGCAGTCAGCAGAAACCCATGGAGGCTACAGCTGTTGTGCTGCTGTTCTTGACTGATTATTCAAGGTGTTACCTCAGCCTTCATGCTATAATATGAGCAGACAGAAGCCATGGAGAGACCTTGATGAAAATATGTGAAGTTCCCTAACCACTTGAACTCTACATCCGTTGTCTGCCAGGGCTCTACACTTGGCCTACTTGGTCCCCTCAAGCTCACAACGCATCACATTGCAATGAGTTGTGAGCTTTTTGTGCTATCTCTGCCGAATGCTCGGAATAGGTCTGTTAGTGTTCATGTGGTTAAAATTTAACTAGATTATTTCAAATGGAATATTCACAGTATGTATGTGGATTATTCCCACTATAGCACATCAGTGCACTGTATCCACGTGTCATATATATTGTACACAGACATTCATGTGTGTGCATCTTTTGCACGCTTTAATTGAAGATACATTCTGTCCGAAGGTGAGTGCTGGCCTGATTATCTGAATAATAATTATAATTTCCATATTATAGTCTCTGTTGATCCCAAAGCACCAGTTAAGCCCATCGTCATCTGTGTCCCATGCAGTCTGGCCAGTTGTAATGTGAACAGATACAGTATAATTATAATTAACCTCCTTGTGCCCATAGCAGTCCTCCCACCGCTGTAATTGGTCTGTTACATCTGCTGCTATTGGAAGAACCAACAGGAAAGCTGTGTGTGTGTGTGTGTGTGTGTGTGTGTGTGTGTGTGTGTGTGTGTGTGTGTGTGTGTGTGTGTGTGTGTGTGTGTGTGTGTGTGTGTGTGTGTGTGTGTGTGTGTGTGTGTGTGTGTGTGTGTGTGTGTGTGTGTGTGTGTGTGTGTGTGTGTGTGTGTGTGTGTGTGTTCCCATTAGAGACTCCATTAAATATGTATGTATTTATCATTTGAATCAGCAAAGCACAGGTGTTGGTATGGGAGGAAAGGGAATGGACATGGTTCATTTACTTTGTACTGAGTTTGAAGTGTAGCACTACAAGGGGTTTGGACAGGTAGAGTACCTTCAGTGGGTATAATCCAAGAACGTGACAACTATCCCTCACTCCCTGGTTTTTAGCTACTATACCCTCGGTGGCTGTGACATTGGCCTTGTTCACTGTGTTTATGGCAAGATACCTATGTTCAAAACAATGGGTTGTGCATGCAGTTCGTCGCTGGTACCGGACACAGAGTGACTTTCTTTCTGGAAATACCTATGTTTACCTCAGCAAATATGAACTGAGTTGATATAATGGTGGTCATGGACCGACTGCGCGGCATCACCCATCCCTATGCCAATATTGGCACCGTGCCTAAGGTTGCCTACCCCTGGTCTATAGAAACAATTGCTATCATTGCGGGAAAATAACTAAGATTTGTGCTTTATTGTTAATGGTTCTTTCAAGGTCTATTATCGTGGTCCTGCTGTGCATCTCCCTCCAGGCCAGATGGCTGACATATGATGTGAACTGTGTACAGCGTTGGTGACACTATCGCCTCTTCACAGTGTGTCTTCCTGTCTTCTATTCAGTGTTTCTCTATCGGACCGTTTTCACACCATGCAAATCTGGTTTCAAATGACCGTACTGTCTCTGGGTGGAACAGAACAAACACTCGACGCATGCCACGCACGCACGCACGCACGCGCTCACACACACGCGCACGCACGCACGCGCACACACACACATAGATACAGACACACATAGATACAGACACACACTGGGTGGAACAAATGGCCCGCCTCCTCTCACTCCTTCCTGGTAATTTGTTATTGGGGGACAAAGCCCTGTTTTATGTGGAGAAAAGGTTGAGGCTGAGAAAGAGTTTTGTGTTGGATGCTGGGATTGCTGCCAGCCTTACTGGGTGCTTCTACAGCCCACCACTTCTCCCTTAATGTCACAGGAAAATTATAAAGTTTCTTTGTTTCATGATTTGCTATATATTTTCATTCTATTATATTTGTTTGCGTAATTTCCTCGTTAAATCTAAATCCGCCACGTTCAGATGTCTTTATGGTCAATCAATAGCCGGCGCCTACACTTTATGAGACACAATTTATGTGAGAGTCATCCAGGGCCTCCAAATTACCCAGTGTTGAACTAAATGCTGTTGCCATCACAACTACTGTGGGCTAGTAGTTACCCTGATGAGTCAGCAGAAAGGGTCAATATATCATTCGGAGGCTTGTTTATGTCTGGACTAGATTCTGGACTCTGGCTTTGATGCACATACTTGGTTCTCAAACCTTTTCAGACCCCCATCTGAAAATATTTTGGGCCAGGGGCAGGGACCCCCATACAAGATTTGTTACGTATACAGCAGATCTAGAATGCAACATATTGTGAGCTTGCAGATCGGCTATTTTTATGTAGCCGATGTACACAATGGTTAAAGTGGTTAAACCGATTTGAATGCTAGTTAAATATGCCACTGATACAGTACGATGGTACAGTATGATGTACAGTATGAAAGTGTTACGTTTAACCCAATAAAAATGGGAAAACGTGTGGTTGGATTTAGAACATTATAGTTTTTTTTTTTTTTTCTTTATCATTTTTATCCCACGATTTTGTAACCCATTTTTCACCCCTGTGTCAATTATCTAATGTGATCCTGGGCTCTGCACACCCTCCGCCAACCTAGTCCCCATATATGGGGGACATGGGGAGAGCAACAGACTTGAACTCATGCTTCCTTCATGCCTGAGTGTCCAAGTTGCTCCTTTGCACCTGACAGGGGGGAGTTTCCCTGGTTGGACGTAGCGCGTGGAAGGAACACGTTATTCCAACCAGTTCCTTTCCCTTCCATCAGGCTGGCCAGGGGGAGGCAGTTTAGAGACCAGGATTACTGCATGTTTTTTTTAGGGTACCTACCCTAGGGGACACGGGGAGAACATGCAAACACAGAAACAGGGCCGGGGTTGGCCCTTTCGCCAACCCCGCCTCGGGTATATGGGCACTGATGACGCGGAGGAGGAAACACGCCGCCAGCGGCCACAGCGTCCCGAGCGGGAATCGAACCCAGGACCTTCTAGCTGTGAGGCGACAGCACTACCAACAGTGCTTCTCAAATATAGCAGATTTACAAGCTCGCTGTGAGCTTGTATATCTGCTATTTCTTTTTTCTTTATTTTTTCTTTAATCTTGAAAGTGAATTTCACAAATCTGCTCTTCTGTGGGTCCCTGGCACAAAATGTTTTTAGATGTGGGGGTCCGCGGTCAAAGACATATCATTTTAGGGGTCATTGGCATTTGGCACGTAAACATTGGTTTGATTGCGACTGATTTAGAAGGTATTTGTAGAATTGGCCTCAGGTCTTGATAGATGAAGCCCTACTGTGTATACTGTACCCAGTTGACCGGGAATACCCAGGGTAGTGTTGTAGTTGAGTCCACCTAAAACGAGTCCAAGTGAAGACCAAGTCCAAGTGGGGGGCAAGACCAACGGGAGGCGAGACCGAGACCAGATTTCCTTTCTTCTTTTTTTCTCATTTGATATAGGTATAAAACACTGCGAGAGCAGGCAGGTGTGTCAGCTGCTCTCTGTTACTCAACAAGATATCTGTCTATAAGCGCCAGACAGCTCTCTTATAATGTTATTTTGAATGGGATGTTCATAATATGGGTATAATAAGTTTAACTTATTTTATTGCATTGTAGTGACTCGAGTGGACTCGGTAGGGGAGGAGTCCCTTGGTCCGAGACCAAGTCAAGACGGAGTAAAATGACGTGCGAGACCGAGACGAGACTGAATGAAAAAGTGTACTCGAGACCGGACTTGAGTACTACAACACTAATATATCTATACTTGGTACCCCCACTTTCAAATCTCTTCTCCAAAAATAGATCATCTACAAAATTGATCTACAAATGGTTGCCTACGGGTCTGTAACTCAGGGTGTCCAAATGGACCCTTACTTAATGTATAGATCGGTCCTGGGATAAAGACACACATCAAAGTCTAGACTACATGAGTCTAGGGATCACACGCGCTGAGCACTATCTGCTGCACACATACTGTATCCCATAATCCTCTCCACCACACCATGAACGCTTACCGTTTGACAGAGGTGTGTGTGTGTGCGTGCGTGCGTGCGTGCGTGCGTGCGTGCGTGCGTGCATGCGTGCGTGCGTGCGTGCGTGCGTGCGTGCGTGCGTGCGTCACTCATTTGACCGGAGCTTGACCTGAGGATACATTTGACCGGAGCTTGACCTGAGGATACAGCTGACATCCACATGTTCTCCCAAGGACACAAGGGGTCCTCATGGGAGTCGTGTTGGCCTCTGATCTTCTTGTCCCCCTCTAGCAAACATAGCAAACACAAACACACTTCTATTTATGCTCCTCTCTGTCCTCTGCCATCTTTTCCCCTCTGTGTTTTTATTGTTGCTCTCCATCCCCCACTCCTCTCTCTCTCTCTCTCTCTCTCTCTCTCTCTCTCTCTCTCGCTCTCGCTCTCTCTCTCTCTCTGCGTCCCATATTTCCTGCCGGCACCGCCCACATGTTGTTTGCTCGTCGTTCCGCCCTCTACGAGTCTTCACTTTCTGATCCTCTCGTGTTTATTTTTAGTCTCTTAAGTTGTGGTCACTCACGGCCCTTATCTGACCAGCGGATTGGTTAATACTGTAGTGTCTCTGTCCGGTCGCTCACCTTTCACCCATCCGTCACCTGAAAGTGACGGATGGGAGTGATCATGAGATCATGAGACATGCACTTTTAACCCTCAGTTTAACCCTCTATTCTTAGTAAAAAAATGACTTGGGCCCATTATTTTTCGACACCAAGGTATGCTGGGTTTCGAGTGATGTCTGTCTGTCTGTCTGTCTGTCTGTCTGTCTGTCTGTCTGTCTGTCTGTCTGTCTCTTTCTTTCTCTCTTGTCTTCCTCCCTTTAATATCTGCCCAAATCAGGTTAAAGTTTATTATTCATAACACATTTACTTGATGTTGTGTCACATGACCTTAATAAGAGGTCTAAAAAAATCAGCATCGCTATTCTTCCCTCTGGCTCAATATCTCCTGACTCCCACATTTAGTATTAAACGCTTCCTGACATTTTAGTTCGGTTTATCTGAATGCAGATTGCTGCTGAACGCCAGCAGCAATCTGAAGTCCTACGGTTGAACGAGGGGGTTCCAATTCCAAATGGACCCATATAGGTGGTCTGTAACTCTGAGTGTACAAATGAAACCAGATGGACTCTTACGGGGTTGGTTCATTTGTACACTCTCAGAGTTATGGGGGTCCTTGAAATTCAACCGTTTGAGAACCACTCCTTTAAGCCCCACCTAAATGAAGCAAGCATTTCCAACTTTAAACAGTATATCGTATATGTAACGAGTGCGACTCATTGCACATCATGAAGCTCAGCTCACCAGCTCAGTGGCCTTGTGGTTAGAGTGTCCGCCCTGAGACTGGGAGGTCGGGGTTCAATCCCTGGCCAGGTCATACCAAAGACTCTAAAAATGGGACCCAGTGCCTCCCTGCTTCACACTCAGCATCAAGGGTTGGATTGGGGGTAAGTCCCTGCAACATACTAGCGTCATGTCCAGGGGGTGTACTTGTACATCAAGCTGCCTCACGCTACAGAAACAGGAGATAGGCTCCTGCCCTATGGGCCTCATGGCTTGGCAAGGCTACTTACTACTGTCATGAAGGTCTAAGAGCTGTCATTGTCAGCCCAGTAGCTGACAATGTGACAGTTCCACATACCTAGTTTTGTGGTATTCGAGTCCGTGAACACCACTTGGCAGGTG
This sequence comes from Electrona antarctica, assembly GCF_951216825.1. Lineage (NCBI taxonomy): Eukaryota > Metazoa > Chordata > Actinopteri > Myctophiformes > Myctophidae > Electrona > Electrona antarctica. The sequence goes on from NC_136799.1 coordinate 32,558,637, forward strand.
GTTGGATAGAGAGCTGAGCTTACTTTCATCCGGCAACAAGATTATTGTAATGTTGCCGCTTATCAGCGTTGCTGTATAAACCACAAGCTTTTCTGGCATTGAAAGCCTGACATGATAGTCATAATGTTGTGACAGACCAATTCCTGTAGTCTCTTGGTGCTCTGATCCCCTGCCTGGCTATACATTGCTGCCTGCCTGGCCTCTTGAAATAACCCCAGTGCTGCATAGTGTAGCCCAGGGGTTCTCAACGTTTTTGCCCGGGGACCCCCGGAAATGCTTTGGCAATGTCTCGGGACCCCCGCCCCGCCCCCTCCCGACCCCCAATATAAATTGACTGCTACAATAACCTTAAACCATTTTGGGCGGGAACCCCTTTTGTTTTAATTGTTATAATTTAGCTATTGAAAAATAGCAGATCTACAAGCTCATAGCGTGCCACCGAGTGGCGCGCTACGAGCTTGTAGGTCTGCTATTTTTGAAAAATCGTGAAAATAAATTTAAAAAAAAAATCTTTTAATTTTTTTTTTGTGCAAATAATTTGGGGACCCCCTAAAATAATTTGGCGACCCCCCGAGGGGTCGCGACCCACGGGTTGAGAACCCCTGGTGTAGCCTACCTGCTGTACAGGCTGTTTGGCTCCACTGGACTGTTGGAGTTATAACACAGACATGAGGCATCAATGACCTGCTGTAGTATTGTCTTCCAGAGCAGAGAATTACATTTGTTTGAGGACATGGTAAGACTGACAGCTGACTTAATAGTATGTTTCCCCAAAGTCCACAGAGAGAATCTTTGGAACATCGGCAATTTCCAAAAATCTACAAGCTCACAATGCGTCACCATGTGACACATTGTGAGCTTGTAGATTGGCTATTCTACAAAGTAACGTTTTCAAATAATTGTAGTGGAGCAAGAGTCTAATATTTGCCTCTTAAATGTAGTGGAATAGAAGTGAAAGTACTGAACATTTGAAATACTCCAGGGAAGTTGCTTACTGTAAATCGCTCTGGATTAAGAGCGTCTGCTAAATTGTAAATTGTAATTGCAAGTAAAAAAGAAAAAAAAACCTTACTTTTGACGTTTTGAGTAAATGTATTTAGTTACTTTATACCACAGGTCATGGAGGCTGTTTGGGGCTGATGATTAGCCCAGTCCTGTGGAATCAGGCCTGTGACAGCCAGTCATTGTATTGCAGGGATTGATGGTGTCATGCTGTCATTGTGTCAGTGTCAGGACCAGACCCACGGCAGATGCTGAACTGATAGAAAAAGGGTTTTGTCTCCGGGGGATGTTCTCTTGTGTTTTCGTGTGTGCCGGCGCGCCGCACACACATGGATAAGAACAGGGAGCCACCAAGGAGACATTTTTAGGTGAGGAGACATGGTGATGGTGGTTGTGTTGGTATACCGTTTAGACATGATGGTGGTTGTGTACCGTTTTGTCTCGGAGGACATTATTTGTCGCTTTGTTTTCAGTTCAGTGGTTCTCAAACTTCTTTGTGCCAAGGATTCCTAAATTGATATATATATATTTGTCCTCGGACCCCCATCTGAAAAGGTTTTGTGCCAGGGACCCCCAAAAGAGATTTGTGTAAAAAATATTCAAAATTATTCAAAAACACAGTCAAGATTTTTGAATATCCAAAGTATAAAATGTGGATAAAGTGGTTAAAATGATTGTGATGCTATTGACACATTTTGCTTTGTTGGTTATCAATGACAACAACATTTTCTTTGAGTTTGACGGTTAGGGTAAAAGTATGGATATTGAGGTGACATTTTCATCATTGCACTGGTAACGTCACCACTGTGTATGTAAAGAGTTATAACACACATAGTTCCTCATGCTTTGTTTCTACAGAAAGGGCTTGTCGTTACGGGACGTCCCCTCTCATAGGGAGTCAGATGATGATGCCTAGACATCAACCTCTGAGTAACTCTGGTTTTTTTTACACAATCAGAATTAAATCAACAGAGTCTTTCACTTTTTTATGTAGACAATACATAGAACTGTATCCACAGCCACGTTTGATATTATGAAAGGAATCCGTATTGAACCTTGTGTACACACTAACATCCTTAATGTTAATTTATCGGAGAGTGTGAAAATACCCAAACAAATGGTTATTTGTACACACCCTGAGTTAAATTAGCACTCAGGATTCCCCCCCCCCCCCCCCCCAAATAAATGTTACAGTTATATTAGCCAGGTCTAGTCCTATATTTAGAAGCTGCATTGCAAGACTTCTGTCTCTTCTTGTCTGCCCAGTGTAATATTAATCACAAGTGATAGTAATGGCCGGACATTGTTAAAGCGCTGCCAGAAAAACACAGCGGTTTGGTGGTTTGCGTGTGTGTGTGCGTGCGTGCGTGCGCCTTGCGTGAGCCAACTAACAAGTGTGTCCTGTCACATTAATTGGTTTAGTCACTTATTATTAGCATTTCCTGCTATGAGCTCAGATTCTTAATGCGTGAATTAATTTACAATACTGTCTCATGTAGATGAGCTGTCCCCATGACAAAACCTACAGTAGAAGACATTTACTTATTTACATAAATATTTGTAAAAACAAAGCAAACAAACCAAAAAATATTTTTTTACATCATTACCCCATGGTTAGTGATACCCAAATTCCTTTTCCAAATACCTCTTCAGACTTTGTGGGGTTTGTGATGATTTTCAGAATGTAATATTCAATAATATATGGTGCAGAACAGTAACTGTTATGTGTGTGTACCATATGCGTATTTGAATTATCAGTATAAACATTTTTGTTGTGTTATCATGTGAGATAATTGTGTATATCAGTAATTATTTCATGAAATAAGCTGATGAAGGCTTTTTAGGCTGATGTGTTAGTGCTGTGGTTTTAGTAAATGATTGAAAAGGCTGTGAAGGCTGTGCACTATTTTACCCATATGGGCAAATGTGTAAACCAATTAGAGGTGGATTTACTGTGACTTAAGAGCCTGATCATTGATTAGCAGATGAATGTACTTGCAGGGAGCATCAGTAGTTCGTAGACTGGGTCCAGCCCCTAGACCCCGCCCACTCCCTGAGTGGACTCTCTTGAGCTTCAGGAAGCTTGAGTCTGATAATTAGTCTACAGTTGGGTGCCACCGATATTGTCCCTTATCATTTGACCCATTTAGGCCTGACCTCAAAATTTAAAAAAATCCTTCTAAATCCTCCAGTTTCCTGAAATAAATATTTTCACGATTTTTCAAAAATAGCAGACCTACAAGCTCGTAGCGCGCCACTCGGTGGCGCGCTATGAGCTTGTAGATCTGCTATTTTTCAATAGCTAAATTATAACAATGTTTAAAACACCAAAAGGGGTTCCCGCCCAAAATGGGTTAACTGTCCTTTTGCGCAGATCACGCAAACCTCAGCAAAAAGAAAAGGACAATATCGATGGCCTCCAACTGTAGTCTACATCAGTAGTCTAATCTCTGACGGTTTGCTTCCTCGTCCTCAGTCTCATTTCCAAGATGCAATATCAAATGTTTTCGTCATTTTATCGTCCACTCAGACTTATGTGAACACCCCAGACAGTCTTTAAGTTGCTCGATTCAATATTTAGATATTTGATATTCTTTTTAGCTGCCCCGCCGCCCCCTTTCTATACAAACCCATTGTAACTTCAAACTCCATAACCAAACTAAAATAACATTTTATTCACACACAACAAATACATTATATAGCTTTAAAATTCTCAGTTTATATGTTGCTCTATATTTGGCATAATAGGCTACAGTGAACACGCGCAACAGCAGCACAGTTAGGTCCCCAAGCATATTTTGTTTATCCAAAAGAGTCGAGAGAGCTAATCACACATTTGACCTCAGCAGATTCCCTGAATTCAATAAAAAACGATTTGGCACAATAAGAGCACTGTTCCGCTTCACTTATTCCAGAAATATTCATTAAAAAAGAGTCATGAAACTTAACCTCAGCAGGCTGTTGGGGTTCAGTGTATAGCTTCATCAGGAGGAACATGCTAGTTAGTTTAGCCTAATCACCAGATGCTGCCGCGGCACTGATGCATAATGCATCAGTCTGTTGTTAGCAGTCTGCAGGGAAACACGGCACCGATTTACATTAATATTTCATCAGACCACTCTGACATCAAAGTGTTGTGTGTGTGTGTGTGTGTGTGTGTGTGTGTGTGTGTGTGTGTGTGTGTGTGTGTGTGTGTGTGCGTGTGCGTGTGCGCGTGTGCGTGTGTGTGTGAATGAAGTGGCCCTTGCTTGGCCTCTACCAGGGTGTCAGATGCAGAGGTGAAAACGGTGTGTTAAGCTACATTTAACTCAAAGGACAGACCGAGACCGCCAAATAACAAGCATGCAGGACAGGCTGAATAACAAGAAAATAGACAGACAAATGAATAAATAACAAGGAAGGAGAGAGAGAGAGAGAGGGAGAGGGATTGCGCACTGGCAAATAGAAAAAGCGAGGCATAGTTCATTGCATCTTGCAATGTATGCAATGTATGCAAGCTGCAGGCTCGTCTCAGACAAAACATGGACGTTTATACATGAACTTGTTCTCAAATGTGTTCATCGTCCTCCTATGAACCCTCTGTCTCAATCTATCTCTCACCGCTAGAGCCCCTTCTTCCTGTCTGCTGTTCTGCTTATTTATTATATCGACTTGACCATGAATCTTTGTAGTGCATAACTAATGGAATCTCTCTCGCTCTCTCTCTCTCCTTCCCTCCCTCACTGTCTCTCTTTCTCACTCTCTCTCTCTCTCCCTCCCTCCCTCCCTCCCTCCCTCCCTCCCTCTCTCTCTCTCTCTGTGTCTGGTGGTCAGATGACAGTGCATCAGCAGCCAGCAGTATGGAGGTGACGGACCGCATCGCCTCCCTGGAGCAGCGGGTGCAGATGCAGGAGGACGAGATCCAGCTTTTAAAGTCCGCTTTGGCCGACGTGGTCCGCAGGCTCAACCACTCTGAGGAGCAACAGGCCATGGGCACACGCAGGGGGCCCACCAAAGGTAACGCATTCACACATTCATTCATGCCTTCATGCCTTGGTTCATTCTTGCATGCATGGTGGTGTACTGAAGACGGCATGTATAACGAAGTGGTTCCCAAACACTGGGTCGGGACCCATTTGTGGGTCGCGGACATATTTTGTATGTGCCCTTTATTCTTTGTTTCCTACTTTTCTTTTTTTTACAACTTTGTTTATTGGTATTTTCACAGAAGCATTCAAATCATGAGTTTGAATAATAATGGCAGTATTAACAGCTTCTCTTTAGAGAACAAAACAAACAAACAAATAGAGAGACAAAACAAAACAATACAAAACATCCATCAAACAGTACACGTCCATGATATATCCATAATCCGTGTTACAGCACAGCACCACGGTAAACATTTAAAAAAAAAATCATGAATTAAAAACAAAATTCAATGATTGTTTTTCTACGGAGCCCCTGAGTAGCCAAGATTAAAAATATATTTTGAACCTTGGCTACTCAGGGGCTCCGTGCTTTTCAGTAATTTCATGAAGAAATACAAAAATCTAAGAAATTCTGTAAATTATAAAACAAATGTGAGCTTGGTAAATTCATTGGTAAAAATGTGTGGGAACCTTAGGGTCTATGACTGGACCCCCTTCCGTGGAGTAGAACAGTCTGATACAAAGTTTTTATAGATTGAATAGGTACACATACAAATTAATGCAAAGTTATATGTGTATCTAAATAATCTACAACAGCTGGTTTCGGCTTTTGTTCTGTGCTCCAACGATGCAGCGACGTGTTTATCAATCATGCGTTTTTGTTTCACTAGTTCCCTTCTCTCTCCTCACCTGCGTTCCTTAATGGAAGAACTCATTCTTGTTGTCAGCCAGTTCCCTGTGCGATGTAACACATCACATCATTACCTATCAGTTAGTAAAAAAAACATTTTTGTAAAAATGTCATAAACAGCTGATCTATGAGCTCATAACAAGTCGTGTGAGCTTGTAGACATTGTCAATCAAACAACAGGTTTCAGGACAGCAGGCTTTTGATATTGGCTAAAAAAGTGTGATAAAACTTGCAGTCCACTTCAGTAATAGTGGAACACACACACACACACACACACACACACACACACACACACACACACACACACACACACACACACACACACACACACACACACACACACACACACACACACACACACACACACACACACACACACACACATGAACACGCACAGTCACACATTCTCCCAGGAACACCATCCCTCTCTCTTTGTCCATTTCTTTCTCTCTGTTTCTGTGATGTTTCCTTCGAATCCCACTATTTCCTTCCATCTGAGTGCTTTTCAATTGCCCCCATGCTCCTCCTTGCTATGTTGTTATTTTGTGGTATCTACTGTATGTGTGTACATGTGTAGACCCAGCTTTGATGAGAAAGTCTCCCTCAGCTGACAGCAATGTTGGCAAGCCAGGTAGGCCTCCTGTCCTGCTTGTTTGCACTGATCAGGCCTGCTGTGTGTGTGTGTGTGTGTGTGTGTGTGTGTGTGTGTGTGTGTGTGTGTGTGTGTGTGTGTGTGTGTGTGTGTGTGTGTGTGTGTGTGTGTGTGTGTGTGTGTGTGTGTGTGTGTGTGTGTGTGTGTGTGCGTGTGCGTGTGCGGATCATTCTACATACTGTACTGATGAATCACTGCCCGCTAATCTCATGTCACTAGGAAACATTACTGTATAATGATTCTTGAATTTTCACGCTGCCTGAGAGTCTGTGACCACCGGGCAAGTACCAAGTACTTGTATGGCTGCCACGGTTGCTGCGTTGATCAACGTTTATTTTATCTTTGCGACTAGTTAGGGCTATGGATATGTGATAAATAAATAATCTGTACAGTACACTACAGCACAGAGTAAAGTGGTACAGAGTACACTACAGTACGAGCCTGGGCCGTTCCTGGGGCTCTGGATGTTCCGGGGACCCCCACACGGACCCCCCGGGGACCCCCACATGGTAACTCTATCATTTCTCGACCGTTTGGGACGTGCGGCAGCTCGCCGGAACTGAAACTGAAACACTTTGCCAACACTGTCTGGGAGTAGTTTATCGGTTAAGCACAAACCAAGGAGGCGACCCATTGGTGTGGTTTGGGTCATTGAATTGAACCAGTTGAATCACTTGGGTCAACTTGGGTCGACGTGCAACAGCACATATCACACACACCGCTGGGACGAACGCTAAAACCGTCTCGTGACTCTCGTCCCGTCTCGTGACTCTCGTCCCGTCTCGACCCTTTCGTGTGCTTTGGGCTTTAGACAACCTTGGGCTATGATGAATGTCCGGGTGATAATCTATATACCGTTTCAGTTGGGAATAAACCTTGTATCTCCGTATCTTTTTATGTTTCTTTTTTGTAAATGAATGCCCTACTTCATCATACTACAGTGTCACACAAAAGTAGCACAAATTGCAGATCTACAAGATCTGCTTTTTTAATTTGAAAGTGGTTAAGTCTGTCTGTGCCCTTTATAGATGGCTCACCAATGAAAAGTATTAACAAGAGCTTGTGGCTAATTGTCTCCACCAGGCCGAAGGCATGGGGAGAGAGTATGTTTTGCACTCCGTCCGTCCGTCCGTGTGTCCGTCCGTCCGTCCGTGTGTCCGTCCATCCGTCCGTCTGTGAACAGCTAATCTCTGGCACCGTTGGCTTGATCGCAGCCATACTCTGCACACACACTCCCTGAATGCCCAAAGTTTTCACATTGGCCTGTTATAGCGCCACCAGGAGGCCGCTTTGTGCAAAACAAATGTTTTGACAGTACACCTACAGATTTTGTCCAAACATTACGCAAATTGGTACACAGTCTCTCTAGAGCCATTCAACAAAACGGGTCTTTCATGTTTATATTACTCCTAAACATTTTGCCAAACATCACACACAATCCTATCCTCCTGGTGGAGACCTGTGCCCAGAAGGGCACTTTTTCTAGTTATAACTATGTTGGATCCATTAGTACACAGGGTTTGTTTTTTCGTTTTCTGAAAAATAACATTTTGGGACATACAAGGTTTCCACACGGCAGCGACGATATGTATAATTTATGTATGATATTTGTGTGAAACCTAACGACAAATTCTGGCTGTCGCAGTATGACACACTGTAATGGATGTTACTAATCAACAAACTACACACTGCCATTACCATACCTGTCTCATGTAAACACTTACTGTATGTCTGCAACCTCTGTTTGCTGCACCAATAATAATGATGGATGATGATGATGTCATTTTTAATACATTCTATTAATTTCTGTAATGTCACTCTGCATGGCCCCAGAGTTGGGTGTGAAATACATAGCACATGTGGTGATGTTCACATATTCACCAAGCTATTCAAAGACTCGCACACATACAGTAGGCTACAATCAAGCACGCCTTAAAGTATTTCATGTCTCCATACTGTATGTATCTACAGTAGCATATTGCCCAGGTCAGGGTTGCCCTCTTCCCATGACATTTGGATGAAAGAAATTCTAGTTCTTAGCTGCTCGCTAGATAACTCAGTCACATGGGTAAATAATATGGAGGGATACAGCGTGACTCCCTATTTTCCACAGCATTCTGGAAGCTCACTTCTTGAGATTTTACCTCACCCACCTAACACTCCTCCCTGCTTGGATTACTTCTTGTTGGCAATTTTGACAGATGCAAGTTATGCTATGTTGACTATACTGTATATACAGTACTATGCAGGTATATATTACTTGACATGCTAACATGCTTGACACGTTACTTTGTTTTCGGCACTAAATTGTTTTCTTTACATTATGTGATTATCATTTGTTGACTAAGGTTCATACCATTTACTCTGATCTTGCACTGGATAAGAGTATCTTCTTAACCACGTGAACCCCGGTATCCCTGTTGTGGTGTGAATGTTCGCTGGAGATACGGGGTGGCCATGGCTGAATGGGTAGAGAGAGAGAGTGAGAGAGAGAGAGAGAGAGAGGCTGCCTCCTGGTTGGCCTTGGTCTGTGTGTCAAAGTGTCCCTGAGCAGGCAAAGAAGTTTAGGGATAAAGGGTATAGCATGGGCAGAAATAGGGCCCTAAAGGCTCATTCATACTCCAGTTTTAGGTGACAAGCAACTCACCGCGGTGTAGTTTTCTAAAGTTAGAAAACTACAGTAGCAACTTACCGCTCACCCTGACACATCTCTCTGTTTTTACTAACCGTCACTCTGGCTGGCTAATGCCTAAGTACGTAGGTCTACAGGCAGTCAGGCACAAGCATGTATTCAAACCCGGCAACACGTGCACACACTTTCTGAATTCCTTTTTCTCTATGATCCTGATCTCTCTGCTGTGTACCACCCACTGTTTGAGCCTTATCTGGTTTATCATCTGTTGTTTTGGTCACACATCCATACACACACACACACACACACACACACACACACACACACACACACACACACACACACACACACACACACACACACACACACACACACACACACACACACACACACACACACACACACACACACACACACACACACACACACACACACAAACCTTTTAGTATTCTGCACTGGAATTGTTGTTGCGCGTGCATGCATGCATGCGTGTGTGCGTTTAGGGGTGTAATGAAACGTGTGACAGATAAACCTAGTGCTGTGTTTATAGAGCAGAGGGCAGAGGCCATTCAACATACTCATTTATCTTTATAAGAGTCCCTCACATGTGATTAATAAAACATCAGCATCTTTTACACACAAAGAAAATCTCAGTGCTCAAAATTCCCTTTTTTTCCAATGATGGAAAACATGGTAAATTCAATAAACGGAGACACCTATTGAAAATGAAATACTTTTTCAATCAATATCTCATTCAGTCTGTTCCACAGCATGGTCTTGTGCTAACATATTTCACAACTCTTTCAGCAACTCTCAGTCTCAATTAAGCACACACACACACACACACACACACACACACACACACACACACACACACACACACACACACACACACACACACACACACACACACACACACACACACACACACACACACACACACACACACACACACACACACACACACACACACACACACACACACGCACGCACGCACGCGCGCGCACACACACGCACATAAATGAGCACCCATAGATACACTACACAGTAAGTGGTCAAATGTTCCAACCATTTAATGGGAATTGTGTGTTATTCCTCTTCTAGCCAGGCCAATGATAGCGACCCTGCCTTTGCGACCCACGGTGAACAACGGGACAGTCCTACCAAAGAAAGGCAGTGGTTCCCTCCCATCCCCGTCCGGATCCGGTTCCCGGAAGGACGTTGCTACACCAACCAACAAGAGGTGAGAAGACGAGATCCACACTCAAAGTTCACTTGAATTGATTTCTTTGTTGTTGTTGTTTTATTTGTTTGTTTTTTCGTTAGAAACGATGATCATTAATTTACATTGATTATTCACTTGAGCCCCAACATCCCTATTCTGCTGGAAAGATGCACAGATCTACAAGCTCACATTGCGTTGTGAGCTTGTCGATGGCCTATTTTCACAGAAGAGATTGGGTGTAAATCGGGTCAGTTTTTATTAAGAATAGATCAGGTTTAAGGTTACATTTAAATGTGCAAGAGTTACACTCCATCCGCACTTCCAGCGATGAAATCTCATTAGAATACATGTTTTTCAATGAGACTGTCCTCACGTACCGCGAGCGACAGCGCGCCGTGCAGTGATGTCGTCCACCCCTCCTATATTCGCTCGCAGAGTCTCTATTTGAGATTCTACGTGTAATATCGCCGTCGGAAAAACTCGCTCCTTTCCTGTGAAGATGCAGTTTATTAGGCAGGCTAATTTTCATCTGTAGTTCCTGGTCAAGTACAGCAAACGGAAACATGGAAAAAGACAACAATTATCACGTCATAGGGCACAAGACATCCACTTATCTAGTCTTCAGATTTATTAGAGAAATCATGACTTGCTATGAGTGGGATATAAATGTTCCAGCTAAACCGCTACAGCTCATGTCCTAGACATCTAAACGAATGGTCTGTATTACTGGGTGTTGGAGCCCAGAGGCTTTGTTCTGTTCATATAACCACATCCATGTGCCGTATGGTCCCAGAGGCTGTGTTCTGTTCATATAACCACATCCATGTAGGGCCCAGAGGCTGTGTTCTGTTCATATAACCACATCCATGTAGGTCCCATAGGCTGTGTTCTGTTCATATAACAACATCCATGTAGGTCCCAGAGGCTGTGTTCTGTTCATATAACCACATCCATGTAGGTCCCAGAGGAATAGACGTACTGTATGCAACATCTGAAATATTATCCCCTGTCATAAATTGTCCCATTTGATTTGATAGCCTTTTCAATGCCAGCACAGCCACTGACATTTTACATGGCTGATAAACACTGAGGCAGTGTTGTCATCATAATCTATGCTCCTGTCCTGACATTCAGTCACTACAAGACTATAGATTGAATTAGTGTGCGTGCGTGTGCGACTGTGCGTGTACATGTACATGTGCACGTGTGCGCGGCCGCGTGCGTGCGTGCGTGCGTGCGTGCGTGCGTGCGTGTGTGTCCACGCACGCGTGTATGTGTGTTCACGGAGAGCCCAGGTTATCAATCTTGTCTGTCAGGAGGAACAATGGTCTTGTTCCCATCACTGTCACCATACTGGCACTGGAATTATCATAATCAGATGACCGTGAGGAGAGAGCAGGGACCCATTCCATTTCAGATTGCAGTTCCCTCCAATGCATCCTTGTTTATTCCCTATACAATAGGTAGGCTATGTCCCTATACTGTACCTATTGTGCTGAATATAAGACTTTTTCCCAATGGAAATATCCTAAAAAAACGGGGTAGTATTATAATCAGAGACTATTTGACATTCAATGTTCTTTTTCCACAAATGAGGAATGTATCCCAACATGAACCAATATATTCTTGTTAGTTGCTATTCTATCCCTGAGCTTGGGGAATATAACAAGGAAACAGCTACATACCGTACTATGGAATGCAGCCAGTGACATCTCCTGTCCAATCTAAATGAACCCATTAAAACCTGAGGCTGATTCTACAAATGCCTTCTAGACCAGCGTCCCGCATGTCGGACATGCGCTGCTTGCAGTTATGGTTAGGTTAGGGTTTGAGGTAGGTTGTCCAATGACTAGTCTGAACTAAGTACTGCACCCGTACGTACAGTAGATACACCAGGACAGATACTAATATGAATGCGCAGTAGGAAATGTCAGTGTGGTTTCTTTGAGGCATTTCTCTGTGTGCCAGGCAACCTAAGCCTGGACTGATATGTGTGCTTGTCTGGTTTTAACTAGACTGGGATGAACTCCTTTTGATGTTTTCTGATCAGGTCTATGGGGGGATATAACTTTGCGTCAGCAGGCGGTCATTCCAGGCAGAAATGTTCTCCAAAAGTAAATTATTAATTTGATGAATCCGCATTTTTTTTCACTCCTTGGGCTACGGAGTCGGACACACCAGAGTTTTATTCTGCCTATGCTATTCAATGGGAATGGAGCATTGTGTTGCCATCACGTGGCTTTCCGCTACGTTCCCATTGAAAATCATTGGCAGAATCTGCCGCATAGGCAGAATCAAACTCTGTGTGTCCGTACACTTACAAATATATATTGATTTATTTTATTATTATTATTATTATTATTATTCAAAAAGGTTTTCAAAAATCTAAAAAAGTTTCTTCAAGTAAAACTCACTCGTAGCGTGACTGGTGAGACTAGACTACTCGATTCAGCTTTCATGTCGGGGAACAAAAACAAAGCGGCTCTAATCGTAAACCACAACTGGAAACCACCTTCTGGAATCTAGAAGGATCACACTGGTCACTTCAGAATGGAAGCCAGGCTTTCCTCCGTGTGGAAAGCCTGTCTTCAGACTGTCTTCTCCCTCTATTCATGATGTATATTTATATGAATTTTATATTGTTTATCTTTTGGTTTATGTTCTATGGTTCTGTGGCCTTTGAGCTCTGGGCCCAATAAAATACATTTTGTTGACTTGCTTGTCACTTTCTAAGCCATTACCGGTTGTGTGTTTGGTCATGAAAGGAGTTTATGAAGCGTTTCTGTTTGTAGGGCAGTGGTTGTGTTTGTGCTGCTCTCAATGTTCCAATATTTACTCGATCAGAGGAGCTTAGAAACCGCACAGCACGCACACACGCACACACGCATGCACACACACACACACACACACACACACACACACACACACACACACACACACACACACACACACACACACACACACACACACACACACACACACACACACACACACACACACACACACACACACGAGGTCTAGAGGGTTTACAGAATATGTGGTGTATTTTATCCCCTCACTGCATGTCTAATGTCCCTGTCCTCTTCCATGATGACATTTACATATCCTGCCCACCCACATTGTGCTGTCTGTCTGTCTGTCTGTCTGTCTCTGTGTCTGTGTCTGTGTCTGTGTCTGTGTCTGTGTCTGTGTCTGTGTCTGTGTCTGTGTCTGTCCAGTCTGTCTTCTCTATCTGGCCCTGCCAGATTTCTCTACTTCCCCCTCAGGTGAGAATGTTCCCGAATATAGTGTTGGTCACGCTCTAACATCCTTACCCCCATACTTAAGGCTCATTCATTCATTCAGTCTGGATTTTCGGTGGTGAGTAAAAACAGAGAGAAGGGCTGGGGCGGTGGCGGTGGTTTGCTCTTCACCGCGGCTCGTGACATCATGTTGTAGTTCGGTGGTCACATCACCACCGAAAATCCAGACTATGTATGAGCCTTTAATGTCCTTTAACCTAGTGGGCCTCAGACATCGTCTTGCCAAGGATCCCTAAATTGATATGTATTTGGCCGCGGCCCCCCATCTCAAATAGATGGGGCACAACATCTAGAAGCTCACAAATGAGCTCTTAGATCGGTTAGCTTAAGTATAAAATGCGTGGTTAAAACGGATTTTGATGCTAAATTAACTGATCTTTCTGGGGACCCCTTGGAACCCCATCCACGACCCAAGTTTGAGAACCACTGCTTTGTGACATGAACCCTCCATGGCTTCCCTATTCTTGGGGCGAGCATTTGGCGAAAATAACAGATCATGTCACAACCCAACACGTTGTGAGCTTGTAGATCTGCTATTTTCAGAGAAGGTATTTGGTCTAGACCGGACCAGTCAACCAAGTCTAGGGTTTAAGTGGTTAATGATGTGTTTTTTCATCACTCACCTGTTATTACTTGTCCCTGAAACAGAGTAACTTGCCATTATTTGGAATTACAAATTAAGTACCACCTCCATCATCAATAACAACGTGCTGTATATTCTTTTCTTGTCTAATCTCATTCACTGGAACAGCATTTGTGTACTTCAGTCCATGAATAGGATTAGTCTAAACTGGTGTGGACTGGTGTGCTCACAATCCAATAAATATTGGCACACATACTACACTGTATTTCCCAAATGATTAGTATGGTTATTCACGGTACAAAATAATAGTAATACAAAGAAGATGTCTATCTATCTCTCTCTCTCTCTCTCTCTCTCTCTCTCTCTCTCTCTCTCTCTCTCTGTCTCTGTAACTCACTCACTCACTCACTCACTCACTCACTCACTCACTCACTCACTCACTCACTCACTCACTCACTCACTCACTCACTCACTCACTCACTCACCCACTCACAGTTACCCTGTAAAAGGGACAGCATCAGCAGCCATATCCAGGGGTTTGAATGGACTTGGCTCTGGTGGGATGGATTAGGTGTGAGTGGGCCTACCAGCCAATGGACTGCTGATCGGGGCTTTCCTTTGTGTAAATGAGCAGCCTGTCTGCATTACTGATGTTCAGGCTTGCAAAGGTTCTGTTAGCAGTAGCACGTCCACCAACTCTCCACCACACATGACTTTTAGGAGAAGAAAGAGGGAAGATATTGTTATTTAAAATCTACTCTTATTCTCCCAGCATTGTAGAATTGTGTTGCAGTAAAATGCATTATACTTGTGGGCTGGTCTCTTCCTTGCCTGACCTTGTCTGTAATGAAGTTCCTTTCTGTGGGTTCTTATCTATTCATGACATTTTTCATTCTATAATTCATAACGGCTTCAGACGAATCTGCCATATGGCTTAAGTTCCCTTATCAAAGAGACGGCATGACTGAATGTATAATAATAAGGCTAACTAAATGAATCTTTTACTTTAAAGTGCTATACTTGGATGAGAAAAGCATTTTTAGAAAAGCAGTGTCAGGTAGTTCCACGACCTATTTCTCTTACCTTCCCTATCACCCACACCCCCCCACCCCACACACTTTGAACATCTGTCCTCCATCTCTGTGCCGCAGCACTGTGAGGCGAGCCAACTCAAATGAGCACATGGGAACTCTCACACGGAAGGATTCGGGCGACTCCAAGAGCAACCGAACCCGCGCCGGGTCCACCGGCAGCAACTCCAGCGGCAAACGAAGTGACAGGTAAGGTCCTCGGTATCTATTTGTCATGTTCAATTATGACATCTAGACAATTTGATCTAATAAAAAAAAAAACAGCTTCAAGTCTGTACTACTTCCGTGTTGCATAACAGTGACATCACGGTCCAGTCCTTCTTGGTATCTTTAACGTAGGCGTAGCCTTGTTTCAACGCGTGTGTTTATGATCAACGTATTTATCGATTCTGACGTCATCACTCTCTACGAGTGCCCCACTTGTCCGGTAAGTGTACGGCAAGCAATTACAACCCGTACGCCCGTACGTGTGTTTTGATCCACTCTGTCTCGGAATCTGGCATCCATCTTGGATTTTCCTCGATTATAAATGTGCAACAGTGCCCTGCGCAACACTGACCGCTAGGGGCGTTGTTGCCCATTTACAATCAAGGAAAATCCAAGATGGATGCCAGATTTCGAGACAGAGTGGATCAAAAGTGGTTGCTTGTCGTACACTTGCCGGAAAAGTGGGGCAGCAGGGAAAGCACCTTAGATTTTGCATTTGTACAAGTTAAGAGTTACTTTGAGGCACAGCTTTTCAGACGACGAGCCATGGGGCAAGGTCGCTTAGACTCTAAAGTCTAAATCTTAGGCTAACAAAGCTCAGCTGTAGCCTATTTTGTCACATTCAGCGTTCGCGCTAATGAAAGACGGGATAATTATTTCATGTCAACATTAAAGTACAACTATCAGAAGATTTAACCCAGGTTAAGTAATCCGTCACTCTTCAAGTTTAACTAAAGTGTTTTCCATCTGTCCAAAATACAATGTCTGCACTGGGGCCTATCGCCAGGTCCGTACACCACTGTGTGGGGTCTTCAGGAGTTGACTAAATTGGGCACTAATAATTGGACACTTTAAACCAAAACATCATTTTTATTTCACCAGACTAATGCCTGTCTGTCTCTTTCACCATTTCTGTTTCATTTGACAGCAAACAGAGGGATCCTGTGTTCAATGCAGGTAAGACAACCGCTTCTCCACAACCGCTTCTCAGATATTTGATCCCAAAAACTAAGGTAGCAGTGTGCTATGGCTACGGTACCATTTACTCTTTCTACAGTTAACTAAATTCTCAGTGGCCGAAGGTGTGAATCAGATGTTTAATGTCTTATGAAGAATTATAAATTGGGAATATATATATATATGAAATATGACCTTGCTAATGGTTTTGTGCACATTGGTTTCAGTCCTAATAATTAGGATCATTGTGCGCTAAACCAGAGCATGAACAGATTGTTGAAGTCCATCAATGCACACAGAGGACCACTGAGAGATTTTTAAGTGATGCGGTTTCCATCCTCGAAACACTCATTAACCCATTAGCCATCATTCTTAACCAATCAACTTCACCCTGCTCTTCCAAATCTCACTAAATCATGCATTCTTCGATTCTCAAACCAGTGTTTTTGTTTTGTTTTGTTATGGCATAAGTATTGTGTAAATGTTTGAAACGCATGAATTAGTCCATTATTTTCTGTTGAACACTAAAAATACAATTGAATACACTGTATGGACCGGTACAGCTGGTTGGCTGATCATTTTGTCCTATATTTGAGTCATAATAATAGTGATTAAGTGGTAGCATTTTGTAAAGAGAGAAAAGCAGAGTAGAAAGAGGTTTCTTGTCGAAGAATGATCTGTGATCTATGTGGCATTCTCATTGATGTGCAGTGTAGAACTAGACTAACCCACTTTTCCAAATGGACAAAAAGAACCAAAACCATGGCAACAAAACAATGCCATGGAATAGGAAATTAGATGAGTATTGATTCAAATTCCCCTCTTCCAGCATGTTATAGATTTGTTAGTAAATGGAATTCCTGATTCCATTAGATTTAAACACCTGCCTTTGTTTTTGTTTGGTTTAGTCATACAGTGGTGTCCTGGAGAGCCAAATATGTTTTTTAATGCAATTTGTCTCTATACGGAAAAGTGCGTCGGATAACAGGAACTGATAGGTAGAAAAAAGAGAATCCCGCACACTGTCTTCACTTAGGTTGGTTTTTTATTGCAACGTTTCGGTCATCAGACCTTCATCAGGCATCAAATGCAATTTGTCTCGCCTCCAAGCTGGCTGACCCGCTGCCTCTACCAAACCCCCTGATTTGGTCCAGTGAATGCTTCTTGCATGCCTAAGCCACATATAAATCTATCTAAAGCCAGTTGAATTAAACAGATAGCCTCAGACCAGGGACGGCCATCGCTGAATGGGTAGAGAGAGTCCTTCCGCTCAATCAGACTCTTAACTGTTACTGCTCCTAATAGTTAGAATGGGTTAAATGCAGTGGACAGTTTTCAAATATGTGCAAATGTACACAGTGACAAAAGATATCTAGAAGAAGTGGGGACTCGATTATTATTATTATTATTATTATGTGTTGGATTTATTATTATTCGTAATTGTATTATTATGATAATTATTAAAAATATGTATTTAAAACTGTGTAGGCCTACAGCATAAATGTAATTGATGCTGCTAGAGCTGTTCATGTAAAAGGAGTCCATGCAGTTTAGGGATTCACACATTATCACATGACCCCTCGGATGTCTACATTCCTTCCATGGGACATTCCTATAATCTTTTGGGGGTAAATGGGCCCTTAAGGTCTCCCTGGCCTAAGGCCATGATCCCAACCCTTGCTATCCGTGTTTGAATGCTGATGCTGAAGAGATAATTAACATGTCGCTTCATGGGCATTTGAATCGATTTGCAGACCTATTATCTCCTGCAAAGCTGCACAGTAAGTGCTGTGCCATGGACATAAACAACCACCAGAATACACTTAACCGGTAGAAATGGATAATTGGAACAGTTGGCCCTGTCAGGAATATGCTTACATGTGATCTGTGTACTGATTGCACTGAAAGATCTGCTTTCAGAAAGATGTTGGAGTTAGTCATGTTTCGGTGGTGTGAAGCCATGTGAAGAGTGATGTAGCAAATGTATTTGACATGTTGCAAATGTGTGTGCTTTTTATTTTAAAGCGATAAACATCATGAGGTAGCTGACGTCAGGGTGACAGATAGGGTCAAACGCTCAGGTCAAGTAGAAATGCTTAGTCTGTCCATTACCAGCTGGGAAACAATTGGCTTCAAGGGTTCTGCATTACCTAGAGGTGGTGACCCCAGAAACCACTTAAAGGGGAAAACCACCCATTTTCAACATTTTACTATGTCATTAATATACCTTAGAGCTGTTGTGTGGAAATAATAAAAAAGTCCCCCCATTTTGTGTTTCCTAGAACTGTAATTATGAAAAAAAATCATTAACATGGTGAAACACATCTTGATGATGTCATCAAGATGTGATTCTTTTCAGACCTCTAGTTCTAGGAAACACAGAATGGGGGAACTTTTTTATTATTTCCACACAACAGATCTAAGGTATGTTAATGACATAGTAAAATGTTGAAAATGAGTGGAATGCCCCTTTAACCACTTAAAACCCTAATATATAATTTGTCGTACAACAAATATACAGAAAATAGCAGACCTACAGTACAATCTCACTGCTTGTTGATCAGCTATTTTCTCTGTTAAATAATTTTAAAATAATAATAATAATTATTATAACAATATTAGACAAATATCGCATTCCAAACATACTCACACCAGGTTTTAAGTGGCGGTAAAATTCAACATGTCCATATGTACCATAATGGGAACAGAGAAAGCCGGACCATCACACAGGAAACAGTCATGAAGAAAACATTTTGTTAGCACAGACCAGAGGAAGCCATCTCAACCCTCACCTGGTCCTTCTGTCTCTCTCTGACCTCACAAGGGACACGACGTGTGACCCACTGCAAAGGTAGGCCCCCCCCCCCCCCCATCCCCACCCAGCTTCAAACCACTGGCCACAGCTCTGTGAATATTGCTGCACTCACAAGGCCGATATACGTAATGCCCTGCATTACCTCAACTTTGAACCATGGACTGAGGTTAAGACAGGGATACCGATTTTGGTGTTCCAAGTTGTATCTTAAAAAAATGTCCCTGTCCATTGACTGGCACTTGCTGCTAGAATATTGCAGGCCTTAGATATTTCAAGTGATGCAATGTACAGAGAGCTGTCAGGGGAGAGTTGACAACGAGTGTGTGTGTGTGTGTGATGTTGGTTGTCCTCCCCGAGAGAACTAATACACACACCAGTAGACTATCTAACACACACACTGAGAGGTTTGTCAAATTGTGTGGCTGTTTGCAGTGATCGCAGTGTGCTTGCGTGTCACCATAGCCTGATTTATACCCAGATCTACACCGATATTGCAGGCCGAAAGCAGCCCATCTTCAAGCTACTGTATGACCTTGTGGATCTGCTGTTTTCGGCGGGTGACACTGACTGCACGACAAGAGTATTCATTTATCACGCTGCCACTTTGCTAGATGTGTGTGTTTGCTTTACTTCCTCACATTGCACTTGGCCATGTAGTCGCTGTCTCACCATAGCAACAGCACAAATGTTTCCAATGCTCTGCTCCGCATATTTGTTTTCTTTTTCTGTGTTGAACGGCGTGGCGTGTTCTAAAGACAACTTGCTCCAGTGCAAAACAAGGAGTTATGATGGTTATCCCTGATGCTAATGTGTTGACAGACAGACAGACAGACACTTTCTTTTATGCTAGCGATATACACATTTTCTCACACAGCCCCAGAGCAACGACCCAGCAGTTAATGAATTCATTACACTGACTCCAAATAAAAAAAAGCACTGAAGTAAAATCCATGGTGATTCCGTCTCAGAGCTTTGCCTAGTATTTCCTCAGTCTTGGGAAATGTCATCCTGTCATTACTCATTAGTACACAGTATAAGACCTAAAGGGTGGTTTGTAGAGTGAGACTAACACATGTACAGCACATCTGTCACATTTCTTTGTTATACAATCACAGTGAACAGGACAACCTACAGGTGTGCATAGTTGAGCTGCTTTGCTCATTGCGTTTCATTTGGGCTGCCTGGTAGTGTGATTTGGCATTTTCAGCACCCTCTAGTGGACAAATTTGCAGACAGAGTGACATACAGTACATACATACATGTACATACATACATGTACATACATACATAACATACATACATACATACATACATACATACATACATACATACATACATACATACATACATACATACATACATACATACATGTACAGACAGACTCATTGCAATAGCTTAACTTCATTTTAGAGCTCAATAAGTTGACCCATTAAAAAGGAGTACTGTAAGTGATATTGTTTTGGTTTACATTACAGTTATTATTATGTTTTGGTGAAAAAGTTAAAGCTCTATATGTTCTCATAGTAATCATTAGAGCGTTTGTTCAGTAACACAGGTCTCCACTGTCTCTCCACCATCTGCGCCTCTCCAGAAAACACATTTTCAGATGTGTGGCTAATCTAATCAAATCAGGAGAGAGGAGTACCTATTTATCAGCTTTTCTTTATGTCCGCAATTCCAGTTTCAATTCTCTATCCTGATCAGATAGAATTTGTATGCTGATCTAAAAATGCATTTTCTGTTTACTAAACGGTAAATGGTGCATTTATATAGCGCCTTTATCCAAGGCGCTTTACATACATTGTGCATTACATTCACCCATTCATACACCGATGGTCGGAGGAATCCATGCAAGGCACCAACCTGCTCATCGGCGTCTTGCTCAAGGACACTTGTCTTCAACAGTAACTCTGGGGGATTGAACTGGGAACCTCACAGGTTTCCCCATCCAGCTGCTCTACTGGCCACTCTACCCCTGAGACAGACTAAGACTTGGACAGATAGGGAGACCCCTGTTACTGAACAAACACTATACAGCAATGATTACTATCCATATATAGTGCTTTTTAACACTTATTTTAACAAAATCACTTACTGTACCTTTAACTTGTTATTAAAGTCAGTACCCCTGTAGTCTCCCTAGCACCATGTATTTTGGTAGCAGTGAAATATAATGTAAAATGTACAACCCCCCCCCAAAAAAACGTCTTACATCCATCTAACTGATATCATTCCTCCCTTCACCTTCCTGGTCACCCTGCCCCCCCCCCCCCCCTGCCCTGCCCCGCCCGGTCCTGTGTGCCCACAATGCCCCTCTTGTTTTCTACTCCCACTCTACAATAGTCACAGTACAGATTTTCCTCACTCGCTCTGCCAAACGGACCGGCACCGGCTGCAGTCCTGCTGCGTTGGCCCTAACGTCCCGGTCAGCCCACCACCTCCACAGTGCAGGCGTGGGCAGTAAGGCTGGCGCTGGCAGGGCCAGAAAGACCCTAAGTTCCACCCTCCCACAGGCCAATTCGGGAAGTCTCTCACCATATTCTTCCCTTGATATGGCCATGCCCAGCTACCCTATCAAATCTCCTAGCCAGTATTTCCAGATCTGCTACTGAGTCATGCATACTGCGTGCGCACACACACACACACACACACACACACACACACACACACACACACACACACACACACACACACACACACACACACACACACACACACACACACACACACTACACACACAATATATTTCTGGTGATACCCGTCTTGCAGATGATTGCAGGTCAGTTGTGGCGATCAGGTATCATCATATCATATGGCAGAGATACAGTATGTGGGATTTTGACAGCTGCAGGGTGATATTTGGAATTTGAAAGTGGAATCCTCAGAAGATGGGTAAATGTCTTATTTCCATTATCTACAGTGTGTCCATACTAACAAGGGATGTCATCTTGATTGGTGTGTGTGGGACCTGTGGGTGTGGATCATGCACATTTTGACCACAGTCTGGAAGAGGCATTCCTTATCAAGGTGCCAATGTCTTAAGGATGCTATTATACAGCTTGGTTACAATTGTAAATAGCTTGTGTTCATATTTGGAAGCCTCGGTAATGTCCATGAATCAGTTGTGAGAAGCCTGCTGGCCTGCAGATTGCAGGAATGCCCAAGAAGCCAAGAGTTAAGGCAGTGGCTAAATTCTGTTCAGTGTCTGTGATAATATATGGAGGAAGCGATGCTTCCTGTATCCGTGATCTGTATCCTGAAATACTTAATTGTTGAGTTTCCAAGTTTTTGCATCTATTATTGTGTTCAATAATTTCTTGTTAAATGTGAACGCAAATGAATATGTATGAAGTATAGCAATTACGGTAAATCATTTACTGAGTGGGCATCCAGGTGGCACAGGGGTAAAGTTCCTGCCCACCACCATGTTGGAGGCTGGTAGTCTCTGTCGCTGCACTGCCAGCTCCTACCGGTTGGTCTGTCTGGTGGAAATTAACTAATTACATTTACTCAAATACTGTACGTACAATTTTGAGTTCTTTTTTTTTTTTTACTTTACTGGAGTACTCTACTACATCTCAAACTCACTCTCACTTGAAAACGTGTTATTAAAAGTTATTAGTTACTTTGTACATTTTGATTATTATTACAAAACCGCTTCGGACCTATAGGCAGAATGCCCTGTGTGAAAAAGGACATTCTGCATAATGAGTACTTTTACTTTTAAAGTAAATGGAGTAGCCTATACTTTCTCCCAACACTGTCCAGTTCCAGCGCATGCCATGCCATGCCATGCCATGCCATGCCATGCCATGCCATGCCATGCCATGCCATGCGTTACGTCCTCCGGGTGAAACTCCTTTTTGTGACTGTGGTGAACATAAGCAGCGGGTGACGTCATGCTGCATCAGAGGAGACACGTGGTTGTGTTGCAGTATGATTAGAAAACCAGTCACATTGAAAAAGGGAGTGCTCGTTTTCTTCGAGTTCACCTCCCGCACTCTCCCGCGGCGGGGCAGGGCCCACCCGTCAAAAAAGGAAATTACGTCTCAGAGGTACCAACACTCGGGGGGGACGGGACATAACTCGGACGGTGCTGAGTCGGCTGAAGGTGACTTCGCAACGCTCGGCACGGCGACTGGCTCGCCTAAGCCCACTCGGCGGTGCCTCTCGTGGCTCAAGTCACCTTCAGACGGCGTGCCTCCGTCTGTGAAAATGAGTGCACCTTTTTCATTCTGACTGGTTTTCCAATCATACTGTGACATATATACACCCTAAAGAAAGTGCAATAGAGCACGCACATCCACACACTTAAAGCCAGGTGCCGGGCCGAGGTTAATAAAAGGAAAAAGGTACACCATAGTGGTGTAAGTTACCTTAATAAATACATTTTTAAGCTTTGGAGCATTATCCAGTGGACCTTACCTCCCAACTGTAGGGGTTGGCAGCAACAGGGACACGATCAGGGAAAAACTGGGCATATTGAATTTAGAAATGCTCAGTCGTCATTCATGTAATCCATTTTAAGAGATTACCATTTAAATTGTCCTCACAGGTCAACAAGAGAGCCTCTGTATCTGAATGTAGTTATTACTATAATAATAGACAATATAAATGTGAATAATGTATGTGAATTGTATGTTTTTTTTTCATTGTTGTTCCCATTGTGCTGTCTTGCATAGTTTTGTTTCTCAACATCAGCATGTTTTAAATGCATGGTGTTTATGTCTATTTACCGTTTAATTACCTTTCAGTTTCTTGTTGGTTATTTTCCCCATAACATTTCCATTCCTCTGCTTGTGTCTGCATTCTATGAGTTG
Source organism: Electrona antarctica (assembly GCF_951216825.1). Taxonomy (NCBI): domain Eukaryota; kingdom Metazoa; phylum Chordata; class Actinopteri; order Myctophiformes; family Myctophidae; genus Electrona; species Electrona antarctica. Next base: position 32,582,741 of record NC_136799.1, read on the forward strand.
GTTGACCTGTGTTATAACCTGCATATTCATAAGCGGTGATGCTTAATAACATTTCCAAACTGTGTGCCGTTCATTTAGCACCTTTTGCTATTATATATATAAATGTATACGATATGAAATAAGTAATAACTAATAAAGTCAATTAAAGAGCTGATTGGTTTGTGTTTGCAGATTTTGTCATGCTTGTCCTTCAAACGTACCTCATCTCAATAGCACATTAACCACTTTAGCCATGGTGCGTGTCCCTATTTTGGGCATGTCAAAAAAGGCAAGGAAGGCTTTTGATGATTAAATAATCCCTGTATCTCTCCCTCTAATGTTGTATTCTACTATGTGTCACGCTGTTGCTTTAACACATCAAAGTCTGCAATTTAACATAACTTCAATGAAAACGAGCATGATTCCACTAACCATGAATGCTTCTCTGTATGCTGTCTGATGCCATTATGACTGGCCTGAGTGTCGCCTCACTGACTGTTGTCTGTTGCTCTTTCTAGAGGAGGGTTATGTGAAAATGTATTTGAAGGGACGTCCCATCACCATGTTCATGCCCAAAGACGTGGTGGAGTCCTACTGCCTGGAGGCCAGAGCCGATCTGCCCAGCAATAAACTCAAACTGGACTGGGTGTATCCTTCTACCTTCTGGTTTTAACGCTTCATTATGATGATTCATATCTCGATGGCTCTTTGAGAGAGATGTTCATATCACCTATATCAAATGCATGTGATGATTATAATCATAACAAGGTACAATGACTTCATGGCAAGGAATGTCTGCCAGAAGATATTGTAGCCCCCCCACATCCATTTTGGAGTTCTAAAATTCTGCCCCAACCAGACCCTACCCGACCCGATGTTTTTAGGCAAAATGTACGCTAATTAGTCGGGCCGGGCCTAAAAGCTTGTTGGATGCGTATGACACCTTTTCGGATTTTTGGGCCTAAAAGTATGGTAATTGTTCCAGCCGGGCCAAGCCTCGGGCCGCCCAGTAGGGCCCAGTTAGGGCCGGCCGGGCCTTAATTTTCAGGCCCGTTGACAACTCTAATCCAATTGCATTGGGAATGTGTAACATTAACATACCACTTGGGTTAGATCTTCTGCCTGGATTTCGTAGTTAAAAATATATATTGAATACATTTCTCTCTTGGGTTGGGAAGGTTTAAGGCCTGTGCTCTTTCTTTCTTTCTTTCTTTCTTTCTTTCTTTCTTTCTTTCTTTCTTTCTTTCTTTCTTTCTTTCTCCATCTTATTTAACAGGCAGATTATTTCGTGCAGGGAAGCAACAATATTTCTGCGAAGGAAAGATGAAGTGTGGATGATGTAGCATTCAGTCTAGCAGAGACCCAGAGGGGTAACACTAAGGGAAAATAAACATGTTGGTAATCTGTTAAGAAAAGCACCGATCTCTATAGAAGAATCTGTGGGCATGACAGCGCTCCACATATTGATTTCGTGGTTGAACATTATCCATAACATGTGAAAGGTCCTAAATCTACTATAGATTGCATTATGCATTAGAGATTTCTTGTTATTTATTTATCTGCAACGAAACAAGAATAAGGAAATGGGAATGTCTCAGTTACATCTCTATAGCTGTAGAGACACATCTCTACAGCTGTAGAGACTAAATGTTTTAAGTCTTGTCACAGTCTCTAGCCATTTCACATTACTGGGCTATTTCTTTGACCGCATAAAATATCCAGCTATGGATACCGTGGTCGCGACTGCCGCTCCAACCTGTATCTGTTGCCTACGGGTGAGACGGTGTATTTCATTGCCTCGGTGGTTGTACTGTACAATGTAGACGAACAGCTGCAGAGACACTACACTGGACACACGGATGACATCAAATGGTGAGACACACACACACACACACACACCAGGCCTCATGCGTATTATGTAGCCTGCACACTAAATGCATGTTGAATGTACGCGCAGTAGCAGGGCAAGTAGGGCATTAAATGATGAAAAAACACCTACAGTTTATACTGTAGGTTCATGCCCGACAACGATATGTTGTCTGTTCCTTGAGCCGAACAAGTACTGTACACATTAAAGTACCTCAGGAGAATTAAGAGTTACCTCTGCCTGTTCAATATTCCATGGTTATAATGAGGGTATTGTAGGTGTCTGTCTGTCTGCGTGTGTCTGCGTGTGTGTGTTGAGTGTTTGCACCAAGATGTGCCTGTTGGTGAAAGTGTGAATGGCGGGACACACATTTGACAGGTAATTATGTGGGCAAGAAGGAGACCCCCACCACCAAAGAGCTTTAATGTGTGTCAGTGCTGTGATGATTCCAGGCAAATGAACCACATCCCAAGGTGGAACAAGGTTCAAACTATTAGGGAACTGATTCGATTACAGTTCAAAGGATTTCTCTACCTCTCTCACTCACACACACACACACACACACACACACACACACACACACACACACACACACACACACACACACACAGACACAGACACAGACACACAGACACACAGACACACACACACACACACACACACTACTATGTAGACCAAAATTAATTACGTAGTTAGAACTCTTGAGGGATAACATGCCCTAAGACTAAGAGGATGAATTTATCTTAAAATGTTGTATTTCCTCTAACACTAGTGCAGGCAGTGTGCTGTGTGGTGGCTACACTGAATATTTTATTCACAGCCTTGAAAATCTCACTGAAAAATAAAGGTCTTTCATCTTGCGATAACCGCACGCCCCCCATCTCCATCATTTATTCAAATGATGCCTTTGATGTTGAAAGCTTTTCAACTGCATTCCTCACTGATATTCTCCCTGTGTTTTTGTTCTGTGTAGCCTGGCTGTCCACCCTGATAAAATCACCATAGCAACCGGGCAGGTGGCGGGCACCTCTTCAGATGGCAAAGTAAGAAGTCTAATGGTTTACATTTCACACTATTTATCTGGGCATGGCACCTAACTACATGAATCCTACATGAACATTTGGCAAATATGGCAGATCTACACGCTCACAACGCGTCGCAACACAAAGAGGTTTGATGTAGAGAAAAAAAAAAGAACAGACATGTTATTGAGCCCTGGGGGACCCAGGTCAACTAAATATATAGGGTTTAACCACTTGTTGTTGAGCGGAGTACCTTAGGGCTGTGTTCACTTGACATTATAGAGTGAAAATGGCTGAAAACCTTTGCTGATCTACAATCACAATGCGATGTAGATCGGTATATCCACAATTATTTTTCCACAAAACCTTTCCACACAATATGGATGCTGGGGTTTAACCCATTTAGACCTGACAGTTTTCTGAAAAACCCATGTTTCTCAAACATTTTCATGTCAAGAAAAAAAAAAAATATCTAATTGGCCACCGACCCCCATCTGAAAATATGTTGTTCCAGGGACCCCATAAGCAAAGATTTGAGTTAAAAACGTTCGCTCTGAAAGTATATTCAAAGGTCAGCTCCATATATGGAGATCTAAGGGTGGCAGGAGGGGCAGTGAGTGTACAGGGTTTGATGAGGTCTGGCCATGGAGCGTGTCTTGAGTGTACAGGGTTTGATGAGGTCAGATCAACATATGGAATGTCAGAACAGGACTGATTGAATGACGGCCATATATGGTGGTCTGACGGACTGACAGGTTTTGCAGGTTTTCATAGTAATCTGTGACCTACCGTCGCAACAATGATAGTGCTGTCAAACATGTCTATGAAGCGATCTATTAAATCTATGAAAAAGTTAAATTTGCAACACAATTTAATACAATATGTAGTGGGTGTCCCTGATTCATTCATTCGAAAGTTGGGGTTGATGTATACGGAGACATAACATTTCAAGCATCGATTTCCAAAATTCATAAAACATGGTACATTGTTTATGAAATGCCATATTATACCAGAAGTACGTGGTCCCACGTGTTTTTAAATCTGTTGCCCACTCTTTAACCAATTACATTACGTTGATGATGTCTCTCAACTATTTTTTATGTACGTGTGCGTGTGATTGTGTGTGTCCTGACAGCAGTTATCTCCTCATGTTCGTGTGTGGGACTCTGTCAGCCTCAACACCCTTCATGTTCTGGGCACAGGTTTCTTTGATCGAGCCTTGGTGTGTCTGGCCTTCTCCAAATCGGTAAGAAAAGAAAAGACCAGAAGGCTGGTTCCTGAATCACAAATGGCTCTCTTCTACTGTATCTGTATTCAGATTTCTTCTGCCGGCTTGTGTTTCTAATGCAGCTACAGTTGGGTGCCACCGATATTGTCCCTTATCATTTGACCCATTTAGGCCTGACCTCAAAATTTTAAAAAATCCTTCTAAATCCTCCAGTTTTCTGAAATAAATATTTTCACGATTTTTCAAAAATAGCAGACCTACAAGCTCGTAGCGCACCACTCGGTGGCGCGCTATGAGCTTGTAGATCTGCTATTTTTCAATAGCTAAATTATAACATAATGTTTAAAGCACCAAAAGGGGTTCCCGCCCCAAAATGGGTTAACTGTCCTTTTGCGCAGATCACGCAAACCTCAGCAAAAAGAAAAGGACAATATCGATGGCCTCCAACTGTATTGTCCTGTTTATAAATGATTGTTTCCAGTCAATGAACACACTGCAAGTGCCTTTGTCTGTGTTATGTCATTTCAGAACGGAGGAAACACGCTTTGCGTCGTAGATGACTCCAATGACCATGTCCTCTCTGTCTGGGACTGGCAGAGAGAAGACAGACTAGCTGAGGTCAAGGTGTGTGTGTGTGTGTGTGTGTGTGTGTGTGTGTGTGTGTGTGTGTGTGTGTGTGTGTGTGTGTGTGTGTGTGTGTGTGTGTGTGTGTGTGTGTGTGTGTGTGTGTGTGTGTGTGTGTGTGTGTGTGTGTGTGTGTGTGTGTGTGTGTGTGTGTGTGTGTGTGTGTGTGTGTGACCATGTCCTCTCTGTCTGGGACTGGCAGAGAGAAGACAGACTAGCTGAGGTTAAGGTGTGTGTGTGTGTAAGTGTCTGTGCAAGTGTCTGTGCACATGCACGTGCTGTACTACAGTACATGTGCATGTTTCTGTCTTTGTGCATGTGTGAGTAAAGAGAAAGAACGATAAAGGTATTAAAAAGCATATAGATGAAAGACATTGTTGCAGCTGCTAACATTTTTCATGTCTCATGTGGCAGTGCTCCAATGAGGCTGTGTTTGCCACAGACTAACATGTTTTATGTCTCATGTGGCAGTGCTCCAATGAGGCTGTGTTTGCCACAGACTAACATGTTTTATGTCTCATGTGGCAGTGCTCCAATGAGGCTGTGTTTGCCACAGACTAACATGTTTTATGTCTCATGTGGCAGTGCTCCAATGAGGCTGTGTTTGCCACAGACTAACATGTTTCATGTCTCATGTGGCAGTGCTCCAATGAGGCTGTGTTTGCCACAGACTAACATGTTTTATGTCTCATGTGGCAGTGCTCCAATGAGGCTGTGTTTGCCACAGACTAACATGTTTCATGTCTCATGTGGCAGTGCTCCAATGAGGCTGTGTTTGCCACAGACTTCCATCCCACAGACAGCAACATCATAGTGACCTGTGGCAAGTCTCATCTCTACTTCTGGAGTTTGGAGAAAGGCATGCTGGTTAAGAAACAAGGGCTGTTTGAGGTACCAAGTCCATTACTTCCATCAACTGTCAGATAATACGTAGATCTTGAACTTAAAGTCATATTGTTTAACTTATCAATTCAAAGTAATTTTTTATATAATCTTTCTTGATTTATCTGTCTTTAAACACTATTTTTATTCATGATTCTGCCCCTGACACTCGCGCCAAAATGGCATAAGCACTGGAAATGTGCCGAACATGTATTTATTTCTGTATTTTGGCATTAATAAATGCAGTTTCTGACAACGTTTTGTTGCATTCCAAATTATCCTTGCACGCTAGGATCCTGTAGTATTCCTTTTTGTGTGTTCCTTCTGTATACACAAACTCTGTAATGCCAGTTACTTGCGAGAGGTGTAAAATTAATGTTACACAGTATGACTTTGTAGTTAAATGTCGACCAATGGCACATTGACACATGGCACATTTGCTAGAACTTGGGTTGTAGAGCTAAGTAATATTAATATTTCTGTTGCTCATTTTCTTTCTGCCAATTTTGACTGCTGGCACCACTGCTTGCATTATACCAATATTGGTGACCTATCAATGTACTGTACTGTATGTCTGTACAACATGAACTTCCGTTAACGTTAAGGGTTAATATAGCATGAATAGCCCTATAGGCTATAGCCTAATAGCCTATAGGGCGACTGTGGCTCAGGGCTCAGGAGGTGGCTCAGGTGGCTCAGGAGGTAGAGCAGGTCGTCCAATGATCCATGGGTCGGCGGTTCGAATCCCGGCTCCTCCTGGCTACATGTCGAAGTGTCCTTGGGCAAGACACTGAACCCCAAATTGCTCCCGATGTGCTGGTTGGTACCTTGCATGGCTTCTGCCGCAATCGGTGTATGAATGTGTGTGTGAATGGGTGAATGTAATGCACAATCTATGTAAAGCGCCTTGGATAAAGGCGCTATATAAATGCACCATTTACCATTTACCATTTATAGCCATTATACTTTCCCCTATCTAAAATAGTACACAGTACAGAAGGGACCACATGCTTCCTGTGTATCCATACACAGTACAGCGGTGACCACACTGCTTCCTGTGTATCCATACACAGTACAGAGGGGACCACACTGCTTCCTGTGTGTCCATAGCAATGATGTGAATTCATTATAACAGAAGACATGCACAGCGAACCAGCTGGACTCTATCAACACCCACACATGTTCGTGTTTACTGTGGCCTGAATGGCCTGAGTAAATAAAGTCTCTCACTCTCTCTCTCTCTCTGTGTGTGCGTGTGCATGTGCGTGTGCGTGCGCGTGCATGTGCGTGTGCGTGTGCGTGCGTGCGCGTGCATGTGCGTGTGCGTCTGCGTGTGTGTGTGTGTGTGTGTGTGTGCGTGTGCGTGTGCGTGTGCATGTGTGTGCACTTACAGAAACAGGAGAAGCCAAAGTTTGTGTTATGCGTGACGTTTGCTGAAAACGGAGATGCCATCACAGGAGACTCCAGTGGCAACATCCTGGTGTGGGGGAAAGGTAGGCCTACTACTATAGAAATGTACAGTATATAACAGACATTTACGCCCACAGCAATGCGGTGGCTTCCATAAGGCTAGCCTTGTTCCCAGCCTTACTCATCTGCGAAGAGAAAAGCCTGGTCAGACTCACAACCTAAGGCAGAGAGTGTTGGGCCGGAACATCCGTGAGACTTATTTCCCCCGGATAAGGTCTTTTTCACCCGATCACAACAGTCGTTTCATTCACGGAGAATGTAAATTGATTTGTAAAGTGTCAACATCATTTCCTTGGGCGGTAATTCCGCCAAAATCCCGCTACTTCCGTTAAACCAGGTCTTGCCCAGCGTGCCATAAGGCAGTCCAAATAGAAATGCAACAGACATTTACACTCTTCCATAAGGTCGTCCAGGCTGCGCAGGGGTAATGTTCCTGCCCATCACCATGGAGACTGAATTGAAATCCCCGTAAATAGTATACCTACAAGCTCACAGCTTGCTTGTATATTGGCTATGTTCAGTGTACGATACCCACGAGCAACTAAGTACAGCATAACTCGGGCTTAATGGTTGGTCAGGATGCCTGTTCAGCAGGGAACTGCTCTAAGCACAGCAGCCTTAATGGAAATAAATTGGGCCTCTTCCTTACTTCCTTGAGTTCCTTCGCATGTCCTCTCATTTATACTAATGACGGCTCTGTTCCATTCTGGTCACAAAAGAGTCTGGGTGCTGGTATTGTGCATGTTGGCTCACAGGAAACACTCTGCTACACCAGTGATTCTCAAAGTTTGGTCCAGGTACCCTGTGGTTCCTTGAGTGTCCGACTACCTTTTTTCACTGAGGAAAGCTAAATAAAAACAAAATTATAACTAATCTATGAAGTGTCATCAGGTCCCCTAACAAAGTAGGTGGCTGGTAAGAGAAGTAGGGCACTTCTGACCTATTTATACTGTATGATATCTACGGGTTCTGTCAGCACACACTGTGTAATGACATTACCCCCAGTATGGTTAAATATAACAGAGCTGAGTGTGTTGGTAAACCTCAGAGTTGTTTGAATGAGAGCTTGTAAGAGAGAAAGACCTGTTAGCATTGTCTTATAAACGGAAGCAAAAAATGTTTCCTCTGATATGAGAGAAAGAGAGAGAAAGAGTTTAGTTTACCGTGTTTACGCGTGCGTGCGTGCGTGTGTGCGTGCGTGCGTGCGTGCGTGCGTGCGTGCGTGCGTGCGTGCGTGCGTGCGCAAATGTACATTCACAATGCATTCTAGCGTTTTACAAGCTCTATAGGTCATGGCTTCTGAAGTCGTCAGGAGGGATGGGGTCAGGGTGGGGTCACACAGGATGGAACTCAGACAGTCTTGTGAGAAGACACTCCTGACCTGAGAGAAGAATCACTGCAGGGTGTCTGTCTGTCTGTCTGTCTGTCTGTCTGTCTGTCTGTCTGTCTGTCTGTCTGTCTGTCTGTCTGTCTGTCTGTCTGTCTGTCTGTCTGTCTGTCTGTCTGTCTGTCTTTCTGTCTTTCTGTCTGTCCTTTCATCCATTGGTCCCTCTGTCTGTCATCCATCTAATTTATTTCCCCCCGACCTTTACATCACTGTCTCCAAATGTAATGTCTGATTATTCCCTGTTGTTCTCGTTCACCCAGGAACAAATCGCATCAGCCAAGTGATCCAAGGAGCCCACGAGGGCAGCATCTTTGCTCTCTGCATGCTGAGGAATGGCACCCTGCTGTCTGGGGGGAAGGACCGCAAGCTCATCTCCTGGGACGGTAACTACCAGCAGATACAAATGGTGGAGGTGAGGAGAGCTCAAGTTCACGTTGATCCCCTAAACTTTAGAATGGACAAAATTAGTTGTGGTCCACTTTACTACCCTAAACCTTTTCTAATCTATGAAATGCTATTAAAAAATGTTTTGAATTTGTATTTAATTCATGAAGTATTGAGAATTTTGGGGGGGGGAATCTTTTTCAAAATGGTGGAAACTAAAGATGTGACCTACAAATAGGTCCCGACCCACTGCTTTTTTTCTGATGTGAGGAGATCAAGAATATAGTGGGGCAAATTACGTTTGATGTCAAACATATTGTTTCACATCATGATGACACATTTGGCTGCATCGGTATATGCAATGTCAAACTGTTGTGAGAAATGCACCGAAGACACATTTTTTTACGGAATAATAGAATTTCTGTAATTTCCCTTCGTTTAATCCATCACTCAACGTTTCAAACAAATGTGATCCTATCGACAAGTTACACGGTCAGAGTATACATTTGGTTTCAGCATTCCATGTATAGGAATATCATAACCAATCAAGGTATTCCAAAGCTGATTTCTTGAAAAGATTTAAACAAAAATGAGCGTGTCATAAAAATGAAGACGTGAAGTGATGTGTGGAGTTTTAGAGGAAACGGTATGGAAATATTCATTTAGGAACTGAACAATGACTCACCAAACGCAACACAAGTGTGGGGTTTTGGATGAAGATGTAGTGTAGGGCCAATTTTAATGATCTAATTATCTATTTATTACACACTTACACACTATATTCTGCTATGTTTTAATATCATTCTAAGTTGTCAGTCTACCGTAGCTTCCTTTAGTGTAGCAAGGCCGACTTTGCATTCCAAGCATTGCATCACAACCTTATTACAGAAGATGAGGCAAGATTGTGCTATGAATGGGGTTTATTGATATACAGTGTTTGAATTGAATTAACGGTATGACTCACATGCCTCATTAACTACAAAGGTTATTGACTGCTGCACAAAAGGTTATATTGTGTTCACTATAGTAAACACTGCTTAGCTGAATTATTGTGGTTTCCTTCAATTGGCTATTTGAATGAAATAATGATAATTGGGGAAATAAGACAAACATAAAAAACTGTATTATTTGTAAAGGTCCAATTGACTTGACTGAATCAGTTGATAGAAGTACTAACTCTGTAGACAACAAATGTCGTATTTTTGGACTTTAAATAGTAGTTTTTTTAAGTTGGTAATGTTTATAAATGTTGGTGAAACAGTACTACATTTTGATTGACCGAAATATTGCTATTGGTCACCAATATGTCACATTATTATTTTTTCTTTCAATCCTATTAAATGCTCTTGGCACTAACCGTAGCATATCATGCTTCTTTTCCTCTCCATCAAAACTGATAAAGATGTCATTTTTGTTTCATGGTTGTTGCGTTTTGTTTTCTTTTGTGCAATTGTTTGTTATGCATTTATTTTTTGTTATGTTTTGTCTGTCTCTGTGTCAATGTCATTTATATAAAAACTGGAAAATGAATAAAGTACAAATCATTAGAAATATATATATATATATATATATATATAGATGTCATGACAATGATTTGCATGAACCCTGTGTAATGAGTGTAATGATTCTGTCCTCCTTCAGGTACCAGAGTTGTTTGGACCGGTTCGCACCGTAACAGAGGGGAGAGGGGAGACTGTGCTCATTGGGACCACTAAGAACTTTGTCTTGCAAGGCAGTTTAGATGGCGAGTTCACTCCTATAACACAGGTACTCCTGCCTCAACAGTCTTATAAATGGTGTAGGACTATACTTTTCTGTTTGCATAGCTTGTATACCATTCTTTTTAAAACTGTGGTGATGAATTATAGGGGGTATATACCGATATCTGTAGTAAATTATGGTAAATAACCTCTCCTCTCCAGGGTCATACTGACGAGTTGTGGGGTCTGGCAGTTCATCCCTGCAAGCCTCAGTTTCTAACCTGCGGCTATGACAGGCAGGTTAGCCTATGGGACTCCAGTTCTCATCAGCCCATCTGGACCAAGAACATGGAAGTAAGTATAGTCAACACTGCCCCCTTGGGACCATTCTGGAAATTGCATGACATGTGGAGAAACCCAGTTCTTGAGGGGCGATAGGCCCTCCCATAGATATTATATGGGCCCTCCTATGTCCAGATGTAGTGTGTGTGTGTGTGTGTGTGTGTGTGTGTGTGTGTGTGTGTGTGTGTGTGTGTGTGTGTGTGTGTGTAAACACAAACTTTGTCCTAACACAAACATTAAATGTTGTTGACAATGAATGGACAATTTTGAGTGTTTGTGTAAACACAAACATTGCGTAACACAAACATTGAAGACGAGGGTGAGGACGCAAATTCTGATTGGCCAGAATGAGATGATGTATGATGATGTACGATGATAAGTGCGCCCCTCACTTCACACAGGTGTGATTTTTAATGAATATCCACAGTTGAAAAGGCCTTGAATCATCTGAGGTAAAGGACAAAAAATAATTAATTCATTTAATATGCCATAGCCAAATATTATGTGGTGTATCACATGAATAAGTTTAGCTTTGTACGGTATGCATTTGGTCCATGTCAGTGTCCCCTTTTTATTGTCAGTCGTGGAAGAAGTTAAAAGGCCTGAGTTCAAAAAGTTACTTGAGTAAGGGTACAAAAGTATTGATCAAAATATACGTAAATATACTGTACCAAAGTAAAAGTGCTCTCATTATGAATGGCCCATTTCACAATTTTTTCAGACAAAGTAACCAGTAACTAAAATAATTGTAGTCAAGTAAAATTTGCAACATTTGCCAAGTATTTTTGTATTCTTTTGTAATTATATACAAAAAGGAAAATAAAAATGAAATATTCACATAAAGTAATGGTTACACTCCACCATTGTTTGTTGTTGACATTAGACATTCTCCACTTCCTGTTTTTGACAGGATGCTGCCCAATCAGCTGGCTTCCACCCATCTGGAGCTGTGGTCGCCATAGGAACACAGATTGGCAGGTGAGGAGGAGATACCATCAACAGTCAACTGGTTCATTCAACCACTCCAGAACGTAGAATCATAAGGTTCTAACTGACGTTCTTGACAGAAATGACTGAATTGGAAATTAACTAAACTACTGCTAAACACATATAAAGACATTATTGTTCACCAGCATGTCTTTACTCTTTGATCCCGCAGGTGGCTAGTACTGGACACTGACACCAAGGACCTGGTTACAGTCCACACAGATGGCAATGAACAGCTCTCTGTCATGCGATATGCACCAGGTGAGTGGAACACTGCCATGACATAATTATACAGTCATAACAGAGTTCCCCTTCTAGGCAGTGGTGAGCTGGGATGGATCAACCCACCAGGTGTGGCATGAACCATTCCACCTGAAGGAATTTCAATTTTGCCGTCCATGGAAATGCCAGTGTCACAAAGTCCCAGATGTTTTTCAGATGGCTCCTACTCTTGCGCAGAGAGGGACGTCTGCAAATGAAAGTAAAGTTCACAGAAAAGAAAAAAGTTAAATATTCCATACATTTTATATCCATTCTCTGCTTGTCCCAACAGAGAGAGGGAATAGAAACGATGCAATACAGATACCGGTGCAGCTAGAGTCTCCTCCTGTGCACTTTCAGCTTACAATAATTGTATTGACATCATTGTCATCCAGTAGATGTCCTACCTATCACCAGGGTGCCTCAATAGAAGAGTAGGCAGGCCACCTCCAACCACTGCATTACCATACAGATTGGTTAAAGCAACATTTTAGTCATTGAAATAAGTGCATGGGTACATCCATTTAACCCATTTAGGCCTGACCTCAAAATTTAAAAAAAAATCTTCTAAATCCTCCAGTTTTCTGAAATAAATATTTGCACGATTTTTTAAAAATAGCAGATCTACAAGCTCGTAGCGCGCCACTCGGTGGCGCGCTATGAGCTTGTAGATCTGCTATTTTCAATAGCTAAATAACATAATCAAAAGGGGTTCCCACCCAAAATGGGTTAACTCTGAGTGTAAAAATGTACCTTTAGGGGAGTATTTTCTTAGCATTCCAGTCACCTGTCTTTTCTTCTAGATGGTAACTTCCTGGCTATTGGCTCCCATGACAACTACATCTACGTCTACGCTGTGGCAGAAAATGGCAGGAAGTACAGCCGGGTGGGCAAGTGTTCGGTGAGTGCCTAATAGCCCTCCTCCTGCTCCCTTGTTTTTAGTTCCCCCTCTCATCAACTATATAATTAGTTCCCTTCTCACCCCTATATTTGGCCTGCGTCTCTCCTGCTCGATCGTGTGTGTGTGTGTGTGTGTGTGTGTGTGTGTGTGTGTGTGTGTGTGTGTGTGTGTGTGTGTGTGTGTGTGTGTGTGTGTGTGTGTGTGTGTGTGTGTGTGTGTGTGTGTGTGTGTGTGTGTGTGTGTGTGTGTGTGTGTGTGTGCGTGCGTGTGCACGTGTGTGCACGTGTAGGGGTGTGTTTGTTGCACTTCCGACACAATGCTGTCACAACAAGCTGACTCGTACAGTTCCATATGTCAAAAATGATGACGACGTTTTTTCCATATATTCCATATATGGGTTATTTGAAGCATACAAAATAGCAGATCTACAAACTCACAGAACATTGTGATTGGCCGTTTTCTGCAAAGTGTAGGGAAAAAAGGAGGGGAGCGAGAATAGACCCCTTTGGGACTGGTCAACAAAGTATATAGCATTTAAATGGTTAATAACACCAGGTCATCCTGCATGACCTATTTCTCTCTCGCAGGGTCACTCTAGTTTCATCACCCATCTGGACTGGTCAGAGGACTCCCAGTATCTGGTGTCAAACTCTGGAGACTATGAAATTCTCTACTGTAAGTATATTCACCCTTCACACAATTGTACAGGCTTAAAGCTACAATCGTAACTTGCATGTCCTCTCCTGGCGGAGAGAACGTAACTGCAACTGTAACACCCAGGATTCAAACCTGGTTCTCCTGTGTGAGAATACAAACATCTACTTCCAGGGGAGTTATTGGCCTTATGAGCTTCAGGAAGGGCTACTTGTCAAGTAAATGTCGTACCCTACACCAGGGGTTCTCAACCTGTGGGTCGGGACCCCCAGGCGGATTCCCACATGATTTTGGGGGTTCCCCAGATGACAGTCAAGTGACTTTTTTTTTATAGAGAAAAGACCATTACTGCATCAAAGATAATCATCAAACTATACTATAAAACTGGTCAACATTGGCCCTATTATAAAATAATATAAGAAAGAAAATAGCCGATCTACAAGTTGTACTTGTACACAATATTTATCTGTGCAACCGAGTTAAACTAAATGAAATGCCTCGACTTCTAAAAGTGCTTCTCAGGGTGAGTTCAAAATAAAAATATTTGGGGGGTCACGGCCTGACAAGGTTGAGAACCACTGCCCTACACCAGGGTCTAAATTTCTCAATGGAAGAGTAGGGAGATCACCTCCAACTACTGCAAATGTGCTAGTTGTATTGTACTAGAAGCTTGCTGCAAGCCTGTGGCGCGCTCATGTCTAACACCACTCGTTGTTGTTGTTTCTCCGTGAATATCGTGTGTCTGAGTGAGACACACACACACACACAGACACACACTCACAAAGCGCACATTTTGAACGAAGGCAGACAGCGATGTGTCTTTGGCCACTGTGTTCCATGCTGGAACTGCAAAAGCTGGGTTGAAAATGCAGAGGTAAAGTGAGTGACGTATCACGGTCACAAAGCAAGTCCCTGGTTCAATTCCATATCAGTTGAATCATTTGGGAGTGACCTGATAGGCAAGTGTATAAGGCTCATACTGTACTGAGTCCCTGGTTCAATTCCATGTCGGTTGAATCATTTGCTGCATGTCATTTCCCTACTCTCTACATGTCATGTGTCTCTCTACTATGAATGCTTAAAAAGGCAACAAAATAAATGAGAGCTTGATTTACCACTGTGTTACCAATCTCTACCAATCACCTAGTTCATACATGGGCAACTGGCGGCCCAGGGGCCACACGCGGCCCCCACCTTCACTTAATGTGGCCCGCAGGTTAATATTGGAATTCTAAACATGCAAAAATGACCCACTTTAATTACTTCAGTCTACTTCATGAGTAGTTTTATTGTCTTTTTATGTCCAATATATTTGCATTTAGGTTCATAAAGTTAACATAAGTATAACTAAATGCATTTGAAATTAAATCAAAATGTTACTTTTCAGGATTCCAATTGAAAACTATCAAGAAAAGAAAATTGGATTTCAATTCAAATATAACAAAAATAGCAGATCTACACGCTCAAAACGTGTCGCAGTGCGGCGCGTTTTTTGCTTGTGGATCTGCTATTTTTGCTACGATAGTGTAATGTGGCCCTCTGGAGTCAGTGTAGTGTGTGTGTATAGTGGCCCTCTCCATCTTCAAAGTTGCCCACCCCTGACCTAGTTCCTACCAACTAAAAGAGCCAGTCTACCATGAAATCATTAGCCGTTTTATTAATCTGTCAATCTGTGTGTGTGTGTGTGTGTGTGTGTGTGTGTGTGTGTGTGTGTGTGTGTGTGTGTGTGTGTGTGTGTGTGTGTGTGTGTGTGTGTGTGTGTGTGTGTCCTCAGGGATACCTTCAGTGTGTAAACAGGTGGTCAGTATGGAGACCACCAGAGACATCACCTGGGCCACCTATACCTGTACTCTAGGCTTCCATGTCTTTGGTAAGTGACAGTTCTTTCTGTGCATGTGTGTGTGTGTCGTCATGATTTCCATGTGTGTGTCCATCCAGTAATCCAGTGCTTGTGTTTCTCAGGGTTGTGGCCTGATGGCTCAGACGGGACAGATATTAACGCTGTCTGCAGGGACAATGGAAAGAACTTTTTGGTCTCTGGAGATGACTTTGGGAAGGTCCACCTCTTCTCATACCCCTGCTCACAGTTCAGGGTAAGATAATGTACACTACCCCAGTGGGACCCCCAAATTCACATTTAATAGCCTGCGGACCCCCATTTCAAAACGATATGCCAGGGACCCCCATAAGAAAGGATTTGTACAGCTCTAGCAGTGATTCTCAGCCATTTTAATTTCAAGGACCCCCAGTTTTACATGCATTAGGCTACGGGCTCCCATTTAATGGCAATTTAATTTCTATTTCTGGGACCCCAATTTATATTCTCAAATCAATGTTAATTTAACGGGTCCATTTAGTTTAGTCCATTTGTACACTCTTTGAGTAACAGACCCATAAGCCGGGGTCCATTTGTTTCCTAACTATCATTAAGTTGGGGACGCCCTGGAACTCCCTCAAGTACCCCTAGGGGGCCCCGAACCAGACTTTGACCAATTTTCTGTGGCCACACAAAATACCCACTCAAACCTGAAAGTAAGTATTTTATGCTTTAAATTATTTGTTTGTTTGTTTTCTTTCAGGCTCCCAGCCATGTGTATGGTGGCCACAGCAGTCATGTGACCAACGTGAACTTCCTATATGATGACGGTTTCCTGGTGTCAACAGGAGGGAAGGATATGAGCGTGATGCAGTGGAGGATAGTCTGAGCATTGAGCAAAATACATGACACAGACACACATACCAATTGGCTAATTAAGTCTTATTTATACTCTGTCGTACAATGGTTTCACTCGCTGAAAAAAGCAGATCTACAGTCAACAATGAGTCGCATCATACAACGGAGTATAAATCAAGCATTACTGCAACTGGGCCTTGAGATGACAGCTGAACTGAAAAGAACTCTATACCACTCAGATGGAGAGAACTGCACTAAACTGAACCGAACCAAACCAAACGTTAACACCCACACGATGGATCACGCATGAACTGAACTGACCTGAAGTCAGATGGCATGAGCTGATCTAAACAGAACAGAAGTGTGACTTGACAGAACCAGGGCCTGTCAGTCCGAAGGATTCTTTCCTCATCTTCACTCGGAACCTAAAGTAAATGATTTGTTGGAGGTGTACATGGTTGTGAGAGGGCTTCACATCCAGAAAGCTAGAATAGTGCTCCACATCACCTTTCACTTGACCTGTCTAAACGTTGCTTACTCACATACTGTAGCCTACATGTCAGCAAAAAACAGCATGAACCACTGTTTAATATGAGACAGAACAAATAAAATGGATCAAATCCACACAGACAGAGAACCAAAGGCTCTAAAGCCAAAATGTATTTGCACAGTGATTTTCACTGTAGGGCCCTGCCATATATGTGCACAGGCACAGCCATGCCATATATTCTGTCCCAAAGAGGATGATTTCCCTAGAATTTATCATAACAAAATCCAATAAAATTGCAGTGAAGTGTTTGAACCAAACAATATTCTGTTTGGCACTAAACAAGCAGTCAGATAGAGTGTTTGGAACAGAACCTGTGTTGAGAGTAATTCAGTGGACAGCACCTATAGACTTTTTAATTTTTAAATTAATAAATGTTTTCTTATTTTGTCTTTAACAACTCAGGAAAGCATTACTGAAGTAGAATTTTAACCTTTCCCCATTTATTAACAACGTTAGAACAAAACTATTTCTGTTCTGAAGACACCGCTCCGCTCCGCCTTTGCAAAAGCAGTGTTATTAACCATACACCATAGTTATGTTGTATTATATTTTTAACCATTGTTCAACTATTGTGATTTATATGTTAAAAACAACTAGTTGTACCTGAATGCGTTTACCAGGCACTTGAAATAGGATCCGGCCAACAGTGGTTTTGGTGAGGATTAATATCTTAGATGCAAAGAGAATAATGGATTCACACATTTTTGTTACAATCATTACATTCGGTACCTTATGCAGCCCCTTAAACGGCAGCAGGCCCAACATTCACGTGATAGGAAAAGTGCTGCCCCAATCAGGTTCCCTGAGGTACTGCACAGTTTTACCAGTGACAAATTATAAGTTATTGAATGCAACATTAGCAATTTAGTTTTTGTCAAAGGCACTATATGGGGACATTGCTACGATTCGTGCTTCCTCATCTTTACAACCAGAAACTGTTTTTCTATTATTTATTGTTCATGGGCTACTACTTCTAATGCCAATTTCACTTTGAGTTTTCTATTTTACTGAAACCCTGTATAGATATAGTTGTGTAAATATAACAATAGGTTTGTAACAGACATGGGCAAAATGTAGATGTATGTATTTGAAATGGTTTCAACTGTTTAAGTATAAACCTGTGACATGCTTGATTTATCTTACCATGCCCTTGCATTGATGTCAAAGCTGAAGTGGAAGGCAAATCAAATCGAGCATTGAGCTGTTCTATGATTATTATGGAGCTGTTTCAAATCTGTATGAGTCTGTAGTCTGCCCATGTTGTAAATATCAGACCATTGCACTGTAACTGTTTACTTGTGTGTGCTCCCAATGCCTCCCATGCTGTGCACTGACAACCGCTGACAAGATAAATATCTTAAAAATGCTCAAGGTTGAACGAGGGATGCCCACGTGTGACACCCTCTGATTTATACTTTGACATACGTACGATGGAGTCTCATGCCAAGAATAGCATTTCTAGAGGTTCACAAACAACATGTCGCAACTTGTGATGCATTGTGAGCTTGTAGATTGGTTATTTTTTGGAGCATAACAAGGCTTCAACTTGATAAAAAATAAAAATACATCAGGCCTATTCACATTATGAACAAGCAAAATCACCACCAAGCAAGCTTTTATTATGGCTTTCAACAAGTCCTAATTCCTCACACAAAAAACATCTATTTAATTTTAAGATAAACAGCAACTCATGATTTAATACTGAAATGCATGAATAAACTTGTTTTAACTTGCTCTTCTAAGCATTTTGATAATTGGGATCAAATAGATTTGAATATGCCATAACAGTGTAACTGTCATGATTTGAATATGTTTAAAATGTTATAATTAAGAGGGTTGCAATGACAGCAAATCATCTGATATTTGATACAGTAGGCCTATTTAAAGTTACCTCTCCAGAGTGACCTTAGTCTTCGTAGATAGTTTTACCACTAAACACTTACAAATATTTATCTGACAGTAAAGGCAACATGGAATGTCTATTGCTCTGTGGCTCTTCATGCTTTTTCTATTCTATGAGTTTTAATATTTCATGATGTTTGTGTGTTGGTGTAGCAGCAGTAGTGGGCTAGCTCCTCAGAGCCTCTGCCAGTCTGCCTGATGACTAATAGGCTACCTCCCTCAATGAAGGGGGGAATTCCCCTTTAGGCTAGTGGTTAAGGTGTTGGCTTTCAACACGGGATACCCAGGTTGGAATCCCGGGCGTTATCACTTCCAAGTCATCCTGCACAGTAAATCATAATAACTGAGGATTTGTGTTGGAGGTTTTCACTTGTGACTACAATGCCTTAAATGTTTTTCCTTATGTTTAAAAATATAAGAAAAAACTAACTAAAATGTAAAGTAACTATAGTTTATTGTCTACTGACGTGTATTGACTATGTGTGTAATTTGTCATAGGTTTGTGACAAAGGTGTTTTCACATTCCTCTGAAGGAGAAAGAGTGTGTCCGTCCTCTTTTCTGATTTATTTTGTGGGGGGGGCATGTTAAACGACATATTAATCATAACAACGTAGAAGGGAGGGGAGTGTATGTATATGTACTATGTACTGTCTACTGTGTGTATGTGTGGGGGGAGGGAGAGAGCTAGGGGGCAGATGGGAGGAGAAAGGAGATGGGGGTGCGTGCATGCGCGCATGCATGCGTCTTCGTCGCTAGTGGGCAGCATTGAGCTGATCCCCGGTCTGTTTAGCACGCCTGTGTAATATTTTCTCAAATCTCCACCTCACCAAAACACTCCGAATGGGAAGAAAATATGGAAACAGCGAGGCGGGCGGGTGACAACCACGCTCCACCGTCTTCAACCGAACCAGAGCATCGCATGAACATGGAATTGGGAATAAGCAACGCACGTGGAGAGAGACAAGGGAGCACAAAGCAGAGAGGACAGAACGCTCGGATTCTCGCATAGCGTCTATCAGAAACACAGACTCAGCCTATAATCATTTTATTCATTTACAATATATGTGCCGGACACGAGGCTGCTGTATCGTACATAGACTATTGTCGCCTACTCGTCTAGATAGACGCTATTCGGAAACGAAGAGGACTTGCTTGATCATTTCATGCCATCATCTCCCATTGAATAGAAGACGGGAAAATGAGGTAAGCAACGGTTAGCTCCATGCGCTCCCTGCTTTGAGCCGACCTACCGCGTCATGTCAGGTCGCAGTATGAACGATGCACCGGGTCCTCCATCCTGGAATCTGCATCCGCAATGTACAGGATTTGATCATTCACAGCGAATATATCGAAACCCATACCATGCACGGTGAAATGTTGTATTTTATTATTGTATTGACGGTTTATTGTGCTCTCGTGAGGACAATACTTTGACCATGATGATCATGCGGACCCACCCACGACGTGCATCTGCCGAATAGACATGGAATATATAGCTTTACGTCCCGGTTGCTTATATAATCAATCACGCATCAATACGACTGTCTTCTCCATATAAATCTATTGTCGTGGATGGACACGCCCATTTTGATTGTATGCAGGATTTAGGTGGGCTAATGTTGTCATGGAAACGACAGCATCACGTTTTTTCTGCACCTGTGAAAATACTCTAGCCTACTTGCTACTTGCGTTGGATGGATGGGGTACCGTTGATGGATGGTGTGTCTGTGTCTATGTGTTGTGGATGGAAGGGAAATTGAATGTTTGGGGGCTTCAGGCACAAATGACCCATCTCAGCATTTCCAGGGGAGGTGTTTATTCCGGTAGTTGCCAGGCAGGTTATCAGACAGACGCACAGAACAGAATGATGCCCGACACACACACACACACACACACACACACACACACACACACACACACACACACACACACACACACACACACACACACACACACACACACACACACACACACACACACACACACACACACACACACACACAGCCAATGGAAAAAGAGGATGTCTTCTGTCCAAATCCTATAAGTCTGTGTTCTAAATCAACCCCAGGCCTATGGATTGAGGTAGTATTTTGAGCCCTTCACTGAGCAGTCTGGTATGCAGAATGCAGTGAGGCCCATATTCTCTCCAGAGAAAAGTATTGTATTCTACTGAGAGAGAGAGAGAGAGAGAGAGAGAGAGAGAGAGAGAGGGAAGAGAGAGTGCTATAATAGGAGCAGTTCTTTCCTTAAAGGCCAAACCGCACCAATGCAACTATTCGCAACTCCTTGTGGCAACATGCAACTACTCGCCGCCATTATCGCCAATGGCGGCGAGTGTTTCTACTCGCCGCCAATGAGTCTCCAATGAGACTTGACCACAGTGTCATGGAATTAGGGATACAGCTGTTATGGTTAAGGTTAGGGTTAGATCAATTATGGTTACGGTTAGGGTAAGGGGTGTGAAATGAATCAGTGCAATGTCCCTAAAGGTTTGCAAATCCAACGTGTGTGTGTGTGTGTGTGTGTGTGTGTGTGTGTGTGTGTGTTCCTGGCAAAGGCCACATTTGTGGGGACAAATGTTGGAAATGTAACCGGATGATTGGGGTCAGCATGTCAAACTTGTGCCAAAATTATTGGTGTCGCCAGTTAGATTTCACTGAAGTTTTATTGGGTTGGAGGTTGGGGCTGAGTTGCCAGGTTTGGGGTTAGGGTCAGGGGATGGATGAATGTAAGTAAAAAGTAATGTCACAAAGGGGGGTGTGTGTGCGTGTGTGTGTGTTTGTGCGTGCGTGTGCGCATGCATGCGTGCGCGTGATAGCCCCTTTGTGGTCGTGCATGTGACCATCTCCCTCAGAGGAAAAGACACATGAGAGAGGGAGAGAAGAGAGTAGACAGTGGAGCCTCAAGGCTCTGTCCTCCCTAATCTGAACAGCTGTGCAGAAAGCTACTGTGCTTTCTGCTTTGCTAAGTGCACTGTAAAATCCCTTTTCCCTAGTGTTCATTCAATCCTGAAGGTGTAAGACATATCATTTAGTGTTGAAGGTCCATTTGGGGTCCATTATTACACCCTCAGTGTTAAATGAATGCTTAGTTACTAGGATCCAAACATCATTCTCATCTGTGCTCACATAATACAACTTATGGAAGTCAAATGATTGAAATACGTTCCTGCATGGCACATTTGTGATTTACATATCTTTCTCCTGTCTGCAAAAGCTCTTTTATGTGTGTGTGTGTGTGTGTGTGTGTGTGTGTGTGTGTGTGTGTGTGTGTGTGTGTGTGTGTGTGTGTGTGTGTGTGTGTGTGTGTGTGTGTGTGTGTGTGTGTGTGTGTGTGTGTGTGTGTGTGTGTGTTTGTGTGCGCGTCTGTGTTTGTGTGCGCGTGCGTGCGCGCGTGCGTGCGTGCGTGCGTGTTCTTGCCAGAGGCTGCTAAGCTCTTTGACTCGGACCCAAAGGGGAAGTCTTAAATCTCCACAAAGCAACAACAAGGTGACTGGTCTTTGCCTTGCAGAAAGACAGAAGATGATCCAAGTCAAAGGCGTGATTTGTTCAGCCCTGTTGCCTCCTTTGCAAACCTATGTGTGTCCCTGTGTATCTGTGTGCATGCATGCATGCATGCATAGTACACACACGATGAACGTACACATATTGATGCGGAGCTAAGCTATTTTTAACCCACAGGCTAACATTGGTCTGTATTTCTATAGCGCCTTTATCCAAAGCGCTTTACAATGTGTGTTACATTTACACACGCACGCGCACAGCCGCACACGCACACATGCGCACGCACGCACACACCACTGAGGGTGGAGGAAATGTTGCAAGACACCAACCAAAAATAGGGACATTAAACATTAAGACAGCGCAGGAAAAGAAAGACAGAGCTCCCTGCCGTGCTGTCAATGTGAGAATGATGTGTGACGTGGTAGTTGTGGTGTGACTCATCATACTGTAGGTGCAGGCTGCGTTGTAGGTCAGCCGGTGGCACATAAAACGCTGAGTTGTGCGTTTGACTGCAGGCTGACTCTGCTGCCCTCGTAACTGATCAGAAATCTGCTCAGCAAGAGCCTGCGTCAGCACAGTCCAGCAGCAGCAGTAGCCCCAACAACGCTATATCAATGTTTCACTTTTAATAACAATAGTACACAAAAACCTTGAGTGTAGTGTATGTGTACTGTACAGCATCATGCCTTCCAATTCCAAATGTGTCTCATCATGGCCTTTGTCCCGGCCTCTCACTTCTAAAGGTTCACTTAAACCTCAAATGTGGACTTACCATGCATATCATGACATGACCTCCTCCATCCCAGAGTTGCATTAACAGGATTTTATTGTGTAAATTGTTCCCTTCATATTTCACACAACCCACCATAGCATCATTACTCATCCTCATGTTGTGACCAGTTTAAAACCATCCTTCCTGTCTATTGATTGAACCCCATCAGGATCCATTTAATAGTGTATCAATTGATCTCATCACACCCAAAGACAACATTGCCTAGCAAGTAGTGGTGGGTATTGCCTGCAACCTCACAGATACGTATCACGATACGAGGCCACGATACGATATATATTCCAAATAATGATGAATATGTAATGTATTTACTACATTACATATTCTGTAGCAAAGGCAAAGCCTTTAAGTATTGCACAAATACAATAAAACACTTAGATCTTTAAATTAAAATAAAAGACACCTCATGGCTTTATTGTGCATTGCACCTACACCATATGTTTATATGTCAAAACTGCATTGCCCACACAATCGATATAGCAGCCTCTGTATCGATTCAGTATATATCAATATATTGCCATATCGATTAATTGAACCCACCACTAGTAAGTTACACAGTAGTACACAGTAGTGGTGGGTAGTAGTGGTGGGTTCTCTCTCCCTCTCTCTCTCTCTCTCTCTCTCTCTCTCTCTCTCTCTCTCTAATAATTCAATTCTCTCTAATCTCCAATTCACTATGTATGATGTGTATCTAGTTCAGTGTAGCATCATTTATATTAGATCCGCCATATCTTCTGGCTTCTGTCATGAATCAATCAAATTATAGCGTAAGCTTCCAATCTATTACACCAACCTGCTATACCTACTGGTAAGTAGAAGGTAACTAATACTCTTAAATAAATTATTTAAGTTTGAACCTCATTTCCTTCATCCAGGCTGTATTCATATGGAAATAAGATGGGGTGTTATAACGGCTTTTCTGGGAATCTCTGTCATAATTGATTATGTCAGTTTTGCCCAAATATGGAAAGACAGTGGATCTGAAATTATGAATTCACAAAATATGAAAAATAGACACACACACACACAGTCACACACACACACACACACACACACACACACACACACACACACACACACACACACACACACACACACACACACACACACACACACACACACACATTCACATTATTAGATTAGCCACGGACACACAAACTCACAGAACTCTGTTCTAGACGGTTCGACCCATAGGTGCCACACTGTATAAATGTATGACCCAGGCATAGTGGCATTATTGTCACTGTTACTCAAGAATGTAGCTCTTAAAAAGAGCTACATTTGTACTTTTACTTGAGTAGTTTTCAACAAAATAATGAATACTTAATACTTAAGTCTCAGGCTCAGCATTTCTACTGTTTAAACCTACTGAGGCTACAAAAACGTCCCGTCTGACTGCATTTTAGGGAAAATCACCCTATAATTCCCAATAGGTTACTTATTACGCCCATCTTATCTAGCCGATCGGATCTACTGCATGTAGTCTGAAGCCTACTGGCCTTGATAACACGTTAACCGATCTTATCGGTCTACTGGACATGCTGGGAGCCTACTGAAAATGACAAGCCTCCTCATACCCTCACATAAACATAACCGCAAGCATGTCGCAGCGCGGTCCTAATATTAACGCATGTTCGCCAACCTTAATCCTTAGTCGTTTTCCGGGTGTTCGTTTTATCAATCGGCAGAGCATGCCCATACTCGTCGACAACAATCGTACTGGTCTTGCCAGAGGCCTTTCTTGTGGGTTTTTGTGCAAACCCTCTAGACTAGAATGCTCTTTGTTTGTTTTCCACACCTTGGCCTGCTGTGGTAAAGCAGCTTAATGGTCTAAGTTTGCCTTCGGCCAGATGGACGACAGTGGAGTACGACAAGCTACAAGGAAGAAAAAACCAAAAGATTACACTACACTGCAGGAATGAGAACGCCAGAGCTTTAATCTGCAACACAAAGACCTTCCATTGTGGGTTCTTTCTGTATGTTATCAAATGGCTGTGGGTTGTTGATACAGAATCAGGATTGAGTAATAGTTTGTTATATGGTTATTTTGGGAGCAATAGTTTGTTTTTGATAATTTGTGAGCCCAAGTTTCAAGTATAGTCAAAATAATGACTTTGTTTAGCCCATCAAGAGGTTTGAGTAGTTGTTGAGTATGAGTTATTGTTCTGTCATCTCAAGGGGGCTGAATGTGTGTCAATCTAACTCTGACACTG
This sequence comes from Electrona antarctica, assembly GCF_951216825.1. NCBI lineage: Eukaryota > Metazoa > Chordata > Actinopteri > Myctophiformes > Myctophidae > Electrona > Electrona antarctica. The sequence goes on from NC_136799.1 coordinate 32,608,062, forward strand.
TACAATTTGACCTGTAGAATTAAATTAACACTCAGTAGCGTATACGACACTAAGTAAAAGCCTATTAGGCAAAATTGATCATTTATTTTCTCTTAACGTGTAGAGTAGAGAGAGGTTCATGTGCCTGGCTGTATTCTGTACTGTACTGTAAACTACTGACAGCCCCCTGTGTGGGTACTAGGGTTGTATCCCAACATGCCACACTGTAATTTCCATCCAATGGAAATGACTCCTTGGAGGCAGAAAGAAAAGATCTCCAATCCTTGGCATGGAGCAAGGTGACTGGTCTTGTCTAGTCACATGTTCTCTGCTCTCTCTCTCTCCTCTCCTCTCGCTCTGTCTCTCTCTCTCTCTCTCTCTCTCTCTCTCTCTCTCTCTCTCTCTCTCTCTCTCTGTCTCTCTCTGTCTGTGTGTGTGTCCCTCTCTCTGTCTGTCTCTGTCTCAACACTACTGTGCTCCCTCCTTCTTTTGCTCTCTGCCCTCCCCAGCTCTCATATTCTCTTTCTCTCTCTCTCTCTCTCTCTCTCTCTCTCTCTCTCTCTCTCTCTCTCTCTCTCTCTCTCTCTCTCTCTCTCTCTCTCTCTCTCTCTCTCCTTCACACAACTATGGACTTCTAACGATGTGGATGTCTGCTCCAACGGCGCAGCCACTTTTTGCCTTTTTCCCTATACCGCTCTGAGGATGTTCAGGGAAGGAAGACGTTCACTGGATGGCAAACCGAGTACAGTGCTGGACATTATGAGTATAGCAGCTCTCCGCTCGTTCCCTCTTGTTAATGCTTCCTTCTGTGCTCCACCATAATCTCCCCAACCTCCTCCTTTCCTCTTGTGCGAAAGGATTCTCTGCTTCTCACCTACCCAGCTGAAGCAATTCGCCAGACATGTACTCCCTTGATGACTTTGGGTAAGGAAACAATGCTCGTCCAATCCTCTCTCTCTCTCTCTCTCTCTCTCTCTCTCTCTCTCTCTCTCTCTCTGCCTCATCTTCCCATGCCCCTCTCTCCTGTCCTGTCCTGCTGTAGCGTTATGTGAGAAGGAGCGGATTTGGCTTCAGAGTTTTGCGGTAGCCGTTGTGACTGAGAGGGAAAGCATGCGTTGCCGCTTGTCCCGCTGGTATTTATTCAAAGCCATTCTCGCTCTCTTTCCAGCTGCCTGCAGTAACCACAGAGCTGGAGCTGGTTTTGGATCTTTTTATACAACATACCCTGAGCATGCAGGCAGGCAGGGAACACTGTTTAGTCTGCAAGAAACAACACCTATGTCTTCTCTCCTATTCTATTACTCTCTTCTATTCCTCCTCTCTTTTTCCCTCCCCCTTGTACAGTATATATTTGTCTCTGTGCATCCTTGTCTTCTCTCATGCTTTCACTGCGTTGTTGAATAATGCACCAGGGTAGACTGAGTGATAGAGACAGGAAGAAGGAAAGGAGGGGGAAAAATCCTCTAGGAGTTGTTGACTTTCTCTCTCTCTCTCGCCAGCTGTTAGCAGGGAGGCGTGATTGGTTAACCTCCCACAAATATTCCATTGGTCAAATACTTTCTAGGGACGATAGATGGAGTTTCTCACTTTCTAGTATCACTCTCAGAGATTTTGTGTAGATCCCATCTCACACACCGTGTGTGTGTGTGTGTGTGTGTGTGTGTGTGACGTGTGTGTGAGACGTGTGTGTGTGTGAGTGTGTGTGTGTGTGTGTGTGTGTGTGTGTGCTTACGTGTGTAAGCACTAACCACTGAATGAATGGGAGTAGGACCATCGAAGGCCAGATGACAGAAGGGTAGCGTAGGGGAAGCGTCAGCTTTCCCCAAACATTTTTGGCCATGCACCCCCTGTTACCTCCCCCAATGCTCAGTCTCGTTGTATTTGGCCGAAAATAATACATTTTTAATATAATTATGGCAAATAATCACGGAATGTCACTGCACTGAGAGACATGCAGCTGCTGTATACTCCCGCAGCTGCTCTATACATCTCCTTACAGCGGTGATTACCGAATTTTGTTGTTTGTGTTAAATAACACCATAAAACTGCCCTAAAATTACCCTTTTGATGTCACGCACCCCCTCGAGGGCGTTCACGCACCACAAGGGGTGCACGCGCCACAGTTTGGGAACCACTGCTCTACATAAATGTTGGCTAGGGCCGATTACAAAAGAGCATAATGATTTGTTGGAGCTCAAACACTGTGTTCAGAGCTAGGGTAGAGTTGATAACATCAGTGGGTTTTGTCTGCTAGCATACGCTGCTGTAATAATCTAATGTAATGTCTGCACAGCAGTCTCTCCCTTTCTCTTTCTTTCTCTCTCTCTCTCTCTCTTCCTCTCTCTCTCTCTCTCTCTCTCTCTCTCTCTCTCTCTCCCTCTCTCTCTCTCTGTCTGTCTTACAGTCTGATCACTGTTTATGATAGGTATAATAACTGATACTGACATGGTCGTGCATCTCATACAGCACATGTTGGTGTGGGTGCTTTTGCACAGCATGGCTGGAAGAAAATTACTGTTTCTTATTCTGTCCAATGGCTTATCAACTTTCTTCTAGTTTTGTATACCCATTGTCGAATCCCTCATGCCTCCTGTCTCTCGACTCCTCGTGACCCTCCTTGCCTTGACTGCTGACAGTCTGACCATTGAATGTGCTGCTGGTCAGACACAGAAATCCAGCCCGTCTCTATTTTGTGTGTCTGACTGTTACTGTATAGTTAACCCATTTTGGGCGGGAACCCCTTTTGGTGTTAGCATCATGTTATGCTTTAGCTATTGAAAAATAGCAGATCTACAAGCTCATAGCGCGCCACTGAGTGGCGCGCTACGAGCTTGTAGGTCTGCTATTTTTGAAAAATCAAAGAACGACCTAACCCTAACCGCACACGGAAGCCACGGGTGAGTCTTAACCGGCCACGTATGTCGGACTATTGGTACGTATGTCAGTGGTTCCCAAACGCTTCAGCCTGCGACCCAGAAGAGAAATTAGACATTCACCCAGGACCCAAACTAGTGAAAATAGCAGATCTACAAGCTCAATAGATCGGCTGTTTTCACTACGTCTTAAACATTTGTTTTCTAATTTCTGGAACTTCTCTTAAAATGTTCTTTTATCTTTTCATGAAAAAGTTTTTTGGCAACGTTTTGAAATAATAATTAAAAACAAAATGTAGGAAACCAAAAATAAAGGGATCCATAAAATTGTGTCCGCGACCCACAGACGGCTCCAGAACCCAGTGTTTGGGAACCAGTGCTGTAGACACTGCCGAGCACTGCGTGCACCACCGTGCAGTGTTTCACTCTGAAAGGAGGTGGTGTTTCCCTTTAAGGAAAGCAGGATTAGCGTCATGACGAGGAGGACCCAAGAGCGCCGTGGAGGAGGGAGGGAGGGAGGTGGGGGAGGGGTGGCGGAAAATACATGCTCTCCATATGTGTCCATGACAATCAGCCCCAAGGCCTATTGGCAACTACGGAGATATGTGATGAATAAGGTATGTCACCGCGGGGGGCCAGTCACCTACTTAGGCCAGGAAACAGGGGCGTCATTTGGGGCATCCAAATGACGCAATTGCCACCCCCTTAGTCTTCCCCTTTTAACCTCAAATTCAGTTATTCGGGAAAAAAAGAACCATTTCTTTGCCACCCCCTAGTTCTTTCTGAAATTACGCCTCTGGGAGGGTAGTGTTTTAGTTGCCAAGAATAGAGCCTCAGAATAAACATTGGCATTGTGAACATTCTCGACCTATATTTCAGTGTATCAGAAATGCATCTCATTAATCATTATTATTCGTGAGAATTCAGTCATTATTATGTGACTTAAAGGCACTGCATCCTCATCCATCTTTTAGTAAAGAAGCTTTCCATCTTCCCTCAGGATTGGTGTTGACCCACTGACTGACTATATGATGCGTTTCACCCTTTTGTGTTTCTATCAAGCACTAATCTCCTTCAAACCCAGTATAATATACATCATGCATATCATGAATAACGCATAGGAGAAACATGATGTCAATAATCACTTGCCACATAGAATAAGCAGTTGCCATATAGAATTCTACCTGTTACCTGTTAACTATGCAATTCTTCCTCAATGCATTAAGAATATCCTCAATTTAGGCATTACGGATAAGCGGTTGAAGATGGATGGATGAATGGATGGATGGCATTAAAGCCTGATTTCCACTTCCACTTCCACACCGCCTACTTGTACCACTGTTTCCACTACAAGGAATTGGGCTGAGTGGTACTGTGAAAGTGGTAATAAATGAGTGCCTAAAAAGTACCCACTCCAGGGTGTGTCTGAGCTAGGCTAAGCGGAGCCAAACACTTTCTTTTTATTTAGACCAGGATCATAGTTGTAATGCATTATAATAGACATGTACACAGCGGGGTTCTCAGTCTCTCCATCAGCCTGCCAGAGCTACAGGTTAGCTGACAGTAATTGTCCCTGACAGTGCTACAGAGAACACATCGTAGTTGCCTGGAAGTCTCATTTAACCAATCACTGTTGACTGTAACCTTGGTTTAACCACTCACCTCTGGCAACCTCCACTAAGTCCCGGGTGGTCTCTTTGGCGGCCGTGACTGTGTGTCTCTTCTGTATGTGTTGCTCGCTGCCTTGGAGGTCAGTGGTTAAGGCTAGAGACGAGGCGAGGGCCGAGGTCAGGGAGCAACATTATGTGTAAAGTTATGTCAGTAAAAGTACACAGTAACATCCTGAGTGTTAATCTGACTCTCTCAGAGTGTACAGATGGAACCAAATGTGACCACATTTGACTGAGAGACTGCCATCGCGCAAAATCCAGCTTTTCACCGAGGGGAAAACGTTTTTTTTTTTTTTTTTTTTAAATGAGTTAATAGCACAGGCAGACTCTTCACATACTAGAGCATGTCTGAAATAAGTGTCAGAGCTGAAATCGACTGTAAATATGAAATAAATGCTTAAACATGTAGCTAGGTGTAATGTTAGAGACCACAGAAGTGAACCTTTCAAGCCTGTTTTCTCAACTTGCTGTTTTCTGCAAGACATTACTCTATAAGCCATATCTCCAAAACTGGTGGGTCAAACTGAACAACCAATATGTCAATTTGAAGCTAAGATTCCCTGCTTTCAAATGATATGAAAGAACGGAAATTCAAAAAAATCCAATGGCAGTCTTTCGATCAAATTTAGTCACAAATGGTCCATTAGGTTCTAACTGTATACACTATCAGAGTTACTGAATGTTAACACTGAGCATTTTTACTACGTATACACTCAGTCTTGGTCTTGGATCTGGTCTGTGTGTGTATGCTGTGAATGTGTAAGTGTGTTTCTCTGTAAATCAGTATGACACTGAGGTGGTCTTTACACGAGAATGGTGTTCATAGAAAACGGCAAAAATAAAGTATCGTTTGCTGGGGTCCCTTTAGACGAGAACAGTGTTTTCAGGAGGTGAAAACGCAACAAAGTGAAACCACCTCCCAGAGTGGAAATCTTTGAGAACGCCGTTTTATCCCTTCTCCGTGTAAACAGGCAAAACGGTGAATCCGCAAAACCTATGACATCGTGGCTCACGTTGGCTCACAGTGCATATGTTTATTACATTGATGCAGAGCCATATATGATATAATGGAGTTCCTGAACAAGCCTTCGTTTATGTAGCCTAATGTATTATAAAATATATAACCATCCCGTGGCGCGCTCTGCCTGCATGCTCTGGGCTGCCTGACAGCCTGTCTGTCACCTCGATGCGTTATAGAAAGCAGGCAGCGAGCGACGGCCACAACCACGTTGTGTTCTGGAAGCAAAACCTCGATAGGGTTGCGTGAAGGGGTTCTTCTTCTTGTACGTGGGTGACTGGTCTATTTGGCAGCCCGTTACCGCCACCTAGCAACATTATAGCGTTTTCATAAAGTGTGCGTTCTCGTGTAAAGGGTCAATAAAAAATGAGAACGCAACGTGACTTTGACGTTTTATCTGGAGATGGTCGCCGTCTAAAAGAGGCATAAGACTAGTGACTTGTAACGCTACACAGTAAAGTTTATGTCCTGTTTATTGCACATGTAACACCTGACCTGGGATTATAATCTGGGTATGCCGCGTGGGAAACCCAAACATCTGCTACCAATCCCCACTTGGCTTGACCAGAGGACCTATTGGGCTTAAGATCTTCATGCTGTACTTCTCAACCAGTAGGTGTCCTATACTACAAGAGTAGGCAGACCACCTCCTCCAACCACTAGTTATAACATCATATATCTCTACCATACAGAGTGGTTCAAATAACGTTAAATAAAATTAGTCCCAGGTGGGGCGCCCGCTGGCCTAGTGGTCCAGGCGCATGCCACATATAGGCTCCTGCCTGACAGCGTGTCGCGTGTTCGAGTCCCGTTCATGACGACCTTTGCTGCATGTCTCCCCCCTTCTCTCTTTCCTGTCCGTCTTCACTGTAAACTATCAATAAAAGCCAGAAATAAAAAGGGGGTCCCAGGTTACAGCCTTAACTCTATCTCTACCGCTAGCTGTTAGCATAAACCCTAGCCCTGGTCCAGTGCTTACAGCGAGTCTCTCTCTGACACCCTGTGGAAGTCCCTTCCGCAGCCCTCTAGTGATATTCTCACTCTCGTGCACGGGTTTTTAAATCCCAGCAAATAAACAAAACGACGTAACTACTCACCGACACAAAGCCTGCTAGACCTTGGTAAAAGTCTATTCTCGTAGCTGGGAAGCGTCCCAGGTCCCCAGCTTCTCTCTAAGATGCACTTTGTGCCATTTTAATAACGCAATGTACCCTGAATTTACCGGGCAGAGTCATTTCTTCTACTACGGCATTTCCGGGTTTTGCCTGCGCCGATCTGGTTGGATTTATTTTATTTAATGATTAAAATAGTGCCCCCCCACACACTCTCGCTACACACACTCTAGTATCATTGGAACACGCACACACTCTTTACCTTTCGTCAGAAGCTTTTACATGGCGGCAGCGTCGCGGTAGAAAGGCACAAATTAAATCCGAAATGTGGATGGCAGAAGGACAGCGATCATAGAATCCGATTTATGGAGGCTTGAAAATCCTCCTTTCAACTCCTTTGCACTGTGAATATATTTCCAATCCCATAGTTGGAACGGTGGGGCGTTGCTATAGGAACCGGACCAATGTTAAAAGCTTCTGTAGGACTAAACCATTATATAGACAGAGTATACGTTGGGGTACATAATTATACGGACCTGGGATATGACGACACCTAACATCGACGTACGTATATATACGGACTTGGAGAAGAAAAGAGTTAAATAGCAACCCACTGTGTTTAACAGTGATTGAGCATTAGGGCCCTAACCCTTTATCCATTGCACTCACTGACAAGAGGCGTTTTATGGCAAGGGCCTGTCCCATATCCACAATCATTAGTTACCGTTACCGTTCGGAAGAAACCTTGTATCTCCATTTTTCAACTTCTAGTTTTTTTTGGTAATTGAATGCTTTGCTTTGTCGTGTACGAGTGTCGCTCAAAGGTGTTGCGATGTGACACATTGTGAGCTTGTAGATCGGCTATTTTCGCTTGGAAACGTACTTTGAAAGTGAAAGTAAAGTACCGGTAGTTAAGTGTGTATGTGGGTTTTTATAAATATTGAACCAATGAAACATTTTAACGAGAGCTTCTGACTAAATAACAACTGCACTGGCGCCATTGGAACACCGGCATTTCCTGAAATAAAAAGCAACGTTTTTTGGACCGTATACAAGGTATCCGGCCGACAGCCACGATATCCGCTGTGTGTGTGTGTGTGTGTGTGTGTGTGTGTGTGTGTGTGTGTGTGTGTGTGTGTGTGTGTGTGTGTGTGTGTGTGTGTGTGTGTGTGTGTGTGTGTGTGTGTGTGTGTGTGTGTGTGTGTGTGTGTGTGTGTGTGTGTGTGTGTGTGTGTGTGTGTGTGTGTGTGTGTGTGTGTGTGTGTGTGTGTCCGTCCCCCTGGGCTAGAGGGCACCCCAGTCGATATGAACACTCCACAGTGTTGATGGACCAGTGGCTGGCTGTGGTACTGGATGGAACACACCCTGCGGTCCCTGCCTAATGCTGCGTAGCTATGGCAACCAGCCACTGACTGGCTGCTGGGTTAAAGGGGAGGGGCTTAACAGCACCCCCTGCCCCACCCTTCTACACCCCTCTCCAAACAGTAGGGCTTATTGGATGTGTGTGTGTGTGTGTGTGTGTGTGTGTGTGTGTGTGTGCGTGTGTGTGCGTGTGTGTGTGTGTGTGTGTGTGTGTGTGTGTGTGCACGTGTGTGCGTGCGCTCTAGAATCTGGGTGGGGGGTAGTGTCTGTTTGTGGCGGATATGAGGTAATCTCCCCAGGGGTTAACAGTATCGCAATAACACAGAGGTTCACTGCACACACACACACACACACACACACACACACACACACACACACACACACACACACACACACACACACACACACACACACACACACACACACACACACACACACACACACACACACACACACACACACTATCATCTGTTCAGCTGCCAGACAACAGGCTGGTCAATGACTTCATTGTCAGTCATCTCTTTGTTACGGGAACGGACGGATGGCCAGTCTCCTCTCTCTCATACTAGACACAGGATCCAGAGGTGGAGAACTTTCAGAACTGAGGTGCATCGGTTTTTATCGCGTCTCCTTTCCGAGGGGAACATAAGTGATGTGTTCCATGTTTGGAGAGGTCGTTTGTAAAAGCCGCCACTCGTCACGATTGAATTTCATATCGCAGGCTTTCATGTGGAGGATTAGGCTGATCTGAATGAGTTTCAGCGTCTGAGGCTTATTATAAATACGGAGCGTAACAAATGTAAAGGGATCGAACCAGAAGCCCTCCTGTGTCTGATAGATTGCTGCTGCTTAGCGTTGCGGTCACCACTCTGCCAGTATCACCAGTATGGACGTCCATCGGATCCAGGTGCTGCGTTACTGTATCCCCCAGAGTGTCAGTGACTCTGGGTTGTTCTACAACCACATCGCTGCCAGGTTTGTACACATGCCATCCCCGTAAAATCCTCAGTGTTCCTTTGACTCTGAGAGTGTACTGTAATGATGTAACCAAATGGACCCGTACATCAAATTGGAGTCTTATCGTGATGGTTTGTACTACTGCAAAAGTTTCTGTATTTGTTTGTCTGTTTGCCCAGTGACCTCTTCAATCCAGAACTTATTTCAATGAATATTGAATTGTTCTAACCACCCTGTATGGTGAGAATAACTGTCACATCTGCAGTGGTTGGAGGTGGTCAAGGGTGGGACACCTACAGGTTAACACGTAGCCCTGCCGGAAGCTCATAAACCCAATATCTCCGCTGGAAAAGCAGGGTTTTTCCTCTTGGCGAGTGCTAGATGTTGAGGACATCAAACGTACAGGACTGCAGCATCAGGCCTCTGTGATTTAGTACAGAAGCGCCCTGTAGCTCTTTCTATGCAACTAATGGCTAGAGAGTTTGGGCCGGCTATAGCTCTGTGGATAAAGTATAGCTTTATGTGTACATACATGACCACTTTGTTTTTTGGGCATTTTCAAGCCTTTATTTGACAGTGGAGATGGAGAGGAAATGGCAGGATGAAGAGATGGGGAAGGACCTTAGAGTATATATGAATAGAGACGGCACCCGAGTTCTCCTCCCATCCACTTGCATTAAGTTGCTCAAAAGCGCATGAGGCGATTTCACTGTGCATTCTGGGTAGGAACAGAGTGCATTCTGGGATGGATTGGGCCCAAACACATGAACGCGCTGCCGCTGACTATCATTGCAGGCATTCAGCGTTCACGTGTCATCGTGAACGTGCACAATGATAGTCAACGGACCAGCGCGTTCATGTGTTTGGGCCCACGCTGCAATATCAAATTCGGCCACTATGTCCATTTCGCCTCAGGGTTTCATCCGGGTGCCGTCTCTATTCATATATACTCTAAGGGAAGGACATGCATGCAGCAAATGATCTCGGGTCAGATTTAAAGTGAACCTTGGTCGGCTGCGCAAGGACTGAGCCATACTGGTATATGCGCTCTACCAGGTGACACACCAAGGCACTAACTGCTCCCACCTGAACGCTTATCATAAGCTGAGCAGCCATCAGCTGGGTGAAGTTGAAAACAGAGTTTCCCCTGCAGGATTAACACGGTAGAAAACAAATAATGGACTAGCATAATAGAATAGTGTCTGTTCGGTGTCTGTTCGTTTGGTTAATCGGTTCACTCACTTGGTGCTGAGAGAGTGTTACCATGAGCTAGTGACACAAACATGTTGGTCTGGTTAAGCCAGATGTTACTTTGTGTTATTATTTTATCAGTGCTGAAACACTAATCTGTAATCATCATAATATCATTTTAGCGTAAGACCCAAAATAGAAATTGGACATTTGCCCTGGACCCAAACTAGTGAATCACGTTGTGAGCTTGTAGATCTGCTATTTTCACTACTTCTTAAACATTTTCATTTTTATTTATTTATGGAAATGATTTGGTTTGAAATGAAATAATTGAAATAATGTTTGGGAAACGGTGCTTTTTAGCCCACACACATCAAAACGTCTGCTGTGAAAGGTATCCATCCAGCCTGTCAAAGCCCCTCAGCGCATCCTCTTTATTCTAAAAAACACTCTCTCTGCTCTGCTGTACACACACACACACAGTAAAATTATTTCATCCACTTGTAACTCTGAGAGAGCTGAGCGTATACATTTAACCAAATGGACCCTCACGTCACGCGTCTGTCTGGTTACATTTGTACGAGGACTTTACAGTGTCTCTGAATAGCCGGGCTCTGGAAGGGCTCCGTACATATTTAATTCACACAAAGACACCATGGCTTAAGGCTAAAACAACCGACTTTCGGTCCACTGCCCTTCTCACAACCCCCCCTCCCCCCCCCCCCCCTCTCTGACACACACACACACACACACACACACACACACACACACACACACACACACACACACACACACACACACACACACACACACACACACACACACACACACTCTCTCTCTCTCTCCCTGTGTCCCCTGCCAGAAGGTGGAGGGATGAAGATTTTTGGGAGGTAGAAAAGAGATTGAGAGAGAGAGAAGGGGAGATGGAGGGTGTTTTTGTTGCTGGCTGCAGTTCCAGAAGATGAGAGCTGTAGTAGGATCAAAGAGCCTTCTTGTCATCACAGGAGGAATGGAAAGGAGGGGGAGGGGTGGTTTATAGGGGGAAAAAAAGGTTTTATCAGTATGTAAAATATGTCAAATTCCATCAGTAACAGCTGGTTCCTAAAGCTGATCCGGCCCACTCTCTATCTAGGACAGCAGTGGTGTAAAGTAACTAAGTACATTTACTCCATGTCAAGGTACTTTTACTTGGGTATTTAATTAATTATTTTTAAATCATTTATACTTCTACTCCACTACACCAGAGGGGCAAATATACTACTTTTTACTCCACTACTTGAAAACATTTAATACTTACTATAACACACACTACTAACATACAGGTTGAATGCCAACAATATACGGGCGTCTTTTAGGCTAGACTGCCTATGTTTAAAGTTACCTTTGAACAGCCGTGCACCGACCGCTGAGTTGCTTGTCATGTAGAAAAGTATTCCATAGTGGCGATCACAACAGCCCGGGCAGCGCACGGCTACTTCCAGCAGATTCACCATTGTAAATAATGGGACTCAATTTCCCATAAGCCTTTGATGACGTCATCAAAACACGTCTTTAAAACGTGGATTAAACAATGAAAACATAACTCGGGAAACTCGCGAATTTTTAAAAGATTTTGAAGAGATTATTTTTTGATGTTGTGAATACTTTTACTTAACCCAATTCCGCCAGCATTAATTAATCCCTCAATAGCGTATTGCCAAGGTTTTATCGCGCGTAACACTTACTTTGAAGAGCCAAATATCCGTAACCGGATGTTACAATGACAAACTACTGTGTGTGGTGTCATGACCGGTTGTTGTTGTCTCGCTCGGCGGTGGAAAAACCCGACCGTGAGTGTCAGCCCGCCTGCTACAGCCCGTTGAAAACCCTTGTATTCACCAGAAATGGCCCCCTCAATGTCCTTTCTGAGATACAGAGCTTTGAATGCAGGGCTTAGAATGGAAGTGGATGTGCGTGCATCTTCAAAATGTCCCACTTTGTGTTGATGCGGGTAGCAACATTAGCTAACGATACGATCGGATTAAAACATGGATTAAAGAATACAAGCCCTCAAACCCGAGAATCTCGGATTTGGCGGGCTAGGGTACTAATTTAACCCTACGTGTTCCTTGTTTCTGGCGGGCTTCGTGCTAAGTAACAAAAATCTGAGTACTTCTTCCACCACTGTATAAGACAGCCAGACCTGCCTGGCCATTAGGTGCTGCCATTAGGAACGCCATGACTATCAAATCTCTCAGCTCATAGTGTGGACCGCCAGATACTGTACTGCTTTGCTAAGTAAATACAAATCTGCTTATCTGAAATGCAATTGATTGTTTTGACGTCAGAAACCCCAACCCCAATGTTGTAGTGACTGCATCTGTACGTTTGATTTGTTTATTTTCATCGTATTAACCACATGAACCCTGGCGTAACTATTCTGGGCTAGACATTGTGCAAAAATAGCACAGACATCTACAGTATAAGCTCACAACGCTGCATTATGCATTATATTGCTTCTTCCGACCACTCAAATGTGCTTTACAATGTACTTCACACACACACACACACACACACACACACACACACACACACACACACACACACACACACACACACACACACACACACACACACACACACACACACACACACACACTGCAACAACACCATTATCACATGAAGGCATGATTATGTGGTACACACTCATACAACAGTGCCAGGCACCAGCCTGCTCATCAGGAGAAGTTAGAGATTCAGAATCATGCTAAAGGAGACTTTGACGTGCAGGGGATTGCTGGAGATCAACCCGGGACCCTCCCAAGCGGCCGCTCTATGTCCCGAGGCGCCGATTCCCTGTAAAGTAACTTAATAATAACACCTATAATATTCCCATATAATTAGCTTGTCAATATGATGTTTTAATATAATAATAATTGCAGTCTGAATGCGTTTGACTGATGTTCCAATCTCAGTTTTTTGCTGGCCTCTTTATCATCCGAAAATAGCTAAATCAATTTAAATAAGCTTAACCCATTTTGGGCGGGAACGCCTTTTGGTGTTTTAACTAAGCATTATGTTATACTTTAGCTATTGAAAAATAGCAGATCTACAAGCTCGTAGCGCGCCACCGAGTGGCGCGCTACGAGCTTGTAGGTCTGCTATTTTTGAAAAATCATGAAAATGTGGCACAAATCTTTGAATATAAATTCTTTCAGAAGACTTTTTTATTTATTTCGACGTCAGGCCTAAGTGGGTTAAAAGGATGAACAATCCATGATCACCTCAAAGATGCCAATATATATATAACTGATACAACTACAAACAGTCCCATGGCAATACATTGCAGTAGCCTCTACTGCCTACAGTACATGTTAATCACACCGGGTGCATAGTATGTGGGTCATGTATTCACAAACATATACATAACTCTTTATATGCATGCATCAAATATGGCACCATAAAACCATAAACCATTACAAGGCATACGATTGATCTTTTTGCAAGAAGCAGGAACATTTAGCTATAAGAACATAAGCACATTAATGTGGATGGTATTAATGCCATTAAAGGCCTGTAGTGCTGCTCTCGCTCTCCCTCATTTGAGGCTTAATTGTAGCCCATTCAGCAGTATTCCACTGTACCTTTCTGTTTAAGTAGGTTGTGGGTTGGATAAACTCTGCATGGTGGAGCGCCATCATTATATCCAGGAGGAAATGGTGGTTGTTCATGCAGTTTGAGGCTTCAGTGACAAAGCCTTGTTATGCCAAATATAAATTGCGATGTGTGTGTGTGTGTGTAAAGTCTTATTGTTCTTGGTAATTCGCTTAATTTGGGAAGTATTTGTGTCCTGTTTTATTCCTGTAAATCGTCAGTGTTCTAAATGCCAATACTCATAGATATTCTAATTATATGGAACATGTGATGTAGGAACCTTCAGGCATATTTGGCATAAACTGCCAGTAACAGGCGGCACTGTTTATAATTAGCTTTTGTGACCTCTGAGTGTATTTATGTCATGATGTTGTTTCTCACACTGACTTAACTTTGCTGTACATGTAGTTGCATCATTTACACAATCTCGTTTTCCTGCCAAAATGAAAAGCTATGCTCATTAAGTTTAATGACCTTGCTCCTTTTAGGTTCATGGCAGCAGGGTTGCATCACATGCAGAGGCAGCACTCAGAGGGGGAGAAACATTTTCTTAACCACTTAAATAGCAAAAAATAGCCCATCTACGTGTCAGATGGCGACATGATGTGAGCTTATAGATCTGCCATGTGTTCGGCCCTCACGCCTATGTCGCACCACCGATACGACTCGTGATGGAATACTTTGGTTTTTTTTGTCTGATGGCATGACGACACGGTTTGTTTGGGTCTGATGTCATGCTGTCACAGTCACATGACACACGCCTTATTTGGGTGTAGCTGCAGGGGGCACAATATATGGTTATGTACAGTATGAGTCATAGTGAACTCTATATGGTTATGTACAGTATGAGTCATAGTGAACTCTATATAATGGTTATGTCCGAGTCATAGTGATGGGGGGTGGTCCGCCCACCCATTTGCCAGTTTTATATAGATTTCCCCGAATAGGGATACCAAGGTTGTGGGTAATGTACATTCTTCACACACACACACACACACACACACACACACACACACACACACACACACACACACACACACACACACACACACACACACACACACACACACACACACACACACACACCGCTTCCAGCACCAACACGCACCCACATCCAAAGGGTGCTTACTTTGATCACATGCTAATAGCCAATAAAGTTGTCTCACACTGTTTTTAGCCTATGTAGGCCTCAATCCCTCCCTCTGTCTGTGAGTAGTACTTTCCTCTGTCTGTGAGTAGTACTTTCCCTGTGGAGCAGATTAGAGGTGTTGTAAGAGAGTTAAGTCCTGGTTAATTTAGATTTTAGGCTGCAGTGAGTTAATAATAATCTGCCAGCCAGGCTCCGTCTGTAATCCAGCTGGTCAGACAAAACTCCTCCTGTAGGCCAGTGGACCCCTGCATCCGCACGCACGCACGCACGCACGCACGCACGCACGCACGCACGCACGCACGCACCCCATGGAACTGTGGCACACATCCCTGCATCAAAATGCCTAGTGAGCCCAATAGGGTGTATAAATCTCCTGTTGAGCTCTATAATAACAGCCAAGTAACCACATGCTTGTGTGTGTGTGTGTGTGTGTGTGTGTGTGTGTGTGTGTGTGTGTGTGTGTGTGTGTGTGTGTGTGTGTGTGTGTGTGTGTGTGTGTGTGTGTGTGTGTGTGTGTGTGTGTGTGTGTGTGTGTGTGTGTGTGTGTGTGTGTGTGTGTGCACATATGCTGCCTTCTCTGTTCACTAATCTGGTCTTCTGCTAAAAATACCAGTGTCTCTTATTTTGGGTGTATGTACGGTACTGTATAGGGACCATAATATACATGTGGGAGTGTATAATAATATGTTGTGTTCCTCTTCTCATCCAAGTGACTGCACCTCACAGCATAGCTGCACAGACTCGCTCCCCCGAGACAGAACTGAGGCTACATCCACACGTTTTCATTTTAAAACCTATAACTTTTTCTACGTTTACGGCTGGTGTAAACACTACCCCGAGACTTTTGAAAATGTTGCCGATCCCGTTTAGTTTTCGTGCTGGTCTGGACGGGTGAAAACGAGGCCTTTTGAAAACAATGACGCCTGGAGTCCGTTTTTATTGATTTTATAGAAGGATTAGTAAATATGGCAACGTGAAATCATGGACACCTCCCAATTAAAGCAGTGTATAATAATTATTTAATTTCAGAATCATTTCTACCTGGCTGCCAGCACAAACAAGACGGTTGCTACCGAACGTTTGCTTTTAGATTTGTTCAGTCTCAGTCTCAAGCTTGACTCGTACTTCGTCGCACGGCGGTGATGCGACGCGTTGCGAGAGCTTGTAGGTCTGCTATTTTCTGGGCGCTACACCGTCGTGCGACAGAGCATAAATTAAGCTTCTAAGTGTACCTCTGTCTGCTGCCCTTTGCCGTTTCTAATACTGGCATAGAAGTCTCGCAAAATGTCATTAAACAACCCCTTTGATGTTGTTTGAACATACACCATTTTCCTGACACCATTCATCAAAGCATTTGACGACACATAACATAATGGTGTTTGCTTCAAAGTTCATCAACCTCATCTTTCTGCAGCTCTGCGTTTCATCATTATAAGGCAGACAATTCCTCAGAGTACACCTGGGGTACTATAAAGACACTGACCCAGAACAGACAGGAGTGGAATTAAATACTTTGTTGCTGCCCTACATGCCAGCAGACATGTAAGTGCAGTAAGTAAGCAAGGTTTCCCCAGAGACATTGCTTTATCCATTCCTCCATAGCTAAGGCTCCACAGAGATCAGAGTTGTTGACCTGCCCAGAGGGTGTGTGTGTGCATAGTCATGTGATTTTCAGGTGTGTTAGTATGGAAGGAGATTATTTCCTCTGAAATGGTGCTTAAACATGTGTGCATGGACAGAGATCGTTTTCATTTAAAAAACAAAACGGTGTGGAACAAAAGATCATTTTACAGTATATTGAGTTATGGTAGATAAATCTTACTGCCGATAACTTCAGATAAGTAATATTTTGGGGCTTTTCTGCCTTTATTTTATTAGTATAGTGCAGAGTGACAGTAGCCTGGCCCCAGCCCTGAATCGCTAGCCACGCCCATTAAGAAAATATGTTCTGGCGATTCAGGTCTGGAGTCTCTGCCTACGACGGCGTTAGTGTCGTTCGGAAATCCGATCACAGCAGCTGATTGGCCATCAGCCCCGTCACTCGACAGCATCAGACAGCAAACATGGCTGCCCCTACTGTGGTGATCTGGCAATCTGGCTATTAAATCGGCGTATGATAAATAGTTTCTTTACAGAAACGACAGGTTTTATAAACATCATCATCCGACATATTTTACCGCTTTTGTTTACATGCTAGTAGCGCTCGTTGGCTGTGTTTGTTTGGTTAGCAGACGGGTTAGCCATAGCCTCATGATTGACAACAACGTCATCTGCTTTCCTACTATTCTGATTGGTTGGTATGAACCAATCACCGAAGACTGCCTCTTTGACAACGCCCATCCCATAAACTGCTGCCGTGGGGAGGGCTTTCACTTTCAGTCTGAATAATGAAGTGAAACGAAATGAAAATTCAGACTGAGTGTCAGGCTAGAGTGACAGGAATTGGGCTCGGGAATTAATCCTGTGACTCTGTAACGCTGTATTGCAGCCTACTGTATATATGGTATGTGTCTTAACCACTAGGCCAGTGGTTTTCAACCAGTGGTCCTTGATGAGGTTCCAGGTGGTCCCCAGCTAAATTATGGAAAGTTGGTAACCAAATGGACCCTTATCGATATTTGGTTTCATTTTACGCTCTCAACAGTTCAATTATTGTTAAACATCTGTATTACTTAATTTACAAGAAGTCTACAATTAGAGAATGTAAAATAATTCATATTTTGATCAACGTTTGCCTGTTATCTCTCCTATGGTACCAACTACCAACATCGATACAGCATGGAAGTTTGGAACTATAACACAACATGAATATATTCTTTAGTTTTGGGTCTGAGAGGCTAAAATCTCATGGTGGTCCGTGGCTCAAATGCCGAATAAATAACCAGTGCACTAGGCCAGGGGTTCTCAACCCGTGGGTCGCGACCCCTCGGGGGGTCGCCAAATTATTTTAGGGGGTCCCCAAATTATTAAAAAAAAATATATATATATATTTTCACGGTTTTTCAAAAATAGCAGACCTACAAGCTCGTAGCGCGCCACTCGTGGCGCGCTATGAGCTTGTAGATCTGCTATTTTTCAATAGCTAAATTATAACAATGCTTAAAACACCAAAAGGGGTTCCCGCCCAAAATGGTTTAAGGTTATTGTAGCAGTCAATTTATATTGGGGGTCGGGAGGGGGCGGGGCGGGGGTCCCGAGACGTTGCCAAAGCATTTTCGGGGGTCCCCGGCCAAAAACGTTGAGAACCCCTGCACTAGGCCACCAGCACCCCATGAAGTTAATTCTTATAACCTTTGACCCTGAACACCACCTCCACCTGCAGCGACCTGTAGAGTCTAGACAGCATTGGGAGCCTTTCCTTGACCTTGACAATCGGTTGTCACCGACAGTGATGTCATAGCAACGTATCACCTCTATGGAGATGAGTTACAGTACAGTTGGGTGCCACCGATATTGTCCCTTAAAATTTGACCCATTTAGGCCTGACCTCAAAATTAAAAAAAATCCATCTAAATCCTTCAGTTTGCTGAAATAAATATTTTCACGATTTTTCAAAAATAGCAGACCTACAAGCTCGTAGCGCGCCACTCGGTGGCGCGCTATGAGCTTGTAGATCTGCTATTTTTCAATAGCTAAATTATAACATAATGTTTAAAACACCAAAAGGGGTTCCCGCCCAAATGGGTTAACTGTCCTTTTGCGCAGATCACGCAAACCTCAGCAAAAAGAAAAGGACAATATCGATGGCCTCCAACTGTATGTGTCGTCTGAAGAGGCTGTGGCTTATTTTGAGTTACAAGCCTCCACTATACACTTGAGTGCACGCCTGTGTGCGTCTGTTCGTGTGTATCCATGCATGTGTTTGATGAGTAAGTAAGTGCATGCTTGCATGTGCCAGTCTGTGAGCACAGACAGGAAGTGGAGGTCATCTTGGTTTTTACGTTTCTCCAGTTAGTTACCGTCCAAGGATTAATGAAAGGCTGTAATTAACACCGCCCACTCTAATGCTCTGTTTGCTTTCCATTCCCACCGTACTCAACTCCTCATTGTTGTTGAAAAGAGGAAGTGATTTTAGGACGCTGGTTAATTTGCTTGGAATTAATTGATACATTCAATAAGAATGAATTGATGTGGCTCCTGCTCTGCTGTGCTGTACCGCTGTGTCACAGTGGATGATAATCATTCATTATTCACTCTGTGTATTAATCTTTCCACAGTCTTCTTTCCACAGACAATTATATAAAGTATTTAATTTATCTCTCTTTATCTTTCTATGATCTTCATCTTCCATAAACCCATGGAACCTTTATTTACACCTTGGACAAAATGGCAAACACATTCACAACAATCCCGCAAAATCTACAAGCTCACAATTGCATTGCAATGTGTTGAGCTTGTAGAGCGACTATTTTCAGAGTGGGACACAGTCCTACGACTAATCAGGCTTCATCACAGTGTAGCTTTGTGATTTATCAGTTGTCCAACGTAAATGAGTTCCTGCTGACAGTGCACTTGAGTCAAAGCTATCCATATCCTCAAAGGTTTGTTTTTTTGAGTGATCAGTTCTTTTATCACAGGTTGAGAGCCAAACTGCAAAGCAAATCAAAACTGCTGTTGTGAGCAAGCAGTGCATAGTACTGAATGACTGGTGAATCATTCGGGTGCCTTCCATTGAACCAGGCAGCAACATTAAAACAATTACCCCGGCAACAAAGGCTAATTGCCATGGCAACAGAGGCCCTGTCCTTGGGTACCACCCAGAGAGGATCATGCCTCGCTTGTGGACTCCCCTCACCCCCATATCCACCCCTCATCTAATGTTGCCAAGGAAATATCACACATATAAATAAATCCAAGCAGGTTATTGCTTAAGATATTTTTTTTGTGTTTTTTGCCTTTATTGATAGGGTTCAGTAACTAGACAGGAAAGGGGGAGAGAGATGGGGAGTGACACGCGGCAAAGGCCGTCGGGCTCGGGAGTCGAACCCGCGCCACGCCGTCCGGCTGGCTTGGCAGCCTAGGTGCCCAGACGGTTGAGCTAACCGTCCGGGCCAAGCAGGTTATTGCTAACTGGTGCATTTATTCTGCGCCTTTATCCAAAGCACTTTCAAGGACAGAAGCACCCAACCTTCTCACCGGGAGCAGTTGGATGTTCATTGTCTTGCTCATGAACACGTCAGAGTGCTAAAGTCTACATTTCTATACTTCGTTATACAGTGGTGTAAGTTACACCACTGTGATTATTGAAAGCCTATTGGAATTTTTTGAAAATTATTCTGATAGAGACATTCTGATAGAGTTATGATAGAGACATTCTGATAGAGAGTTATGATAGAGACATTCTGATAGAGAGTTCTGATAGAGACATTCTGATAGAGAGTTATGATAGAGACATTCTGATAGAGTTATGATAGAGAGTTATGATAGAGACATTCTGATAGAGACATTCTGATAGAGACATTCTGATTCTGATAGAGACATTCTGATAGAGACATTATGATTCTGATAGAGAGTTCTGATAGAGACATTCTGATAGAGAGTTATGATAGAGATATTCTGATAGAGACATTCTGATAGAGACATTCTGATAGAGACATTCTGATAGAGAGTTATGATAGAGACATCGTGTAACTTATTCTCAAGAAGGTAAATGTGTGCTTTTCAACAGGCGATACCCTGGTGTGATGAAGTATACTCTTATACTCTATCAGCACATGTCTGCTAAGTGCTAATAGACTGAGCAGGGAGGGAGAACATGCAGATATGAGTGGGGATATGGTGCATATGTAACCACCATGTGGGTCACGGCTGTGCTTGCTAGATATGGGGCTTCCTTTCCAGTATGTTAGACGTGGGTCATTCTCGACTCCTTCACCACCTCATCTCGCTATGTCTCTTTCTATGATCTCCATCTTCCATAAGCCCAATTCATACTTTGTTGCATAACTGCGTCGTCATGTGGCAAAAATAGCCAACCTACAAGCTCACGACATGTCGCATCTGCGGCCCGTTCTGAGCATGCTACTTTAGGCGCGTGATGCCATTGTGCAATGGAGCATAAATTAGGCATTACTCTTTCCCTTCTGCCAACCCTCTTTTTACCCCCACTTTGTGTCTGCATGGAGGTTACTGTCCTACCTATAGTTTAGTAAGGCAAAATGCAGCTGGCAGGAGAGCAACGTTCAACAGCTGTGCATATGTAGTACAGACAGTATACAAAAATAATAGAGCATTGGAAATCTGGTTTATTATTTTATGCTTTCTTTATGTCATCAAACCAGGCCAGGCCTCTCATAAGCCTGTCTACTGGTATTGGTGCATACTGTGAGTTGAATGTGGGGCGGTTGCTCATGAATTTTTAAAGATGCCTGGCATTGCCTGCCTATAGAATATCAGGGCGGAAACGGTCCAGCATGCTGCGGGTTTACAGCTTTGGTGAGTGGGTAGGGGTGTTCGATATGGCGATAAATATCGTTGGGACGATACAATGTCTCCACGATACGGCTTTTTAGAGTTATCGTTTCCATCACGATAAATTCACTCCATCAGATGCAGTGCATGCACGTTCTATGATGTGTAATTTATACTTCTGCAGTACGACGGTTTCGTTCACCAAAAATAACAAATCTACAAGCTAACAACGCTTCGCTACTGCACCGCAATGCAAGGCCCTGTTTGCTTATAGATCTAGGTTCTGAGCACTCCCAAAGTCCCCGCCCCTTTCTTCTGAGCAGAGGGAAGCACTGCAGGAGTTTGTCTACACACTGCGCTCCGCACAGAATAATGTGTAAAGAAAGACGAAAGAAATGGACGGGCAATTATACTCAGATGTCGAGCGAGTGGAGGTTGAGGAAGGGCTAGTTCCCAAAAAGAACTGTACAGCAGTGGTATGGAACTATTTCGGATTCTCCGTAAGGGACAAGGACCAAACGAATATTATTTTCAAACTCCTACGGTTTCGCCGACAGCCACTTCATAGTTTGCAAAAACACACACGCTGTGTGTGTGTGTGTGTGTGTGTGTGTGTGTGTGTGTGTGTGTGTGTGTGTGTGTGTGTGTGTGTGTGTGTGTGTGTGTGTGTGTACGCGTGCTGACTTGCGCTGTACACCGTCCGTCAGTCTTCTCCTCCCTTGCTCTATAATGTAGCTCCGCCAAAACTCAAGAAACTTTCATTATGACAATTTAAAGTGAATCCTACTTTATGCGACGTGCGTCCATTGATGATAGCCTACTCCTTGTAAACTGAGTCGCCACGTTCAAAAACGTATCCAGCAAACCAACTCAGCAAAACGTTATAGTATTCCATGGAAGCAGATGGGATCAACACTTGCAAGCATAACATTTTAAATCCCTAATAGAGAGAGTAAAACCACAACATAAACCGGAGTTTCACTTATCTAAGGAATGACATGAGGTATTCTTTTTGCCTTGAAGCGCAGTGTTACAATTTACAATTTACAATTTAGGCATTTAGCAGACGCTCTTAATCCAGAGCGACTTACAATAAGCAAGAACAAAAGCATGGGAATACATCACATATGTAAAAAGCATTTATCGCGAAACATGCGTAAGCTAAGAACGTGACTAGAACATATCTATATAATGACACTATACATATAAACTATAACTAGAACATATCTATATAATGACACTATACATATAAACTACACATATATGCTATACTATGCTGCACATATATACTATGAAGTGCTATGACTACTATACACTATATACTATGAAGTGCTATGACTACATACAATGCACTTATTGTGCTGTCTACATGACATGCTATAAGTCTGTTTCAAATGCTATATAAGTCTAAGAAGTGCTGTCTAAGGGGGGTAGGGTAAGTGCTATGGGCCATGATGGAGTCTGAAAAGGTGGGTTTTCAGACTACGGCGGAAGATCGGGAGTGATGCTGCAGTTCTGATTGCAACGGGAAGTGCATTCCACAGTTTTGGGGCCAGAAGGGAGAAGAGTTGACAAAGCTTTGCTTTTTTTTGCCTTGAAAATCATGAAAGGCAGACGTTTTGCATGGCTCTGCTCACTCAATCAAGGACCCCTAAATTAATATGTATTTGACTGTGGACCCCAATCTGAAAAAATATTTTGTGTGAGCTTGTAGATCGGCTATTTTCAAGTAGCCAATGTGTATGATTAAAGTGGTTAAATAGATATTTATGATATTCATACATTTAGCTGGGGACCTCCTGGAACTGCTGGACCCCACTTTGAGAACCAATACCATAGGGTGTAGGTTAGGATATTATACATCATATTTTGCTGCATACATTCACATAAAACCTGCAAATTCCATCGCATAATCAATATTAAATAATAATAATATTTTTGCCCACGTTTTTCTGGAGGGTCTACTAAATGGTATTTCTTTTAGTTTTTTGTTACGTTGTACTGTAAATCACACCTGTGTGAAGTGAGGGGTGCTCTGATTGCTATGATGTGATGTAATGATGTAAAACAAACAGTGTCAAAACAAACATTAAATTCTCTTTATTGTTAATGGGATTTAATGTTTGTGTTAGGGACAAAACAAACATTAATTTCTCTTCATTGTCAATGGCGTTTTTAAAACAAACATTGAATTAAAAACAAACATTAAACCCGTATATAGGAGGGGCTAGCGCCCCTCAAAAACGCGCGAAAAAATATCGTGATAATATCGTTTATCGTGATAAACGTGAAAAAATATCGTGATAATACTTTTGTCCATATCGCCCACCCCTATGAGTGGGAGTGGGTGCGTCTAGGAACCTCAGGGAAACACAGCACTGGGGGTGGGAGTGGGTGCATCTAGGAACCTCACTGAAACACTTCACTGGGAGTGGGAGTGGGTGCATCTAGGAACCTGCAGGGAAACACAGCACTGGGAGTGGGAGTGGGTGCGTCTAGGAACCTCAGGGAAACACTTCACTGGGAGTGGGAGTGGGTGCATCTAGGAACCTCAGGGAAACACTTCACTGGGAGTGGGAGTGGGTGCATCTAGGAACCTGCAGGGAAACACAGCACTGGGAGTGGGAGTGGGTGCGTCTAGGAACCTGCAGGGAAACACAGCTGGGAGTGGGAGTGGGTGCGTCTAGGAACCTCAGGGAAACACAGCTTTGGTGAGTGGGAGTGGGTGCGTCTAGGAACCTCAGGGAAACACAGCTTTGGTGAGTGGGAGTGGGTGTGTCTAGGAACCTCAGGGAAACACAGCACTTGGAGTGGGAGTGGGTGCGTCTAGGAACCTCAGGGAAACACAGCTTTGGTGAGTGGGAGTGGATGCGTCTAGGAACCTCAGGGAAACACAGCACTGGGAGTGGGAGTGGGTGCGTCTAGGAACCTCAGGGAAACACAGCTTTGGTGAGTGGGTGTGTCTAGGAACCTGCAGGGAAACACAGCACTGGGAGTGGGAGTGGGTGCGTCTAGGAACCTCAGGGAAACACAGCTTTGGTGAGTGGGAGTGGGTGCGTCTAGGAACCTCAGGGAAACACAGCACTGGGAGTGGGAGTGGGTGCGTCTAGGAACCTGCAGGGAAACACAGCACTGGGAGTGGGAGTGGGTGCGTCTAGGAACCTCAGGGAAACACAGCTTTGGTGAGTGGGAGTGGGTGCGTCTAGGAACCTCAGGGAAACACAGCACTGGGAGTGGGAGTGGGTGCGTCTAGGAACCTCAGGGAAACACAGCACTTGGAGTGGGAGTGGGTGCGTCTAGGAACCTCAGGGAAACACAGCTTTGGTGAGTGGGAGTGGGTGCGTCTAGGAACCTCAGGAAAACACAGCACTGGGAGTGGGAGTGGGTGTGTCTAGGAACCTGCAGGGAAACAGCACTGCCCAAATACCAGGTCTGCTGTGTTACATGGGAGCATTCCTTACAGCCATGTGGTGACCTTGCTTAAATACAGAGCAATATTAAATAATAATAATATTTTTGCCCACGTTTTTCTGGAGGGTCTACTAAATGGTATTTCTTTTAGTTTTTTGTTACGTTGTACTGTAAATCACACCTGTGTGAAGTGAGGGGTGCTCTGATTGCTATGATGTGATGTAATGATGTAAAACAAACAGTGTCAAAACAAACATTAAATTCTCTTTATTGTTAATGGGATTTAATGTTTGTGTTAGGGACAAAACAAACATTAATTTCTCTTCATTGTCAATGGCGTTTTTAAAACAAACATTGAATTAAAAACAAACATTAAACCCGTATATAGGAGGGGCTAGCGCCCCTCAAAAACGCGCGAAAAAATATCGTGATAATATCGTTTATCGTGATAAACGTGAAAAAATATCGTGATAATACTTTTGTCCATATCGCCCACCCCTATGAGTGGGAGTGGGTGCGTCTAGGAACCTCAGGGAAACACAGCACTGGGGGTGGGAGTGGGTGCATCTAGGAACCTCACTGAAACACTTCACTGGGAGTGGGAGTGGGTGCATCTAGGAACCTGCAGGGAAACACAGCACTGGGAGTGGGAGTGGGTGCGTCTAGGAACCTCAGGGAAACACTTCACTGGGAGTGGGAGTGGGTGCATCTAGGAACCTCAGGGAAACACTTCACTGGGAGTGGGAGTGGGTGCATCTAGGAACCTGCAGGGAAACACAGCACTGGGAGTGGGAGTGGGTGCGTCTAGGAACCTGCAGGGAAACACAGCTGGGAGTGGGAGTGGGTGCGTCTAGGAACCTCAGGGAAACACAGCTTTGGTGAGTGGGAGTGGGTGCGTCTAGGAACCTCAGGGAAACACAGCTTTGGTGAGTGGGAGTGGGTGTGTCTAGGAACCTCAGGGAAACACAGCACTTGGAGTGGGAGTGGGTGCGTCTAGGAACCTCAGGGAAACACAGCTTTGGTGAGTGGGAGTGGATGCGTCTAGGAACCTCAGGGAAACACAGCACTGGGAGTGGGAGTGGGTGCGTCTAGGAACCTCAGGGAAACACAGCTTTGGTGAGTGGGTGTGTCTAGGAACCTGCAGGGAAACACAGCACTGGGAGTGGGAGTGGGTGCGTCTAGGAACCTCAGGGAAACACAGCTTTGGTGAGTGGGAGTGGGTGCGTCTAGGAACCTCAGGGAAACACAGCACTGGGAGTGGGAGTGGGTGCGTCTAGGAACCTGCAGGGAAACACAGCACTGGGAGTGGGAGTGGGTGCGTCTAGGAACCTCAGGGAAACACAGCTTTGGTGAGTGGGAGTGGGTGCGTCTAGGAACCTCAGGGAAACACAGCACTGGGAGTGGGAGTGGGTGCGTCTAGGAACCTCAGGGAAACACAGCACTTGGAGTGGGAGTGGGTGCGTCTAGGAACCTCAGGGAAACACAGCTTTGGTGAGTGGGAGTGGGTGCGTCTAGGAACCTCAGGAAAACACAGCACTGGGAGTGGGAGTGGGTGTGTCTAGGAACCTGCAGGGAAACAGCACTGCCCAAATACCAGGTCTGCTGTGTTACATGGGAGCATTCCTTACAGCCATGTGGTGACCTTGCTTAAATACAGAGCAGGGATGAATTTCCTCATCATCTTTAGCAACCTTTATTTTATTGGAATATATTCCACGTTTGTCATTTCACTGTTGTGGGATAGCAGTGAAAAAACTGCAGGTTTCCCTGCATTGTAAAGACAACAATATGTCGCTAATTACCACTTTGAACCTGGCATCATACAATGAAGTACAGTATAGGCTCTTTAATCTGAAGATTTGGATATACATGGTGGATATCCAAAAACCACCATGTAATTTCTGATGTATGTGTTGAAATATTGTGGTCTGGTGTTGTGGTGAAACTTGGCGTTCCTATTACATACCATGTAGTCCTACTGAACATTGGTGTGATCCACTCATTGTGTTATTTTAATGTCAGTGATTATGCTAATGTTCAGCAATAATTGACCTTTTTCAAATGACATGCAGTATTACACACTGTGCTATAATCCACTGTACATCAACTACATAGAGCTACCAGCGTTCCGTTTCTGTGTTCTGATCTGTTTGTCTTTTTCTCCGTATCTATCTCTGTGTCCCCTGTCCCCACAAAAGCAGACCAAGCACAGTTCACACTGATATGTACAGTACAGTACTTTATACTACAAGCACAAAATGCATTGCATCGCAACCCGCTTGCGAATTTGCACAGGGAAAATTATATACAGTGTGTGTATATATATATATATATATATATATATATATATATATATCCCCCTGTTGGATCAATAAAGGTCTTATCTTAATTGCCAAACTCCATAGGCAGTGTTATCAATTTACAGTAACAAAACTTTAGCACATCATTGGTGAGGTATATCAAAACAATTCTCCCACTATATACCCTGAAGAAATGTTTTAATTCTTTCCAATTTATATTTTAATATTTTGGCTATATTATGTAGGGGCCAGTTTAAAAGTTAACTGATGATTCATTTGGCCAACTGTCTGAAAGCCTCCGTGTGAAATTGCACAGGGAAACAGTTATTGGATCACACCCATAATCATTTTGTACTGCAGCTGTGCGTGCGTGGGTGCATGCATTTGCTATATATATCCTACATAAATGTTTTGTTTGTCTAATAGTACAATAACCTAAAAAATTGTAGTACCACAACACTTTGCTTACACTCACAGTCTCACACTGTTTACTACAGTTGCGTTAGCCTGTGATAACACTTAACGCAGCAGCAGCTACGTTCCAGAAGACGTGAGGAGGCGATGCTTCTCCTCTCACCACAAAAACTGAGCCTCATGTGAGCTGGACTATTCTTGTCTGGTTTCTAAAGCTCTAAAACGGTGTTCCAAAGGACAGTGTGAGCCTAAACGGATCACAGACACAGATCATTTCACATTGTGGAACAGAATAAAGTCCTCCGTAGCACATGATGTGTTGATTGAGCAATGTCGGTATATAAAAAGAAAATAAATAGACGATGAGCCTGTTTTATTCCTGACATCTCGGAGGGAAGAGAGCTGCTAGCATCAGCCTAATGGCATGTTAGTCCTGCTCCAGACCACTCCAGAAATAGGGCTTGTTGTTGTAAGGCGATCCACGAGATGGATGGAACCGTCTCCCCTCCTCCCTCCTCTTGTTTCTCATTGAGACTTTATAGGTTCTCTCAGGTCTCTGAAGTGTCTGTTATGTGTGCCATGGTTATCACCATGGCTTGTTTAGAGATTCAAAAAATGTTGTTGTGTCTGTAGTTCTCTGTTATGGTTTTACATAGGAGCTTGTCTTGAGGTTGAATGCATACCGTAATCATTTTTGTCTCCACCAGACTGAAGGCTTACAGGTCTTTAAATAAATACTTTCTGAAACATCTATGGGAAAAATGAATGGGAATTATCTTCCGGGCCATCAAAAGGGGGGGGACTGAGACAGTCGACTCTCTATCCATCAATCCTTGTCCCTTTTATGCCCATATATGGAGATCAGTTGTTCTGGACAAACTGCCTATCTGAACGACTCGACGATGGGCACCGCACTCCCTCCTGTCTTTGCCGCATTGGCACCAAGTATGCAATCGGTCCCATGCGCATGACCATAAATGGGCGTATCGGTCGTATCTGTGGCGTGTTTGTTTATGGTTATGGTTTATAGTCATAGTGATGATGGGTCGTGGTCCACCGGCCGCCCTGCCTGCCCACCCATTAGCCAATTTTAATATAGGACACAGGCGCCAAGTGTGAATTTGGTTGGATGAACAGTTCTCGAGATATGCAAAGAATTGACAGACAGACAGACAAAGATATTCTGGGAATGTATAGATAGATTAATTTGCAGACAGCCGTCATGTGCAGGGCTGGCTCATCAGAAATTGCGCTGATCATCTTCCACTGACAAGGATGTAATTCGTGGACAACATCTTCGATCACAACCGTGTGCTCTGATCTTGGTACAGATAGCAGTGTTTTTATTTATTTATTACAAGTTGATACATACTCAGTTGGCTGAAACATTCCGTTCCTCTTTTTTTTATTGTGTAATCATTTTTTTGTCAAAACATCAGCATCAACTTTGATTCCTGACATTCCACAAAATGGGTAAACCAAATGTTCTTGAGACTTATTATTACCGGCCACGACAGAGTGCTTGGTATTGTTTTCACTATTGAGTCTGTGTGGGGTTTATTATATTATGTCTGTGCACACACTACAGTGTGGTCTGGAGGAGGTCTGTAGCACACACTACAGTGTGGTCTGGAGGAGGTCTGTAGCACACACTACAGTGTGGTCTGGAGGAGGGACAACATCCAATACAATACAGGCCTCTGCCCGGACGGAATTGAACCGGTGGGTACAATACTGCGATTATGTGGTCGGCGCTATATCTAGTCAGCTGACGGCTACCAATGCGAAGGAGGACACAGACTTTCAAGTTGTGTTTTGATTGCTTTGATGGAAGACAGCCATGCAACAAGGTTGTGTAGTGAAACCATGTGACTCCCATTGGAAATGCATTGAGGCGGCCATGACACACAGAACACAAGTGTGTCTTGCGTGTGTCTTACAGTTGGGTGCCACCGATATTGTCCCTTATCATTTGACCCATTTAGGCCTGACCTCAACATTTAAAAAAATCCTTCTAAATCCTCCAGTTTTCTGAAATAAATATTTTCACGATTTTTCAAAAATAGCAGACCTACAAGCTCGTAGCGCGCCACTCGGTGGCGCGCTATGAGCTTGTAGATCTGCTATTTTTCAATAGCTAAATTATAACGATGTTTAAAACACCAAAAGGGGTTCCCGCCCAAAATGGGTTAACTGTCCTTTTGCGCAGATCACGCAAACCTCAGCAAAAAGAAAAGGACAATATCGATGGCCTCCAACTGTAGGTGTGAGTGAGGCCAAAGAGTGAAGGATGGCTGGATGCTGGTGGTTTTGTAGCTGGATCTATCAAAGTCAGCTTTCCCAGTCTTGTCTTTCTCCCTCTACATTTATTTGTCCTGCCTTTTGTATTGTGGCTTTGGTGTACTTACTGAAGTAAACAAATATCTTTTCATTACTAAAACATTTTCCCTTACCTCATAAAGTCCCTAGAAATGATTTATGTGTATCCAAACTAGGAACTGGTGGGTATACACAATGAGGTTGTGAGTTAGCATTGAGGATGTGTTATGTGTGCTTACTGTACCTCATACGCCAGTCGTTATTAGCCATAGGGTCAAATTTGATTGAATCATTCATTTCTTTTGGAGGTAGTTTTGATATTGATGCCAGAAGCGACATAGTCACATGTTGACATTGTTGAGGCTTCCTTTTTTAATGTTCAAAGCAAGCAAAACCATGCTGAAACAATCAACTGTTCCTTTCTGGTGTTTAGTAAGAGGAAAGTACTGTAAGTGAAAACATGGTGAATAAATTCAGTTGAGATGATATAAATATCATTGGATATGAATCAACAGTCATAGACCAATATTAAAAATGCAGACATATATCACCAGACATTATACATATTATTGAATCTGGCAGCTAAGAATCGATATTCAAGATTTTAAAAACATTGTCCATCACATAGTGACGAAATGTTTTATAGGTTTGTGCTAGCGAGCAACAACATAACATTTAAACACATACGACATATACCATCGTATCAGGCAGTCCATGACAATTCCCGTCCCCAACAGGCACTGTGACTGTAAGTCATTTTAATTGAGCAAAAGAATGGTGCAAGGAACTGGAAGTGCTACAGAATATAAACTAAAGATTTACTTTTCTTCCAAGAACATTGTACGGCAACGAAAGGAAGTTGTTTGTTAACATGGAGATGAAAGCTCTGTGTCAAGACACTATTAGTCTCGCTTTACCAGACTGTTGCCTCCGCGACATCATACAGTCTGGGCCAACGGAAGAGCTGTCATGAGTATACTATAAAGCGGAAGTGGAGCCTCCTCGCCACTTCCGTTTCGTCTTTACAGTCGCGCACATTTATCCTAATATAAATAGAAAACATCTAAGCATATAGCTTGTTGCTTAGCAGGAAAGGAAATAAAAAAATAAGCTCTAAAGATATTTTAAAATATATTTTCGTGAACTGAAATGGCAGCTTCCGTTACTCAGCTCATGGGGGCTATAGGTCCAGACTCTATATAGCATTCGGAGATTGTGGAATAGTTGTCTGGCTACAAGACTAAGACACTGTAGAAAGAGTGAAAGTCAAATCCAGTCTAAGCTTTTTGAGAGGACGGCGAGGAAACTAGAGAGTAGGGTGATGACAGGAAATCATTTGAAAGAAGGGAAGCCGCTTAAGTTGAGACCAAGTCATGCAGAACCAGAGTCCTGCGGAGTCTGAGGTGCCACGCTGTCTTCCTCCTGCAGGGAAGCAGCTTGAAGGACAGGAGAGACACATAGAGAGAGGTCACATGTTGTCATTTAAATGTTATGGTGATGTCCTCAGGCACAAGCCTCCTACTAATTGAATAGATGAGCGATTCATCTCAGCTTTACACATCATGTACTGTAGCTAAAACATCTCAGTTATCCTGCTGCTGTCAGTGTCGCTGCATCATCCTTCTTTTATTGATATGGGGTTGTGAAGATGGCATATTTTATTGTTACACACGTAAAAACGCCACCATTCACATTGCAGACTTTTGAGCTGTACACGTGACATCCATAACATATCGGTCTCAATTTAGTTTACATACATTAACACACGCAGCATTGTTTTCTTTCATTGACAGACTGGCCTATATATATAGACACACACACACACACACACACACACACACACACACACACACACACACACACACACACACACACACACACACACACACACACACACACACACACACACACACAGTGAGCTGATGAACTACTGTTCCTCACACCACTTGGCTGTCAAAGTGAACTGTATCCGTCTGGATGACTGCATCCCTGGGGGGCTGAAGGTGAACATTAGATAAGCGTTTAGCTAATTCACAGGTTGCATGACGATAAGGCTTAACCTCAAGAATAGATGAACTCTGCACTGACTGGACTAGACCAGTGGTTCTCAAAGTGGGGTCCGGGCACCCCCATGGGGTCCTTGTGGGGGTTCCAGGGGGTCCCCAGCCAAATGTGTTAATACAACATCACAATCATTTAAACCACTTTATCCTTATGTTATACGTTGGCTATTCAAAAACAGCAGATGTACAAGCTTGCTTGTACATCTATTTGTGGTGAAAATACTTTTCAAATGTGAGTCCGTGGCCAAATACAATACCAATTCGGCGGTCCTTGACATGAAAAACTTTTGAGAACCACTGGACTAAACTATACAGTAACTATTTTACTGCAAGGAAAGGATGGTCACAGTCACATAACACACAGAAGCACTTGCTATGCCTCCCATGTCCATAACTTCAGGACATATATAAATGCATCATAACCAAAAGTCCATTCAGTAATCTTTATGTATTTGTGTATACTGGCTGCCAGTGTGCCAAACGCAAATTTCCATTTTATGTTAAATGTAATTGACAATATCTTTATCTATATATAGCACTGTCCAATTATAGTATATATATCTATATATATATATATATATATACATATACTCAGCCAATGAGCACTTAACAGTATACTGACTTATAATCACATTATAAATGCATTATAACAGTGATTATAATGCATTATACAACAATTATGTATTACGACTGAGAATAACAATAGGCCAAGATAAAAAGTCAGTGAATGACCAATAATTATGAATTATTATGATATAATAATTCATAGTCACTGTAAAAGGCTAATGTGTTATGATTGCACTATACTTAAGTGCTTATATGTTACAGTGTTATAAGACAATTACTATGCATTTACTTTACTTGACCTAATAAGTAATTATAAAATGCTTTATAATGTGTTTTATTATTGTTATAAATCATGATTATTTATGAGTTCTTATAATTATATAGTGTTATAACTGCATATAACTCTATACTAACTCATAAATATTGTATATTCTACATGAGTCAGACATGGTACGCATAGCAATTGTTACCAAACTATTTATAGAGCCTTTGAGCCGTGTGTGCTATGGTTATAATTCTGTTTTTGAATGTGATAATTGAATGGCCAAATTTTGCTTGTCCTTGTTTAGGGAAATGAATTCCTTGCCAGTTATGTGGTTGTAAACAACATGGTTATGTAGATGTGTGTGCGTGTGTGCGTGTGCGTGTGCGTGCGTCTCAAGTCTTCTCGTTTACTTTTCAATAAGTGAGACTCCTGCTGGCGATAAGCCTGCTGATTAAACACTTGTGTTTTTAACTCACCGTGTCATTACCCAGCATCCCCAACACACCCTTCTACCCCAATGCTTGTGAACATTTATGGACGTGCCATTCTGGTGCCAGTACAGTATGCCACAGTAAAGGGCAAGGAGGCAAAGGGGAATTTTCTGTGGCTTGGTTTTTGAGGTTGAGGTTTTACTCTGCCTGTTTATAGGCTGCCCCTCCCTCTCCTCAGGGCGTACAAGCTGTCAGATAACTACTGCAGTAACATATTATTCCTATAGTGTTAACTGAGGAAAGGTGTGGCTCTCCGGTACGCCATATGCTAACCAGCTGACCTTATCATAGGTTCATTCATAGGCCTTTATATCTTATTTGGCAACTTTCAACCTGGTGTCCATATTTAAATGAATACAACATTTCAAATAAAGAATAATGTCTCCCAAAAGAATGACTGACAATGCATTCTGATGCCATGCATTGGAAATTGGCTCTTTTTGCGAATCATCGTACAACAATGTAAAGGACTTACTTAAGTCATTCAGAGTGTTGCACATTCACCTGTATTCAAGAAATACACAGTATGAGTCCACATATGCAACATTACTGTTTTCCCCCTGCAGGGTAATAAAGGTATATATGTATATATATAACATACAGTATCTGTCTCGATATTTGAAGCAACCAAGTACTGCACGTCTTTAGGATACATCCATAGCTGCAGTACATTGTCATGTAACCTCTCAAATGTTCACCAAGTTCAGCCGAACATTTCATTTTCAACCTATTCACCTGGGGGTCTTTTCTGCTAACTTGCAAACTTTATCATAGGCAAATAACTTTCAACCTGACATCCATATTAACTCCAACGTTGGTCTCTCCTCCTCCATCTCTCTGCCTCCAGTGAACAGAGCATCTGCCAGGCGCGAGCCTCGGTCATGGTCTACGACGATGCCAGTAAGAAGTGGGTGCCCATCAAGCCTGGCCAGCAGGGCTTCAGTCGCATCAACATCTATCACAACACTGCCAACAACACCTTCAGAGTGGTGGGCGTCAAACTGCAGGATCAGCAGGTGAGACCTTCTGACATGCCCTTTGAAACCGTTACTACACTGAGGATAGAGGGTATAGATAGAGGTGAGACCTTCTGACATGCCCTTTGAAACCGTTACTACACTGAGGATAGAGGGTATGCGCGTGACGTCATCACTTACAGTTGGGTGCCACCGATATTGTCCCTTATCATTTGACCCATTTAGGCCTGACCTCAACATTTTAAAAAATCCTTCTAAATCCTCCAGTTTTCTGAAATAAATATTTTCACGATTTTTCAAAAATAGCAGACCTACAAAGCTCGTGATGAGCTTGTAGATCTGCTATTTTTCAATAGCTAAATTATAATGTTTAAAACACCAAAAGGGGTTCCCGCCCAAAATGGGTTAACTGTCCTTTTGCGCAGATCACGCAAACCTCAGCAAAAAGAAAAGGACAATATCGATGGCCTCCAACTGTAGTTGTTATGAGTGGCAAAAAACTACTTTCTGGCCTTGACAGCCCATACATCCAAACAGGAAAGTCCTATCTGATTGCATTAACCCATTTAGGCCTGACGTCGAAATAAAAAAAAAGTCTTCTGAAAGAATATATATTCAAAGATTTGTGCCTCATTTTCACGATATTTCAAAAATAGCAGACCTACAAGCTCGTAGCGCGCCACTCGGTGGCGCGCTATGAGCTTGTAGATCTGCTATTTTTCAATAGCTAAAGCATAACATAATGCTTAGTTAAAACACCAAAAGGGGTTCCCGTTCAGAATGGGTTAAACGATGTTAAACGACATACTTTATGCATGTGCATACCCTCTATAGAGAATAGCAACTGCATGTTGAATTCAATATTAATTCATACATATAATTCAGTTTTAATATTATTATTTAAAACTGCATTAAAATGTGTTTCACGGCATTTGACTATGGATTTATGACTACTCCATTGCTGTTCACTTTATGTGACCATATAAAAAAAATGCACCACATAAGTGGCTCTCAATGCATTCTAATGTGATGTAATGTAAGCTTATTGAAAACGGCAAATCGTTGGAGCTCGTACTAGGGAACCTGTTATCTTGTGGTTTGACAATAATGTTGTAGTGGAAGTTGCGTCGTAGAGGGTTTATCTATTCTTTCCTCCTTGTCTCCTGCCCCTTCCACCCAGTGGTGTAAAGTAACTAAGTACATTTACTTAAGTACTGTACTCAAGTACAATTTTGATGAGTTATTGAGTTATTCTATACATTACGTGAGTATTTCCAATATTGGATTATTATTGCAAAACATTACCCACTTCAGCACTATTATACATTTTGTCCATGCATAAAGAGTACTTTCTACTGTTGGTACTTCAAGTACATTTGGATACCAATACTTTGGTACTTTGTACTTTGTAGTGCATTTTGAATTCTGGACTTTTACGGAGTAAACGGACAGAGTAGTTCTCCATCGCAGTATTGATAAAAAAAAGTAATATAATTGAGTACCTTTTCCACCTCTGCTTCCACTAACGCCCTGCAGGTGGTGATCAACTACTCTATAGTGAAGGGTCTGAAGTACAACCAGGCCACCCCGACCTTCCACCAGTGGCGTGACGCTCGCCAGGTCTATGGGTTGAACTTTGCCAGTAAGGAGGAGGCCACCACCTTCTCCAACGCCATGCTGTTCGCCCTCAATGTCCTCAGCTCACCCGACAGTGGAGGTATGCTTGCTTCCTGGTGCTCATTTGTCTGTCGATCACGTTGGCTTTAAGCTTATTCCAAATCAAAGATTTGCAACGAGACAATAGGGCTGTCACGATAAAAAATTTAAGTTGACGATTAATTGTCACACAGATAATTGCGATTAACGATTTTGGCATTGAACATTGGAACATATGAATAAAGAATACATTTCTCATTGCCTGCATAAAACAATGCACAGGAAAGATATGACAAATAACTGAAATATAGAAAGAAATATAATATGACTGACATTTTTATACATATTGTACATATACAATGTATTGGGTCCCGGGACCTGTGGGTGGTCTTTTAGATGGGTCCCAGGGACATTTTATGAGTTCTACTTCAACGACGTTAAGAGTACAGTACTGAGTACAGTATTGCATCCCAGGACCCCCCAAGGGTGACATGATTGCTTCCCTACTTTCATTACTGCATATACTGTACATGTAGTGTAAATAGCAGTCAGTATTGTATGGTTAACCCATTTTGAGCGGGAACCCCTTTTGGTGTTTTAAACATTATGTTATAATTTAGCTATTGAAAAATAGCAGATCTACAAGCTCATAGCGCGCCCGAGTGGCGCGCTATGAACTTGTAGGTCTGCTATTTTTTTCAGATTTTTTTTTTTAGATTTTTTTTCAGAAAATTGTCATGATTTAGAAAACCTTTTTTTTAAATTTCGACGTCAGGCCTGAATGGGTTAACTGGTTGTTTTCTCTGAGTAAATTGCATAACTCTGATCATGTATTTATCCTGCTACTGTACTGTGCTCATTATGGTACATTTGTGCATTAGTTAATCTCCTGGAAGTGATAGCAGCTCTTTTTACGTGGTATGGCTGTATGTAATCTTCTGGAAGGAAGTAACACAGTAGATGGTATTTTTTACACGGTATGGTGTACGTTAGTTAATCTCTTGGATGAAAGAGATGGAATCTCTTTTTAGACAGTATGGTTTTACATTAGTTAAGCTCTTGGAAGGAAGAGATGTGTCACAGAGACTACATTTATTTTGGGAGCGTTCTACCCATTTCTGGCTGCCTGTCTGAATAATATATATATTTTTTAAAAGCTCATTAAAACTTTGACATATTATTGCTTATAGCAGCTTTAAGTACATTTTGATACCAATACTTTTGTAATACTTTAAGTTAATTTTGAATAAACCTTGGATCCACTGGCCCTTGGATGGAAGTGATAGATGTTATTCTAAGACATCTTTCAAATGTCAGGGTCAAATTTAATGGCACAAAATCAGGGAAGATGTGTATTGGCTATTCTGACATGTTTTATATGTAGCCAATTCATTTTTATTCAGTGAATTTTCAAGAGTCCAGTATATTCAAATGTATCAGGCGAGACGAATCAATCACAGCACTTCAATGAGTCCGACACTGCTTTAAATCAGCATAATCAGATATTGTATTCACGTTGCTTGAGCATATTAGGTTCCATTGTCATGGATACACCTTTAATCTTACGCTATAACACTTTATTTTAATAATCACAAAAGGGTACAATTATTCGATTGAAATACGGAAACAATTTGAAATAGTCAGGGCGATAGCAACTGTCTTGAGACGTTGAGAGTTTCGGGAGATAGAAACAGTTAGGTTGATATTACACATTTGTCTATGATACAAACAAATGTACAGGCTTCAGCTATTCTGAATGTTCCCGCAATGTCCCTATTGATTTAACGGTCTGTTAGAGCTGTGTGTGTGTGTGTGTGTGTGCGTGTGTGTGTGTGTGTGTGTGTGTGTGTGTGTGTGTGTGTGTGTGTGTGTGTGTGTGTGTGTGTGTGTGTGTGTGTGTGTGTGTGTGTGTGTGTGTGTGTGTGTGTGTGTGTGTGTGTGTGTGTGTGTGTGTGTGTGTGTTCTCATCTGAGCTGTATTGCCCTCTGCTGGTTATTGATGCATGCTGCATTTAGGCTTTGCTCTTTGTTAAGATAACAAAGCTAAGAGAAACATGACAAATGCTAATGTCAGTTGGAACTTACTTGGAAGCTCTTGATTGGGGGATCTGTGATACAATCTCATCCCAAAGTGTTTATTTTTTTGCAATACTGACTTATTTTAATTTTAAAAAAGAAAAAAAAAAGTGCCTTGTGTTCTGGATAACAATGGAACGAGCACATGAGGGACACGTGATTGTTGATTGCAGAATCTAAGGCTGCTTTGAAGATGTGACCCATTTATTACACGTTATGTTGGGACTCAGACCTGCATCTGAGGTCTGTCTCTGCTCTTAGTTTACTAAACAGCTCTGGTTACAAGCTACTTTTAAGCTGTGTGTGTGTGTGTGTGTGTGTGTGTGTGTGTGTGTGTGTGTGTGTGTGTGTGTGTGTGTGTGTGTGTGTGTGTGTGTGTGTGTGTGTGTGCGTGTGCGTGCGCGTGCTTGCGTGTCTGCGCACATGTGCACTTTTATGTCCAAGTCCAGAAGGTAATATTTGTGAGCGCGTAGCTCCGGTGTCATCCTGTTCTGTCCTGGTTGCTTTCCTATTGGTGTGTGTGTGGCCCGGCAAAAATATCCCATGGAGCCTTCCTGTCTTACCCCACCATGCTCACATGCTGCCTCTACTTTTTTGGGGGAGTATTTGGATGCGGCACCATGGGCCTCCTCGTGCAAGCCCAGGCTGTCTTGGAATACAGCGTCGCTCCTGCATGCAAAACCTTCCCTCCTCTGCCTCTCCAGTCACCACTGTCCGTATTCTTTCCCGTCAACCAGTGCCCCTGCCGCCGGACAACCAGACTCCTCACTTCCTGGAGTCCCAGTTAGCCGCCTGACATCCAGCACAGGGAGTAATACTTGTATAGAAGTCTACGTATCATAAAGCAGTGTTGGCATAGAGGAAGTGGTGGCATCAGAGCAGGGGACAGTAGGGCCGGTTCATCAGTGCACAGGAGGGTGCCTCACCATGCTGACTTCAGACATGTCACCTGGTGTTCTCAGAAGAGTGTCCTCAACCATTATCACCCTCAGTAAGTAGCCTACTGTAACAGTCAAGAAATGTAAGGCGTAGCCACAACAACATGTTGTCTTTGAGAATGGCACACTTGTCAAAAACACTGTAACTACATTGACTCTGGCCGTTGCATCCCTATTTTGGGAAACTTTTACCAAGATTTAACTATTGCATTGAACCTGTCCAAGAATCCAATGGAGGTGTGGTAGATGTCTCTGTTATGTTACTTATTGTCTTCTCTGAATCTGTCAGAATCTGCTTTTCATTTTTTTTAATGTTTCTTTTGTGGCTTTCGCCTTTTATATTTTTATGGAGGGACAGACAGTAGGCTGACAGGAAATGGGGGGATGACATGCAGTAAAGGCCGTCGGGATCGGGAGTCGAACCCGCGGCACACTGCCAGACTGGATTACCAGCCAAGGTGCCTGGACCGCTGAGCCATGGCCCAGGCCAGAATCTGCTTTTATAATGAGAAAAGGTATTGGGACGGGCAGAGATATACAAAACAACTGAATATCATTCCTAGAATACCTTCAGATGTGTTTGGTTGGAGGGTTGAAGATATCTCGCCTTCCCCATGGAACACAACAAGATAGGAATAGAGAGGTTGATGTAGAGAGGTTGGTGTCCGTGCGTGCGTATGTGTGTGCATGTGTGCGTGCGTGTGTTTGGGTCCAGCCCCTGGCTTCACATCTAGGGGAGCTGTTGATAGCAGTTGGGTAATGATCATACAAGCATGCCACATGCACGCACGCACGCACGCACGCACGCACGCACGCACACACACACACACACACACACACACACACACACACACACAAGCATGTGTATACATTAGGCTACTACACAGCAGCACTGGCCTTGTTTATTCCCCTGTGTTCTCCATACTGTGTCTGCAGGCCTGATCAAGCCCTCTCCTCCCCTGGGCTGACTCTATTTCCTTTACCATAGCAACAACTATGTCCACACACACAAAACTTAAAGCTTTTTTGGTGAAAAGATTGTGATGGTTAATGAGAGATGGCAGCCGGTCAATGCAGTGAACATGTTGACTGAAGTCATGTAATTTATTTCAACTGTATCTGGTGTTTTGACAGGTCATATTTGTTTGACTCTGACATTGCAGCAACACATCACTCGAATCGTCACGTAAGGTGAATTTGTGTTGATGCAACAAAACCATGCTGTTGCCACAAACAAAGAAATGTATCTGGGGGCACTTGTGCTGCATGGCACCACCAACATATATCATCAAGCTTCTCAGAATCGGAGAAGACAAGACACTTTAAAATGCATTGCTTAATCCTAGGACGGCAGTTCTATCATCAGCATCAGCAAGCAACGTCTTTTAAAGCCTCTCTATTTCTAATGATCTGAACAGCAAAACGTATACTAGATTGGCTCTGTTAGAATATAGTGCTTGATTAGGTGTAGTCTATGTAGATGATTAGTAATTAAATATCTGCCCCATCTCTCTCCTGGCTTATGAAAAAGCTGATTTACAAGCTTTGTGATGCAAATGTGATGCATTTAGCATGACATTTTGACACATTGCGAGCTTGTAGACATTCTGTTTTTGACAAGCGACACCGCTGTACGATAAAAGTATAAATGAGGCTTTAGATAGAGAATCTCTGCGCCACGGTGTGCAGAATATTTGCTAAATTTAGTGTGTACTGTGTGTAGCTGTGCCAGCAGAGCAGATAATTACCATGAGCTAACGAGCGGAGTTCAGAGGCATGTCACACAGGGAAGTGTTTCTCCCGGGCATCTTCTCTCTTTCTCAGCGTGAAGCAGCAGAACAAAAGCATTCTATCAAACAATTCGACTACAGCAGATGAAGCACCGTCTTGTCTTGACAGTGACACACCAGACGACCCGAGGCCGATTCTACAAATACCTTCTAAATCAGTAGTTCTGAAAAAAATAAAATGAATAGTAGTAGTGTAGTTTTTTTCCAAAAATGTTCAAAAATAGCAGATATACAAGTTTACAGTGTGGTACAACGTGATGAGCTGTGAGCTTGTATATCTGCTATTTTTGAATAGCCAACACAAAAAACCTAAGGTGACACGGATGCTTTCCCAGTTTTTAATCGCCCGGTTCGTACTTCGGTGCGTGCCTAGAATGGCAGACCTACAGTGCAGTACAAGTTCACAAGCTCGCGAGCTTGTAGGTCTGCTGACAAATACAAACGTTTCAGCAGTTACAGTTGGAGGCCATCGATATTGTCCTTTTCTTTTTGCTGAGGTTTGCGTGATCTGCGCAAAACCCCTTTTGGTGTTTTAAACATTATGTTATAATTTAGCTATTGAAAAATAGCAGATCTACAAGCTCATAGCGCGCCACCGAGTGGCGCGCTACGAGCTTGTAGGTCTGCTATTTTTGAAAAAATGTGAAAATATTTATTTCAGAAAACTGGAGGATTTAGAAGGATTGGTTGGTTCAAATGATAAGGGACAATATCGGTGGCACCCAACTGTATGCCGTCAAAGCTGGTACGCGTTGAACCGACGGCATCCTTATTTAGGCTAACTCTTCCCTCGTGTTGACTAAAACCACTGTCCCACCCCCACTGCCGCTGTGCGGCTCCAGGCACAGGAAACATCACCCACGGGTGTTCTTGGTGTCATGGTGGGCGTCGAAGTTGAAGTTTAATGACTGGTATTCTGGCTATGTGTTAACTGCTACCCCTGATGCTCCCTGTTTACAGTCAGCTCAGAATAGGGACTCTAACTTTGGTACTCAGGCAGGGGGGAGGGTTGTGAGGGGAGGTGGAGGGTGACCATCACTCTGCACGGAAGTAACAATTTTTTTGTCACCTCAGGTCAACAAGCACAGCCCTAAGCACATCACTTTAATAATAATATATTTTATTTTATGCAGATTCATCTAATAGTAATAACTAAAAGAATTTATATAGCGCCTTTCAAAAACCCAATGACTTTACACTTCACTTTACAATTACAAAAATAAACAAACAATTTGCCAAAAGTCTGAGTGAACAAGTGTATCTTCATTGCGGAAGTGAAAGAGTCCAATGTTGGCGTCTGGCGAATCTCCATGTCCATGGGGAGAGCGTTCCAGAGGGCAGGGGCTGCCACGCTGAAAGTTCTATCGCTTAAAAAAAATAAGCTCCAGACCTCCCAAAACAAACTAATCAGAGTTGTTAGGCCTAGGGCCCATGACCCACCTCTGTGCAACACAATTCGATAGCATTGGTTGGCTGAGGCTTCGTACACACCTACACAACAAATGTTCGGTCCGTGTGTGATGTCTGATTGCTGTTTGATTGCTGCTTCAATTCATTTTCAATGGGAGTCACATGGTTTGACCAAACATTTTTGTTTGAGGAGATCAGCAATCAGCAATCAAACACAAATGTTTGATCAAACCATGTGACTCCCATTGGAAAGGCATTGTGGTGGCCCAAAAAAACGACCAAACATTGCTTGATTGGTGTTTGGTACGTGTGAATGAGGCCTCAGTGTAGAAGACAGAGTCAAGCAACCTAAAATGGGACTAGCATTCAAGATTGTAAATGCAGCTCTACCCTCCATCCCCTCCGTGCCCATTTACTTGACTGATTACCTCAAAAAGGTGAGCAACTCCCACAGCCATAATGCTAGAGGGAGTGTAAATAATAATCTGGTGCCACCCTTTTTCAGAACAAATATGGGTAAATTCACCTTTCACAGCACTGCCACTCAAGTGTGGAATGCCCTGCCCCCTTCCCTCAAAACAAGCAAATCACTGAATCCTTTAGAAAGGGTCTGAAAATTCACCTGTCACTGTCATCATATCAGGTCAAAGGGAGAGAAGGTGATTGCCCCACCTCTTTACCCCCCCATTTTATCATCGTATTTCTATTCCAACCTGTACATGTAGATTTAATATGTTTGAGAAACCAAACCAAAGAAATTGTTGTTGTCACTGTTGTTATTGTGAATGAATGCATGGGACTGTTTGCATTTTATTGTCTAATAAAATTATCAATGAAAAATTTGGTGTGAGGGATGGTGAGAAGCCCCAAGTCAGAAGACCTCAGGTTCTGCACTGGGGTGAAATCCTGGAGGAGGTACCGTGCTCCTAGGGTATGGAGAGTTTGCAGAACTTAAACGGAAGCCGTTGTAGGTGTTTAAGGATGTTCTGTCAGGGCATGGTACCTAGGTTTGCTTTGATGTTAAAAGGATAGGCAAAAAAAAGCCATTGGCTTCAGCCTAAAACGTTTTGGTCTTCTGGCTACAGAAGTTGTAAGACAAAAAAAAATGTTTAATGATCATTTTATGACCAAAATAAACTACTACTACTACTACATTTCAGGGACTAGTGTAGGCCAGAGGGTCGGGAGTCGGGACCCATTTGTGGGTGACAGACCCATTTTTATGGGTCACGGCTCAAGTAAAGATCCCATTTTCTTTTCCTACATTTAAAAAAATATTTTTCAAAAGATTTCTTTTACATAAAAAAATAACAAAGCAAACAAACAAATCTAAGAAATTCCATAAATGATTTTTTTTTTAAAATAGTTACAAAGTAGTGAAAATTCGATCTCTCTTTTGGGTCTCAACTTGAAAAGTTTGGGAACCACTGGTGTAGGCTATACTGTGCTTTGTTAATGCTCTCTATCGAGCCTTGCTCTTTAGACGACTAGATCCAGGGGTCCCGGGTTCGCCTCCTGGCCGAGGCTTCATTGGTGGCAGTGGTGTAAATAGGCACCATTCCTCTGCGTTACAGACCTAATGACAGCATGTTACCTGTCTGGTTGTGGAGGTCCACCCAGTCAGTCGAGCCTAGCCCCTGACTGGTGCGTGGACACGCTTCTACAGTAGGTAGGGGGGGGTGACTGTAGGCTATACGGTGCTGCTTACTGCTCGCTATCGAGCCTGGCTCTTTAGTCGACTGGTAATGTATGCACCATCGGAACCATGGGTTTGGGGTACTCCCGGCCGAGGCTACACTAGTATCTGTGTAGTTTGGGGCCCTTTGCTATTTGCATTATATTGCTATTGTAATATAAATCTCTTCCATCTGTTTCGTCAGTGTTCATTTGCTACGTAATTTCACCCCGTTAATTCAATTACACTGGTTTCTATACTGCTGTGGTTGAAACTCCTGAGGTTAGCATCATTAGATTATGAACAGAATAATAACAGCTTGCTTGGCCCTCCAGGGCAGAGTCACTGTATCTCATGTGATGCCTGCTGAGGTCTGCGCATTCATTAAACGCTGTCTGTTACATGACACTCATGTATAATAACACTGTATAATATGAACCTATTATCATTTCAAGTACATTCAGATGACCATTCTCCGACAGAATCTCACCCACTGCTCAGTGCAGATTGAGTTGTACAGTATCACTTGCTAATTCAGTTGTTTCTAGTCCGGTAAAACGTGTTGATCTCAACTCGGGTGGCACAGAGATAAAGTCTGTGCTCTCCCCTGCAGACTATTGGGTTTGAATCCTTCTCGACGCCTCCACATTGGACGGGCGCTCCAATTGACCCTGTTTGAGGAGGGCGAGAAGCTGGTCAGGCTAGTCCTTCAAGGTGCCTGTTCAGCAGGGAGAGGAACTGGGTCATATTGCGTCTTGCGTGTTCCTCCTCCTCCGCATACGTTACAACTTCCCGGTGAAACTCCGTAAACATAAACATGTAGGGGTTAGGAGTGTGTGGGGAAAATTGGCAGTTGGCATAACGACTAAATTGGGAGAAAAGGGAGGGGAAATAAAAGAAAAAAATGGAGGAAAGCAAAGCAATCACACCATTTGTTACTGTCTAATCACAGTGACCTAATTGTTCTACATGGTAGCATTATTGTTGTATGCACAATAATACAGGATACAGACAAAACAATTGGGGTCAGCGTCAGCAAGCATAGAACACATAATTATAAAGGCCTGCAAAGTTCTTATTTCAATCAATCTTATTTATTTGGTGTGCGGACTAATGTATCCTGTCTTGCTAATTGATGTCAGGG
The DNA here is from genome assembly GCF_951216825.1 of Electrona antarctica. NCBI lineage: Eukaryota > Metazoa > Chordata > Actinopteri > Myctophiformes > Myctophidae > Electrona > Electrona antarctica. The sequence goes on from NC_136799.1 coordinate 32,652,913, forward strand.
GAAAATAGGATATGGTAATGTAAAAACCAACAACAACAACAACACAACGATGTGGGCACAACAATGTGAGCTCTAATGTAAACAGAAGCAGCCAAAGTGAGGAGGTGCTGATGCAAGCTCACGCTGCAAGGACTTTAATGAGTTGATTATTACAGGCTGGTAGAGATGGAGGGATGGAAAGAAGAGCAGGAGAGCAGCTCATTATCAGGACATGATACATATATCTATTCAGTGGAGGAGCAAAAGGGAGGATTGTTTGTGCTTTGCTAATGTAAAAATGGTTCTGTTGCATCAATACACCCCATCAACCCAGGCGTCCCTATTGTGGGGCAAACATTCCGTCGAAAACATCAAATCTGCAATCTCACGATGCATCGAGATGGGAGGGATCAGTAATGAAAGAATGTGAACAGGAATGTGAGAGGTAGATAAACCCCTTAGCACTAGCTCCTCTGAATACAAGTATTACTTGTTTTTGCTGCTGTGGTTATGCTAAGCAGGTCTACTTTGGTTTCTTGCTCACTTACGTTTTATTATTTAGATATGTTTTTGCTTGATCGCAAATGTTAAGAATGTTCTTTGGATGGGTCCTAGACTGCTTCTAGGTTTGATGACCTGGAATCCTAGTTTCTTTGATACACTGACTGTCAGTGACTGAATCGTTTTCTTTGCACTCTATGTATGTGTGACTGTTGTTTGTTGACTAGGGTGCATGCCATTTGCTCTGATTTTGCACTTGTAAGTCGCTCTGGATAACAATGTCTGGTAAATTGTAAATATATAATTTATACAGAGAAAGGATATAGCATAGTTTATACTCACAGGCTATACAATAGTAGATATACTGTACCGTACAAGCTCATAACACTTTGCAAATCGTGATACATTTTGCTCTTGTATATCTACAAAGTGCGGCTCGTCATATAACTCGGCAAAATTGTGACAAAGATTGTGTAATATAATTATGGATACATTTGGGTGGAGGTAGAAGTGAAGGAGGTGAAATGGAGGGCATACAGTATACTCATATGTATTCAGAGTATACAAGATGTTGAGAGAGGGAATGGAAGACGGGGAGAGAAGGACGGGGTGCAGATGGATGTCACACCTCAGCTGAATGATGACACATGACCTCACCTCAATTTATAGAATTTACTGACTGTCAGTCAGTGTTATTTTTGTTAGGTCATATCTGGTCTCTCTCTCTCTCTCTCTCTCTCTCTCTCTCTCTCTCTCTCTCTCTCTCTCTCTCTCTGATGTATTCATGTACATCTTTTGAGATTGTGTTGTGATTATTTTGCAGTTTTGGTCCGTGCTATTATATTGTTGAGGTTGTTCATGTCTGACCACCACTTCACTCAAAAATGCTACGAGAAAAATCAATCTGTAAACAAAATGACCGGACGGGCGGGACGGCATTACTCTTATTTTGGCAGTATCTAGACACATATTCAAAGCAGGGTGAATGACAGATTAGTCTGTCATTCCGCTTGATGAGATGTTATCGACGAGAATGGTTATAGCATCCACTGTCTGATGTTTCAACTGGGTGCTACGGTTGCCTGCTATGATCATATTACTACCGCTACCGTCTCTTACAGGTCCAGTCGTCCAGCGCCAAAATGGTCCATCCTCAGAGGACGCCGATGCACAGAGGAGGTAAGGAACCCTCTGACCACTGTATATCGCTGTTGTCGGGCAGAAACCTCCTTTCTCCATATGTTTTTGTTCTTGGTCATTTTTTTTATTATTTTCTACTTGAATGATCATACACTACTACAGCGTCAAAAGTAGCAGATCTACAAGCTCGGGCAGCCCCTCAAGCTTTTGAGCTTGTCGAACTGCTACTTTTGAATGTGAATCCTGAAAAGTAACAGTTTTGGACATATGAGGTTTACACCCGACAGAGACCATATAATAACGCAGTGGTTCTAAAAGTTGGGTTCGGGGACCCCCCCCCCCAGGGTTCCAGAGAGTCCCCAGCTAAATTATTGAACCAAATGGACCCTTACAGATCTGTAACCCAGAGATTGTACATATTGCTTCCGTTTGTACACTCTCTGCGTTATGGGGGTCCGTGGCCTAATGCTCGCTAAACTGGGGGTCCTACAGTGTTGTGAGAACCTCAACCAGGTCCCGCAATGAACACAATACAATGCTCCAGGGATGAGGTGTTTTTGTAGGCCTAGCTCGTCGTTTGTACTCCTGCCATCATGCTATTGGTTCCCACTGAGGATTTATAATGGAATTCTTGCATTGGGTCTTAGTTAAATTAAGAAAATAAGGGGGATCACAGAGTGAGGGCCACATAAATAAAGCTGTAGCCCTTCCTGCAGCTGGCCGTAAGTCAGACCCAAGGCACTTTACTGCATGTCGTCCCCTCTCTCTTTTCTGTCTCTCCCTGTCTTGGTGTAAAATGAAACATAAAATGACAAAAGATAATAATACTAAGTAAATCAATAAAATAAGCTCTTTAGCAAACAAAGGCTTATGATATTATTAACATATCTTGTCAACATGATAATCTTCCCAAATCAACACACGGAATGAATATACATTTTAAAAAGCCGGCTTCAAAGCTCTTGGTTGAGGTAATGATGGGTGTAATTTATGTCATAGAACAAAACATGGTTTTATGTTAACCACAGACCTTAGCTTCTGCATAAATTGAAACCCCATGGTGAAAAACTTTGGAACAGTGAACTCTGACCTGTGTTTAAGGACTACAAACTGTAACACGCTATTGACAGTGATTGTGTACATTTACTCAATATTTCGGCTATTTGAAAATAGCCGAACTACAAGCTCACAATGTGTTGTGAGCTTGTAGATCTGCTATTTTCAAAAGATCTTTATACAATTTGAAAACTTGAAATGGGACATTCTGCATAATGAGTATGTTTACTTTTGGTACTTACATATATTTTTATGACAATACTTTTGTACTTTTACCAAAGTAAATTCTGAATGCCAGATGGAGTATTTCTACATTGTAGTACTGATACTTTTACTCAAGTAACAAATGTGAGTACTTCTTCACCACCGCATTTCTTGCACGCTGACTGTCTACTCTCCCAAAACAACAGTGGAAGTTGGCAGTGACAGAGACCACCGAAGTAGACATTGCTAAATTGGGAGAAGATTACAAACAATTGTTCAACAACAAAACACAGACCACATGTATTTTTGGAGTACAATAGAACACACGTCATCAACAGAGAACTGCAATTAAAACACTCGACAATAACACAAAATAAGACCTCATGTTCCCGCAAATCATTCATTCATTCCATTCATTGATATACTGTGCAAATATTTTAACTGTGTCATATTCTTTCTTGTCTGTAGGATGATGGAACAACATCAGATGCAGGCGCACAAGGAGAGAGAGCGGCGAACATCAGGATCAGGTGAGGCCTAAACTAACATGCCCACGCCTACCTACAAACTGTACATACTGTGTACACATACACACGCACACACGACACACGCACGCACACACTTCTTATTGAGGACAACTCCACACGCCTGGATACACAAACAGACATCATACAGACATTCTCGATGACACGAGACTGTCAACAACAAACATCTGACAATGCACCTGAGTTGCCAAGTGACAGATATTTACCCTGCTGTAAACAGTGCTCAATACTTTCACTCTGCAAACAGATGAAGTCACCGGTAATATCAGAGTCCCAGAACGCTGTTTCCTATGGAAACGTCGAAATCGAACAAGGGTGCAGTACTGTAGCTCCTAGATGTGTGTGTGTGTTGGATCCACCCTTTAGGTTCACCCACTTTTTCCTTGTTGGTATGCTGTTTATGCTGTTTGCTCGTCCGTGCACACCTGCCAACACTGATTATGACCCCTTAAACACCATAAACACAACCATGAATACCCTCCTCTTTCCCCTATCAGTATTTTATTGTATTATCCTCCCTGCCCCTGCAACATGCCCTGCACTCCATCTCGTTCTTCCAGCTACTGTTGGTGGTGCTGGTGAAATGTCACATGCGTTCTGGCTCAGTCATGTTGCATTCTGCTGCTTCTTTTAGTTTGATGCTGTTTTTTAAATTATTTCTTATTTGCTGTTGTTTGCTTCTATTTTTTCGATTGCTCCTGATTATTTTAATTTTTTTCTCATCGTGCTCGGTTGCTTGGTTGATTGCTTTTCATTCTTCTCACATTTATTCTCTTTTTGTTTTTGTTTTTTCTTTGTTTGTTTGCCTGTTTGTTGCCTCTCTCCCTTCGCCTGTATCTCCTCTTCCTCTCTCTTGTTTCTGCCTTGCACTCTCTCTCTCTCTCTCTCTCTCTCTCTCCCCCTCTCTCTCTCTCTCTCTCTCTCTCTCTCTCTCTCTCTGTCACACTCTGTCTCTCCTCTTTCTGGCCGTCACAGTCGTTTCCACCCTCCAATACAAAATGTCCACAAACCCCATCCACCCAGACACTCCTCCTGAGTACAGACAGTTCCGTGCTAGCACACTGCCTCCCTCCTACGTCCGCGTGGCGTCCGCCTCCCCTCCCTCTTCCTCGGCCTCCTCCTCCTCTCCCTCCCAGGAGAGAGAGGGTGGCGGCTCGGCCAGGGAGAAGGCCCAGCTCTCCTCCCAGCTCTCCACCTCCCTGGCCTCTGCCTTCTCTCCCGTGCAGACCGGAGTGAACACCATGGGCCGCCAGGTTCGCCAGATCCCCTTGTCTCCGCCCACTACCGCCCGCCACCTTCACCAGCAGCAGCACCAGGACGTCATCATGCTCCCCCCTAAACACGGCACCTGGTCTGCCTCTCACATGCACCATTACATGTACGGCCACGCGCCCCCGTCCTCCTCTCCCCCCGTCATGATGGCCTTGCACGTGAAGCAGGGCCTGCCTCCGCAGCCCGTCCTCCCCGTGGCCCTCCCCCTGCCGCCGCTGAGCTCCAGGGCCAAGCCCCCTCCGCTCGACCCGAGCATGGCCTCCCACCACCAGCACCCCCACCACCAGCCCCCACAGCCTCACGCCAACGGCCAATCGGAAGACTACTACTCCCCCCATTCCCAGCACCTACCGATGACCCCGCAGTACTGCGAGGCGGTTCCCCTGCCTCCTCTGACGGGTCAAACGGCCCCAGGCCATCCCCAGTATCCATCCAGTTTCTACCCTCAGCAGCAGCAGCAGCAGCAGGTGTACCAGCAGCCCCCCTCCTCCTCCTCCTCCTCACCCCCCTCTTACACTGCCATGTCTGACGGGGGCACACTCAGGAAGACACCCTCTCCCCCCGTCCCCCTGCAGGGCCCCCCCGTGGCCACCAGTAAGTATGATGAGGAGAGAGGAGGAAGGAGACTCTCCGCAGAGGGATGTGTGTTTGTGTGTATGTACTGGCGCAGACACGTGCACAGGTGGGCGCTATTGAACTTTACCCTTCCACCTCATGAGTAGACATCTCAGTCATTACATTTTTCAAACCCACAAGAGCCTAAATGTTACATGCATATACTGTACATCAGCTCTGTGAAATAATGGTGAGCCATGCTGAACATGACCTGATCATTACCAATTAGTGTTAACCAAATCATAGTGCATGTTTTTTTTATTAACCAGTTCTTGGTGATCAACCAATTAATAAATGTCCCACTCTTGCACTGATGTGCTCTTGAGCAGCTTAACATTCAACTGTTGCCAGGTACTTCCAGAGGTGTGTGCGTGCGTGCGTGCGTGTGAGTAGGAATTAAGCTCTTAAGCCTTTCCTGGGTGAAAAGGTTTCAGTTAATTTAGCTTTTAACATGTCCTCTTTGTTTTGTCCGCTTCCAGGTCCCCCTGTCTCTGCAGGTCACCCATCATCCCTGCTGTCTGTAGCCCCGCCTCCAGCTCCAGCCCCTGCACCCATGGCCGGCCCTCCGGCCCCACCACCTCCTCCCGGACCCCCGCCTCCGATGGCAGTGCCACCGCCCATGCCCCCTCCACTGCCTGCCTGTGGAGGGCCCCCTGGAGGGGTGCCCGGACTACAGCCCTCAGGATTGGCTGCTGCAATAGCTGGAGCCAAACTACGCAGAGTACAGAGAGTATGTATATCTGCTCGAGCCCCCAGAGCTCTGACTGGTGTCCATGATCTCTCCCCTTAGGGCAGTGATTCCCAACCTTTTGTTCCATTCTTACATCTGACAAAAGCTGAGAGTATGTGTTTATGTGCGCATAAACACATACTATATACTTCCCATACAATGAATAGCGTTGCGACATGTTTTTTTTTTTTTGCATAAAGGTTACAATATTCTCAACTTTTCAGCACAAGGCAGTGAGTCGCACAGTTCCTGCCTGTTTTGATGCCAGTAGATGTGGAACCCATCTACCGGTCTTTCAAATGCAGATGAAAGTTTAACATTATACTCAAAATCTACTGTTTTACTTTTAACCCTTATGCATGTTCTTCATCAGAGAGGGAGATACCGTACTTTGAATTCTATCCCCAGAATAGAAAATCAAAATAATAACTGGGACTGGGTTGTTTTCAATGACACATAATCCAGAAAATATATCAGAGTTGAACTTTGGTTCACAAAAGGTGTCATATACTAGCCCCAGTATGTTCCCTCAGCACTACGCTCATTCTGTAGCTCCGAGAGGAGGTCACACCCTGGGCCCCTCCCACCACGGTTCAGAAACGGCGCATGTTTCCACAAGGAACGCATCTTACAAAAAGGTTTTACACTAATTCAAATTTAGCATCGGCCAAGAAAATCCAAGTTTAAACGGTTACACAAGCATTTACAGCGGTTGTTTAGCATGTTTTTCAAGGAACTTGAAAAGCTTTAGCGCCTCCCCGGCGCCTCCCCTGGTCGAATGTGGAATTAAGATTTCCAACTGACTTCACTCGACATGCACGCGCACACGCACGACTTCCTTGATAAACATGGAAGCAGCAGACTAAACAACCGCTTTAAACGCTCGTGTAACCGTTTAAACTTGGATTTTCTTGGACGATGTTAAGTTTGAATTAGTGTAAAACTTTTAGAGCTACAGAATGAGCGTAGGGAAAGGGCACATATGGGGCTAGTCATATACATGAAATGATATATGGCTAAAATGGCATCTTGGCATCTTACAAACAACTCCAGACACTGTTTGTCTATTTCTGATCCTTTGGTTCCATCCTCTGTATTCCGCAGGATGAGAGCAGTCCACCTGGTTCTAGTGGTTCCAAGTCTGACTCCAACCGGTCCAGTGGTGGCAGTGGTGGAGGTGGAGAGGGACAGGGACTGATGCAGGAGATGAACGCTCTGCTAGCGCGCAGGTAAAACCCCTGATAAGATAGTTGTATTGTAGACCAATCTTGATACCTGAGACTGTTTTGTTTGCATTACACTTTAAGATATCCTTTGCAGGCTCATTTATTTTGTCTCTGTTCACGATTATAAGCTACTTAGCAACATAGATCACTCTCAAGAAGGTAGTTTTAATTGTGTGTTCACCACCAATCAGAGGATGGCCTGCTTACATCTTTTTTTCATGTCTATAACTTTCACTTCACAGACGGAAAGCTTCAGAGAAACCAGATGAGGTACAGTATGTCCCTGATTCTTGTAAAAACACTTAGTTGTCTTGTCTGGGAAACTTTAAGGGCTACACTACAGTATGTAATCCCCAGGAAGTGTACCATGTTTAAAAATGTGTTTTGTCATCATTCTTTCCTCTACAGGACGACCGCCAGAACTCAACAGGTACACTTCTTCTGCTAATATAATATAATATAATATAATATAATATAATATAATATAAGTTTTGTAGCCGAGTCTCCTTTCCATAGATGTACATGTTGGATGTTTTTAAAGACCTGCTTGAAATGGTCTCCCCAGATGCTGTGAAGAAACCATGGGAACGATCTAACTCTGCAGAAAAGTCATCGGGGGTGTCAAGGTCAGTAAATGGGTAAGAAGAGCTGAGAAAAGTCTACTCTGTACCCTTAATGGAAAAGAAAGTGTGACAACATTGTATGAGACATGATGGGGACATCATGCATCGTATGTGCTGGTGCACACAGGCAGTCTTATCAAGTGCCTTTTCCCTTAGTCCTCAGCTTTCTCTGTGGGTGCATCGCTATAGTTAATCCTTTAAACATAATCAAACAACATAAATGATGAAATTGCATCCAGACCAAAATCCTTTTTTTCCCACCAACTTAAAATGTATTCCAGTCTGTGAACACCTATGACCCAACGGGGAAGGCCCATAACAATTCATTATGCAGGCTACTTTCAATGTGGCATACCTATTTTGGGCAGGTTAATAATATAGAAAATTTGGAAGTTGGAAAATGCATGTCCCACCCAGTTATTGTCTCCACCAGGCCGAAGGCATGGGGAGAGAGTATGTTTTGCACTCCGTCCGTCCGTCCGTCCGTCTGTGAATAGCTAATCTCCGGCACCGTTAACCTGGTCGATGCCAAATTTTGCACACACTCCCTGGATGCCAACGATTTTCCAGAATGGCCTTTTATAGTGCCACCAGGAGGCCGACTTTTTACTCCAGATTCTGCCCAAAAATCCCGCAAATCGTTACACACTATCTCTATAGTCATGTATTCAAGACGGATCTGTCCGATATTTCATATTCCATCCTGATTGGCTAACATTGGCTTTCAAATTTTGCAGGATTGGCCCTTTTCAAATCATGAACACAGCGTGCAATTTACGTGAAATCTTTCACAGACTTTCCTACTAGGCTGAGGAATATATCCTGCCCTTTTCACATTGGCCTGTTATAGCGCCACCAACAGGTGGATTTTTGCAAAACACATTTTTGGAACAAAATGCCTCCAATCATCCAATTGCCATCAATGGTGTAAGAACAAATGGCACCCTTTTCACATTGGCCTATTATAGCGCCAGCAGGAGGCCACAACCTGACCTGTCCTGGTGGAGACCTGGTGTGTCCCTGTTATGCCTATATATGGAGTTCTTTGTCAGGCATTCCCAAATACAGTATGGAGTGTATGCAAATATCAGAACATATTTGTGATGTCAGAACAGGCCAGCTCCATATATGGAGCCTGGGCAGGGGCAGAGGCCTTTTGTGGCGGTTCTGGACAACCGTGGGTCCGACTATGCAGTGCCCGACACCGGGCACTGCACTCCCTGTGGTGGTGTGGAACACGTGTGTCGAATTTGAAGTCGGTGTGGCGAACGGTTCTCGAGTTACGTGGATTTCAGACGTACACACGTCTGCGTGCGTGCGAGCACGCACGCACGCACGCACGCACGCACGCACGCACGCACGCACGCACGCACGCACGCACGCACGCACGCACGCACGCACGCACGCACGCACGCACGCACGCACGCACGCACGCACGCACGCACGCACGCACGCACGCACGCACGCACGCACGCACGCACGCACGCACGCACGCACGCACGCACGCACGCACGCACGCACGCACGCACGCACGCACGCACGCACGCACGCACACACACACACACACACACACACACACACACACACACACACACACACACACACACACACACACACACACACACACACACACACACACACACACACACACACACAGAGAGAGAGAGAGACTTGGTGCATTTATAGTTATATTTTTTTAATTTTCTAAATTTTCAAAAGTAACCGATCTACAAGCTCTTAATAGAATAGATCCGATACTTTCCTGACACCATTGTACGATGCCTTTTGCTGTTTTGTCTTGCAGAGTAAGACCCATCGGTAGCACCAGTGATGCAGACACAGAGTTTGACAGGATGAAACAGGTTTGTTAGCCAACCTCACATTTCAAATTTGCAACCAATATTTATCTTTTATTAGTAGTGTTATTTTTTGGCAAATTGGAAAGAGATTATACATTATATACAGGGGATGGGGGGGCTGTCAGCTGGGGTGTTGAACTGTGAGGGACAAAGCGTTCCTCTGCACTCGCTACTGTACATCCTCCCAGTGAAGTTCCTCACTGCCAGAGGCTAAATTGAGACAGGCGATTTCATCAGAGTATCAGAGGAGGCACATAGTTTCAATACCATCCCTATGAACAGTCAGTCCCAAGACCAACCAGTAGGTGTCAGCAGACTGAGGAAGAGCTTGGCGCTAGAAACATAACCTTTGGCTGTAGTTTTATCATATCCATGGGAGTATCCGAGTGTGTATGTATTGTAAACTGTTTGTCTGTACATGCTTTTATAACCCTGAAAACTACTTTTTCAGGAAATCTTGGATGAAGTTGTACGTGAATTGCATAAAGTGAAAGATGAGATAATTAATGGTAAGTGAGTCTCAACCTGTTTCATGTCAAGTACCCCCAAGTTTGATATACATAGGCTTAATTTAAATCTGAGAGTTACAGACCCATAAGGGTTCATTTGATTGCTAATAAGTAAAAAACAATGATGTGTACCCCCTGGAACCCCCTCAATGACCCCTGGGGGGACTTAACGTTGAGAATCAGTGGTATACAAAAGCAATTTCTTTGCATATGAGATGCTTTTACCAATGGCAGAATAAAGTAATACAACCTGAATCCCTAAAATGCTAAAGCTTTTCAACTCTATTAATAATTCGTAGCTGTCATTCTTTCTCTGCACCATGTTAACAGCATGAATTCAGGGTATAACTGTGAAAAATGACACAGGATCAACTGCCATGGTCTAAAAAATGCCACTTTTCTTTGTCGTCCGTAGCCATCAGACAAGAAATAGGCAGAATCAGTACGTCATAATCTCACAGGAGCAACAGATAGAGTGGAAGAGCAGGAATTCGGAGCTGGAGGAGGACGGACACACAGATGCACAGACACGAGGACCAGGGAATGTTCTCTCAGCGTTTCTGTGACCTCGTGCGAAAACGTTGCCATGATTCAAGTTGCAGAAATGTTGTGCCAACATTTTGAGTCTGCTGGACAGCAAAGTAGAAGGAATAAGCAAAAAAAAAGTGAAGGTTGATTTATGCTCCGTCGCGCAACCTTTTCGACAAGCGTTGAGGTATAAGTTAACCTTGAAAAGGAAAAAAGGACTGATGAAAGATGGCCAGAAGAGAGAAACGAAAGACTGTACAGAGGAAGTAAGACTGATAAAACGGAGAAGAGGAAGTATGGAGGTGAATGGATGGCAGCTGGGGTGAATATGGACACTCGTGCCGAGTTTGGTGTTGTGATGGTCCTCTCTGTGCACCTATAAACTCAGTCAGCCCAGTGTTGCAACTCTGTTCTCTGTTCAGTCCGAGTCTTGAAAAGGAAATATTTTCGTTTTCTAAGTTTTTACCGTTTTATTATTTAAAAAAAAGAGAAGAAAACCTGTGGTGGTGATATTGATGACAATGATTATTTTATTGATATTATAGAAGGCGAACGGAAACTTGCACACCATTAATGTCAACCTTTTATATTTTATATTGTTATTTTTATTTAGTTTATCCCTAGTAGTATGACGACAACAAGCACAATACGGGCACACACGTTGCTGCAGACTCACATTTCCTCCCTCAAAAGCCTTTTTAATACCCTTTTCATACTGGGGTTGTACAACACTTTTTATTCCAGACATTTTGGAGAGCATATTGGTTAAACAAATACAATAAAAAAATAATTATTAATGTTCAAACCATACTTGAAAGTAGCCCTTTCATTCTGATTGGACATACAGTATATTAGAACAGTGCAGTGGAAGTGTTGATAATGGGAACAAAATAAAAATAAATTAAACAAAGATCAAGCGATTCACAGGAGGCAGGCAGTGATCACCCCATGTGCACAGTGCACACGCCCCCACCACCTCGTACAATTCAGCAGTCAAAGTCTCAAATCCCATCCCCCTGTTTCACCATCTCTGGCCACCCAGAGCACTGATAATTCCAAGTTAGTTTTCACTGGGCAATATTGAAGTAAAAGAATATATAAAGGACATCCCATGAAAGACACAGCTGACCGTCAGGTAATGCACTCCAAGAAAAAAATGAAATGCCCAGATATGAGAAACAGGAGTCCTACCTTGTTGATCCTGCCAGTAGCATATGCTTGTCTCAAAGATTAAGTAATGCATGTCTAAGTACAAACGTCTTGTACAGTGAAACTGCGAAGGAAATCATGACAACTACAATTCCAGTATGGTCAGGGTATTTCATTCTACATGTTTGGGTGTGCGAGCACTGGGATAATTCTCAAAACAGACCCATCACTGTAAATGTGCCACCTGGTTTTGCCTAGATATAAAGTGTAGTAGCAACTATTTAGTCATCCTATGCTTTGTGAACCTCCCGAGTATGCATGAAACCCTGTCTCGATAAATGAGTTTTTCATAAAAAGATGGAAAAGTAAAATGCTTAATTTATAACCCGTTGTATGGCGGTGTCAGTCACCAAAAATAGATCTAAAAGACCGACAAGATGTGACACCGTCTTATGAAGTATAAATCAGGTGGTACGTTTGCCATAGTGGTTTGTTTCCATGAATCCTCTCCCTTTCTATACATATAGACGTATAGAGGTTGAACTTTAAAAAACGGTAGCTATGTGAAAACATAATGGTTTTCCTCTGACAACACGCAAATATTGCATTGGTAATTAAGGTATGTGATGATGATAGCTAAATGTTTCTTTGCAGGGAAGATTTGCTGGAACATTGATTGTTGCATTTTCTCCATTCTGTCTGCTCTCGAAAACGTTCTGATTTAAAAGCTGGAAGTAAATTCATTCTAACAAAAATGAGTCCTGCCAGTTGTCTACACAATCTGTTTCTTTCACACATCTAAAAAAAGAAAGAAAAAGTCAGTTCCAATTTATACTTCAAGTCTGTTAGCATGGATTAAAGTTCTCAGTCGCCACGACTGATTTCAGTCATTTGGATTCCATAGAAGTCAGCATGTCTTTTATAGAAGCGTGTCCTGCAGCAAAAATATTGGTTATTTCAGTCTTCCAGAAAACCCTAATGATCTCAGATATTTCATAACCGCAAACGCCTCAATCTGCAATTTTTTCAACTGGTTGGCTGTATGGCTACCAAAACATCATACTTTTACCTAGTGTTAAGTGTGTAGGACACATGGTGCTAGTGTGTGGTGGCTCCTTTCACGGTTTTCACTTGGCCTAGCAAAAGATTTCAGTCGTGAGATTTTAGTTTGCTTTAATCCATGCTATCTATTTTCAGATATAGTAATCATTGCTATACAGTGTTTGTTCAGTAACAAGGGTCTCCCCATATCTTCAGTAAACAGAATTTTGAATTTTAGGCAATGAACTCCATAAAGATAGATATTTTTTACTATTTTCTCTCATTTCCAATTCCACATGTTTATCTTGCATGAGTTCTTTCCCTGAAAATGTATAACTAAAGAGATCGAGAGGCAGGGAGACCCCGTTACTGAGCAAACACCCTATTATTCATAGCAATGATTATTCTGAATATAGCTATTTTTTTAACACACACACACACACACACACACACACACACACACACACACACACACACACACACACACACACACACACACACACACACACACACACACACACACCTTCCGTTCTGATTGTGGTGAAACTAAAGACCTGTCATCACAAGAAAGGTACTGTACATCACAAGAGGCTTTCAAAGTATGTCTTATTCATTAAGATACATTTATTTATTTACAAAGCTGCTTTGTAAAAAATCATTTAAAACCATTTAAACAGGAATAACAATCAAACTTCTCAAGTATGACAAATTATGAAGTTACTCTGACATCAAACAGGTTTACAGCAGACGCCACAACAGAGTTGCAAATGGAAGCAGAACGGGGAATCACTGACGAAAAGGCTCTTCTTAAAAGGTAAGGTTTCAAAGCTCATTTCCATCTCTTCCTTGCTCTGCACATACTGTGTAGTGTGTATAGACATAACGTTTGCTCTTATTGTGAGAGCCTTTCATAGACATACTGTACAGTTGTAGGTTCACAAAGAGGTGATGTGTGTGCCTTGATTCACATCCTCAAAGATTTTATATACTGTATATTACAAAACCATGCAGACATAATAATATATATAATAATATAAAGCACTGATGGTATAGACTTGTGAATACAAAAATAATAAAATGTATTCAAGTTTTAGTAAACACAAATGCAAGTGACATTTGCCCCACAGACAATTAGGGTTCTTCCTTTTGGTAAAAAAAAAAGAATCTGAAAATCCATTTCTTAAGGAGAATTCCATGCTTGAAGGCTTTCTTACCTTTATTAGTTGTTACGTCCTCACCAAAGAGGTCCAGGTGTTAGTTTGTGCAAAAGTGCATTATTGGCTATTTCCCCTATTATAAGCCCTCAGTGGAGGTTGGGTTTTTGTGCTAATTCGCTTATTTCCATCGAAATAAGTAGTAAAGTGTGCCGCTCGGGATACTATTTACATTATGAAGAGAGGATATATACAAAAAATAAGCGATGGAAATAAGCAAATTAGCATAACACCCCATAGCCCCATTCAATTCAATGCAATTCATTGAGGGCTTAAAATAGCCAATAATGCGCTTTTGCACCAAATAACACCTGGACCTCTTTGGTGGGGACGTAACAACTACAAATAAAAGGTAAGAAAGCCTTCTAGCATGGAATTCTCCTTTAAGTCTCAAATAACTGGATATTAATTAATTAATAAATAACTATTAACCAAAATGATAGTCCTGCTTGGTAGCTTGTTCACGTTTTGTTCACCTCAGAGCCTACTGGACTGCAGGAAATTGGTTACTCTTTGGTCTTTCACAAGGCAGAGCCATATTGCAAATATTGATTATTTGGTAGAGATACCATACCATTCTATTTGAATTCTCCACCATGTTCCTTGAAGTGCATTCACATTCATCCATCATGTCTTGGATCTCCTACACGCTTTGATATTAGCTTCAGTACAGTGATGAAATACAAACATACAAATGGGTGAGGGAGAATAGGGTTGGGTTGTACTCAGGAGGGTGTGGTCATATCAATTTAAATTCTAATTTGAATAGGGTCATAAAGTCAAATTCAAATTTATTCCTGCTTGACGAGTTTGTATTCCCGTTTGATTCTGGCATAGGGGCCAATGCTGTCATCAAAGACGAAGTCCCATAAAACACGGGTCCAGGAGGTGTGCTGTGGCAGGGAGTCGTAGTATTCTGATGCAATTAGTTTCACCTGGTGAAAAGAAGTGTGGTTACGTTATACAGTATATATGGTTATGGTTTATCCTGCGACGGAAACGACAGGTCACAAGTTCACAACACAATGCAACACGACGTGAGCTTGTACATCAGGTATTTTCGACTATCCAACCTGCCTTTTCAACTTCACATACCAGAGAAGGCTTTGAGAGAAACAAGGTCAAGTTAACTAATTTTCCCGGTCAACTACAACAGGCTGATGGGAGGCATTCCACCATTTGTTGGCTGCACATTTACTGTACATGCAGTCAGTGTGCAGGAGAAAACATATTCTACAATGGTAAGATCATTGGTGGAATAAGCACAGCCTCCAGAGGCCCCTAGCAGGAATTTGGGGGCCCTCGTCTTTAAGGATGGAGCTCGTTATTTTTGTATTGATAACGAGCACCTTATCGAGACAGGTTCTTATCGAGCATTTTAGATTATTTTGTGGAAAGACAGGAGATGACAAATTCTGAACAGAACCAGTATCTTTTACTAGGGCCTTCAAAAACAGTAATTTTGTAACAGACGGCAGGCAATTGACCTTTTTACTTTTGGAAAATATAGAAGAAACTGTTAACTGGTTAATGTTTGTACAGTCACTTTAAAAGCTTAATTGCGTTTACCTGGGCAGTGCTGGGTGGCAGGTATCAATACACTTTTAGACCGACATGTTTGTGCCAGCATGGGATTTATTTCTTGATCGCCTCTTGTCTTGATTGTTTAAACATGACATCATGGGCTGCTATGCTTGATAACAGGCTTGATAAGCCCAAAGCTTGATACCAGGTACTCAATAAGCAATATCGAATTGTTTGGGGTATCAGGTTTCGAGCTCCATCCCTACTCGTCTTCCTAACATCAGATATCCCACTTGGGACCAAAATCTGTCATTTATGATTCTCTAGAGGCGTATCACTTTGAGGCTGCAGTTAATCAGTTATAAAGTCTGTCCTTTCACCTGATAAATGTTTGCATTTGATAAAACAATTGTGGCATGGTATTTCCCAATACTTTATTGACTTACAGGAGAACAGAGGCCTGTCTTATCTGCAAAAGGCATGGTACTGGATGTAGTGGGAGCAATACCTACTGTAATTCTCTCTCCCTACTATTATTGTGTAATAATTGTTGTACAAAATCTAGACTTAAGTAATGAGAATTAGATCTTTCAGGAGGTGTAAAAATGTGAGGTTTTGCTATAATAAACTACTGTTTCACATAAGTGCAATAGGGTCTCACCTGAGGTAGTTTGCTGCCTGGTATACTTGGGAAGTCATGATGTTCCATATGATACCCAACATTGAATGTGATCCAGTTCAGTGGTCCGTAGTAAGAATATGTCTCATGTCCCTTCATGAACATGTAATGCTCTGCTATGAAATGTCCAGAGAAGGGATGCAGCCCCATACACAGGATAGTACCTGTGATTAGATAAACAATGGGCTTAATTCCCCACAGATAGTAGATGATGAAGTCCACTGTTAACTGAAACACGGCATTCTGCACCTCTAGTTGAGAGACCGGTTTAGGATTGACCACTAGGGGCCGCAGAGCATAGAAAAAGGGCTGGAGGAAGAGCCAGAGAACCTTCCTGGCCGGGGTACAGAAGAACCATCCTTCAACATCCGTAGGGATGTCCACATCCAGTTGGTCGCCCCCCAGGTACCGATGGTGGTCGATGTGGTACTTCTTGAAAGAGGCGGAGTAAGGCAGCCCGATAGGCAGGTTGGCCCACATGGCAAACCAGCGGTTCCACTTAGCCAGCTTGTTGCCAAACGCCACGTTGTGAGAGATGTCATGTATGGCAAGGGTCAAAGAGTGATTAATGCAGCCCCCAAAGGCATAGGCCCAGAAGAGGATCCATTTCCAGGAGAGGTTGCGTACCATGTAGCAGGCCAGGAGCTGGGTTAGTACCATGCCTGATACCACCCACTTCAAATGGGGGTCCGGACCCATCAGGGACTTGATCTCTGGATACTTGGCTGAGGAGAGAGGTGGTGGGAAACATAATGAGAGAGGGAGATGGTTGGAGACAAGAAGTTGGAGACAAGAGATGGTTGGAGACAAGAAGCTCCATACGGATATGAAGTTGGAGGTAATGGGGGTAGAGGAAGTGTAAGAAAGAGAGCAGCAGAAATGTGGGAAATGCCCGTAGAGGGCGAGTCTATGAAGAGAATCTAATGATAAGAGGTGAAACCGGGAGAATGAAGTTACCTGCTTGCTTATAATATGAGAACACAGAAATTGAGTAGGAAGTTTATCCTTTAGACTGAATTACATCAGTCATGTGATTAATGAATTATTGATACAGTATCATGTAACCTTTGTGGTTGTAATATTCTGATTCATAAGCAATACTATAATTGAAAAATAGCCTTCTCTCATCATAGTTCCAGGCCAAGGACAGACCAGTATGTATTATTTCATTATTGAAACAAGTGGAAATTATTAATTTCTAGTTGTCTACACTTCCTCTTTTTTTTTATTATATTAGTTTTTATTAGGTTTTTTATAGACATGACAAACAAGACATACATAACAATGACACATACACCAGACTGGGCAATGTATATAAAACGAGTGGCGGTTCCTCTTTTGTATGCATTTAGTGGGCTTTACCTTCGATCTGTCACACTAAGGAAGTCAAACAGACCACTGACCAGAGAGTTCAGAGTGATAGATGCAAATGTGGTCTGCTTCTTTGCTTTAACCTAATTTGTATGCCTCTGTGCAAATCCTCTTTTACTGAGCAACAAAGAGATTCAGGACACTGAGACCTGGTTTCAGTGTCCAGAGACGTGATGAAAAAGTTTTCTAAGAACAAGTTGGACTCCACCCTCCAGGCCAAACCCTCTTTATTTAGTTACATTTTAGCTTAGACCATAAGTCATTATGGAATTCCTTAATTCCTTAAGTCTAATAGCTAATTCAATCACTCAAAGTCTAAATAAATAATCCTTGTTGCACAAAAAACTTATTTGACCCATGGT
This sequence comes from Electrona antarctica, assembly GCF_951216825.1. NCBI lineage: Eukaryota > Metazoa > Chordata > Actinopteri > Myctophiformes > Myctophidae > Electrona > Electrona antarctica. The sequence continues at coordinate 32,671,040 of NC_136799.1, forward strand.
GGTCTGTGTTCAATTGACATTACCATGGTTCACACACGCAGGGCATAAAGTTAAATCATTAACCACATATCAGCAAACTATTCTAACGCATCAGGTAATGCTATCCCACTCCCACACCTTGAAAATACAAAGTGCAGTATAATACTCATACTTAAAGTGGCACTATGTAACTTTTGTTTTTTAATAAATAAAATGTAATGTCCAATGTGTATGATAATTCTATACAGTATAACATACAATTGGTTGTATTTTTTAGATTGTCTTTTTTTTTTAGATTGTGTCTAAAGTCATGTCTCACCTAGACACAGGATCTGACACGAATTTTGACAACAAGGGTCAAGATCCCCTGAGCAAGCAGAGGATAAATGTCAGTGGTAAAAATGTCAGCACTGCACAGGTAGAAGAGGACATTTACATAGTGCAGCTTTAATGATGCCGAACGGTGAGAACATTATTTTAAATGTACTTTTATACAGGGTTTTCTGTTGATACTGATGCTGTTGTGTCTCCCGACACCAAATCTAATCGGAGTCAAACAAACAATTAAACCATAGTGGAATGGAAACTTTTCATTGTAAGTCAATGATTTACCTGATGTGCAATGATGCACAGCCATTCTTTGTGTGACTAATTACAGTAGGTGGTCCTAATTGTCACTGTCATTTTCCATAAAGGCAACACACAAACGCTATAAAATATTAAATTTTAAGTACAGCGGGGGCATGATAAAAACAAAACCATGATAATAATTTATGACCCAAGGGTGTCAACACCCCATCCGGTAGACGTTTCTTACTCCAGAGCAACAATATGGCTATTGCAATATAGGGAGTAGGCCTATTGGTCAAGGCCAAGTAGAGATAACATTCCCACTCAAGTGTGGTTTTTCCTGCTTTATTTAACACACACACACACACACACGCAGACGCACACACGGTTTGGAGTTGTTCAGGTACCCTTATTAAACGAGAAGAGAAGTGAATTACGGTATTTAGAAAAAGTTTTCTGTGTAAAGCCGTACAAGCACCCGTTTAATTTGACAATCTTTGTTGAGGGGTCTGTCGCCAACAATGCCTCCCCTCTCACTGCCATACAAGCATTGTATCTGTTTGCTGTGAGTAGAGAATGTGTCTTGTTACCTAGGAGGCATTGTCAAATGCACCTGCTATCAGCATGTTGACATTGTTTTAGAAAGTCTGATAAAAGGATATAGGCAGTGATGGAGATAGGTTTACATATGAGGTTATTTCCACCTGGGTAGTCAGAGAAATTATGCACTAGGTATTTCACTGAGAATAAATAATAATCTATGGGCATTGGGTAACCTTGTCTTACTAAGATTTATAAAAGGGAAGCCACAGTCAGGGTGACACTGTAGCCTACCTAGTGAGACTTCGAGGCTAAACAGGTTCCATCATTATGTTATATGATCTTGTTTTATAATATTAGTTGTTAGGCTACCATGGCAGGAGAGGAATGTCATGCAGGGATCGAATGTCTAGTGTGAGTGTCCTTTCACTTATGTTGTAGGATATTAAAGAGCATGTTTTTTTTAGATGTTCTCTCTAGGCCTATAGTGGCCTACCTATACTCAAGATTACTATTAATTTAATCTGATGTGTCATGATCTTTCCTCCAGCTTCGTTAATGCTCAATTACAGTAGGCTTAGGCTACAATCAATTTTCCTCTCAACTCAAATTATGGAATAACTTAATTTAGCAACTGAAGTGAACAATCAGAGCAATTAAGCTATAGATTCAACATTCATATTACGATTTTTTTTAGATATAATTTGAAGGTTAGATTGGATTTTTTTTTCTCTTTCCGATATAGTTTCATTTTCATCCACCACTGATTTCTGGACTTGCGTCAATTTGCATCACTTTTTAATGCCGTAGGCTACTCTCGTCGTAGGCTATCGCCTAATGATTAGCCGAGCCTACTGCGGCGTACTGCCTACCTCAAATCCATTGTGGACAGATGACTGGTTCAGCAGTACAGTTTGTAAACTGGTTTAACCGGCTACGCTTTATAAGTAGACTGGCGTCAGGAAAAAGACATCTTAAAGTGAAGAAGACTTGTCTATAAAGTTGTCTTTCAAATTTCGGGTTCATCTTACCCAATATTTCTTTTCTTCTGGATGTGTGAGGCTGGTCATTGTAGACCCATTCAAAGTCCTGTCTTCCACCCGTTTTCCCCATTTCTTTCCTTGCTATGTTGTTTGGACGGGGGACGAACATGCGACTGGCTATGTAGTGTGTGTCTTGTGTCACCAACCTTCAGTTTCGGGTCACACCCACACAGGTACGGTGGTTAAATGTGTAAGGAGCGATAAAGCCCCTCCCATTAATAGGGAACATGTGACAGTGGCACCTGTTCATATTTATTTTACTCTGCATGGACAATTTATACCACTAAGTTGGAGAAGGAATACCCGTTTGTTTTTATGTGATTGTTTGTTTGTTATCATCAAAATGCTTCTAAACCCCACATCAGCTACCATTAATACATTATATATATATATATATATATATATATATATATATATATATATATATATATATATATATATATATATATATATAATATATATATATATATGAGAGAGAGATAGATTGATTGATAGTATACTAGTATTTATTAACAGTTTGCAGAATTACAGTACATTTCAAGCCCAACTCAATACAAAAACTGTCAAAGTAAGCTATGAAGTGGACGACCGAATAAAATAGCCAAAAACAGGAAATAACCCCTTTTCCCCCTCACTGTATATGTTTCTTTTCCCTTTTTACCTCCTCTATGATGAATTCCTGTTCTGTTCTTTGGCTATTAAAGTGTCTATTTGTACGTCTCTAAATGTTTTGATGAATTGAACAAGGTGGACCCTCTTGTAAACAAGTGTAATGCTTTATTGTGTCGTCCACTCACAGTTAACAGTCTTTGTATTGAGTTGTGCAACTTGTGCTTGAAATGTACTGTAATTCCGCAAACTGTTAATAAATATTTCAATCAATCAATCAAAAAGGGGGTAAATAACGGGGGGGGGGTAAATTACACGCGCGCGCACACGCCCCCCCCCCCCCACACACACACACGCCCCCCCCCCCCCCCCCCCCCACACACACACACACACACACACACACACACACACATGTCACACCCACACATTGTGTGTGTGTGTGTGTGTGTGAGAGAGCATATGGATGTGTGAGTGAGTAAATTACAATCTACATAGAATACAATACATAAATACACAAAATAACCCACAATGTTTGTTTTAATCGTAGCAGACCATCAAACCAAACACTTGTGTGAAATCACGCGAGAGCTTGGAACTGGAGCATAGTGGCGACGAGAGCAGAACAACAGTGTGGACTGGAGAGTTGTGTTGTGTAGAGAGGAAGGAGGAACAGGCTGCCGAGTTAAAGAACGGGGGGGAAGCACACAAAAAACACTGAAAGTGGCGGGGGAACAAAGCACCGGGGATTTCGACATGATGGCGTCGGGGGATACTCTGTACATAGAGACGGATGGCTCGGACATGCCGGCCGAGATCGTGGAACTCCACGAAATAGAAGTGGAGACCATCGAGACGACTGTGGTTGGGGAGGACGACGACGACGACGACGATGATGAGCACCAGCCCATGATCGCGTTACAGCCGCTGGACACGGACCACCACTCGATCCACCACCACCAGGAGGTGATCCTGGTCCAGACCCGGGAGGAGGTGGTGGGCGACGATGACTCTGACCTGCACGACGGCTACGGGGACCAGATCCTCATCCCCGTCCCGGTGCCCTCCGTGGAAGACGACTATATCGAACAGACTTTAGTGACGGTCGCTGGGAAAAGCTCGGGCCGGGGGAAGAAGGGGGGAAGTGGAAAGAAAGCGGGCAAAAAGACTTATTTGAGCGGAACCGAAATGGGCCGAAAGTGGGAGCAGAAGCAGGTCCAGATAAAGACTCTTGAGGGGGAGTTTTCAGTCACGATGTGGGCATCTGGTAAGTTCAGAGTCTGGGTTGGAATAACTCGCATTGTTCTCAGTGTGTCTGCACCCCGCCACTGGGCCTCGTCTTCTCCGAGGAAATTTTGAATCATTTACCACGTCGGAACCACTTTATAGACCCCCTGAAATGTTTTTGTTTTTATGGGAAGCCATGTTTTATGTGTTGATGGGCGCCGCCATATTTCCCCGGTTTAGAAAGTATGGCGGCCCGAAAAAATGGCGTTTATTTGGGCCGGGGAAGATGGCGGACGGTGTGGGGGAGAGAAGTGCACCGCTGCTGGCTGCGGAGCTGCTGCTAGGCCGCTGTGGCGTAGTTTAACATGAGAGTAAACGGGAGGGGGAGGGGCCTGCTTTAACATGACAGTCAGTGGAAGGGGGAGTGACAGGTTTAACATAAGAGTCAACGGGAGGGGAGGCGCCTAGTTTATCATGACAGTCAGTTGGAGTAAGGAGGAGGGGTCGGTTTCGACGGTGTCGAACTACTGTCAGTGTCTACTGCAAGCAAACAACAATCACAAGACCCGACCCCCCCCCCCCCACACAGGCCACACAACACACACACACCAAAAAGGAGGACAAAATCAATACATAACTGTCATTAATTATTTTATATACCGGTACAGAAAGCTTTCCTCAGTTCTCTGTTTTTCAGAACGTGAATATTAATAGAAACTGTAACCGTTTTGTTAAAAAAAAAAACATATATGTCAGAGTCTGCTAATCAAGAGATACTTGAATCGTGGGTGAATTGCCCAAAGGATATAATGCCTGCATCCTTTTTATTAGCCACATATTTGAGTTTAGAGGATTGTAGTGTACATCTTCAATGTAGTCCTCATAGATTATTGCCATTCCCATCCAGCACCCAGGTTGATACACATGACAACACAACCTTGTAGGGTTACTGAGCAGTTTCAGCTCAATCGTATCAGTTATTACAAGATTTTTTGTTTTTGAGTGTGCTGTGGAAAGAAATACAAGTAAAAGTACAAAAGTATTGGCATCAAAATATACTTAAAGTAGCAAAAGTAAGTGCTCATTATGCAGAATGTCCCATTTCACAAGTTCAATATGTATACGAATCGTTTGAAACTAGTGGATCTACAAACTCACAACGTGTTGCATTGCGACACGTAGATCGTCCATTTTCAAATAGCCCAAGTATATGGCTAAAGTGGTTAATGCATGTTTTGTAATAATAATCAAAATCTACAAGTAACTAGTAACTAAACTTTTCAAATAATTGTAAGTTTTTCTTTGTTTTTATGTCTGGAGACCCCTGTCCAACACAGGCTTCAGATGCGCCTCCTCAAGACTGGGCTCAGATCTGAACCCATTTGATTTGGCTTTAAGAACCTATTGCTAACGCATACCCTTGTCGATGTCGACCCCAGGCGTGGGTTTGAACCCACAACCTTCCTTCCGCATTGTAGTGGAGTAAAAGTACAATATTTGCCTGTGACATTTTGTGGAGTAGAAGTACTGTAAATGTATTGGAAATACTCCAGTAAAGTTACATACTTTCCACCACTGCCCAGAACAAGGGTTCAACATTTGTCATATTTCAACTCTGTCATCATTGCACATCAGTGCAAGTATTCTTCACTACTTTTGCAGAATGTCTTCCCCTGAATAATGTCGCTGGGGATCAAGTGTTTAAGTGTTTCCACACATTATTATGAATTTTTCACCTTTTGTAAGATTGCAGTCATGATCGTTACATTATCTACAATATTCAAATATTCAGCGTGAAGGTGTCAAAAGCCAAGGAAATGTGTGTCACTGTTATGTGTGAGAAAGTTAGTAATTTGCCTTGGTTCTCGAGCTGTGTGGCCCATAGGTCAGGAACCCATCTGCTGTTTACATAGCGTGAGGCAGCATGATGTACAAGTAGAAGTAGTACATGATGCTAGCATGTTGCAGGGCCTTCCCCCAATCCAACCCTTGATGCTGAGTAAAATTAAGCGAGGCATTGGTGCAATTTTATAATCTTCAGGATGACATGGAAGGAACCCCGACCTCCCAGTTTCAGGGTGGGCAAAGTGGCTTCATAAAATTAAATAGAATCACAGTCCTAACATTTAAAGGTAGTCAAAGTGGTATTTTATGGTAAAAACAAAAAGGTTTTTATGAAAGCTCTGTATATCGGTTTGTTCAATAATCCCCACATCTCTCCAAAATGTGTGCAAATAAAAAAAAAACACACACGCATACACACATTCTGTTTTTTAATGCAACCCCGATTCCCCAGACATTTTGTCCACCTTTTTTGCATACATGGCAAGATGGCATTGTGCATGAGGCTCCTGAACTCAATCCCATTGAGAACCAATGATCAGTAAATCTGCAGAATAAGAACCTTACACACATGCAAGAAGTAGCGCGCATTTCTATGGAGAATGTGGGACCCTCATAGGTCGTTACTAGAAATGTGTTTATAATGTCAATGCAATTGAAAACATTAAACTGTTCTATTGTTAGGTGACCCATGGCATAAATACAAATTCAATTTCAACCTTGATTCGTCTCATACAGCTTTTAAAACGGTAGCAAAGGTAGCAAAATGTATTTAGGTAAACTCCATGTATAGTTTCGATGGGTGAATGCAGGCAAATTTCATGTATATGCAAATGTACACAAACACAAATATCCCAAAGGATAGAGAATAAATAAAACAAGACATGACCCCTCATCATCCCCCCTCTCCCACGTTTTATACTTAATTTATATTAAAGTTATTATTATTATTTTTTAAATATTGGTTAATTACAAATTATGTTCTTGTTTAAAATCTTTTGAGGATAAAACAATACAATGAAGGGCCTATACTTCCATTGTGATTGTCTCTCAAACAAAATAAAACCCCAGTCATAGCTATCAAAGATATAGGTCTACTATAAAAAATACTGGTAGAACTAGAAACTTGAAATGCTGAAATAAAGAATGTAGAAAATGTTCTTGTTTGTTTACCAATTATTTATATTATTACTAGATATTGTGCAATACAAGGGTGTTACTATATGAAGTTTTATGAAAGACAAAACATTTTGAAGGTGCCATGCTTATAAATTCTTAGGTTATCTGTCAAATTCAGTAGACCTAGAAACATGTTCATCCTTGGTAAATATATTACCATGCAAGACAAGTTAAATAATGGCCAGGTTCTCATACACCAGGACAAGTTACTGTTGATGTAACCTACAAATTGCTTTTGGCTTTTTCATTTTCTTTTTATTTAAAAATATCTCTTCTCATTGCTAGATGACAAGAAGGACATCGACCACGAAGAACAGATCATTGGTGAGAACTCTCCTCCAGATTACTCTGAATACATGACGGGGAAGAAGCTCCCTCCAGGAGGTATCCCAGGCATCGACTTGTCAGACCCCAAACAGCTAGCAGAGTTTGCACGGTGAGTGATAACTAGAGATTAAGTTTTGCAACACACACAAAACAGGCAAGAAATTAGAGAACACTGATGTAGAGTTCCAATTGTGCTGTGCTGGTTAGCAACCTACAATGGATTTTTTTCACAAGCCATGCCTCCATGAGGCTGATTTGAAAAATGTGGGGTTAAGGTTCTTCACTGCCTACTGGGAATGTCTATAGTCTGTCCTAAAAGTGAGATATCAAAGGCAAATTGTATAACAAGTTCTATTTTCATTGTAGAATGAAACCAAGAAAGATCAAAGAAGATGATGCACCCAGGACGATAGCGTGCCCACACAAAGTAAGTTAATTGTTCTCCATCTCACCAGCATTTATTGTATGAGAATTGACGATTTATGTATTTGCCAACCAAGCTTGTCTGTGGTCACTCATAAATTAAATGTTTATGACTTATACCAATCTTATAAACAAAGGCATAGCATTTGCATGTTTATGGGCAGAAAATCCTCAACTGCTTCAGTCTGACGGGAGTCTGAGAGGCAATATGAGCTGCCATTTGAATGTCGTTCTTTTTATCCAAGGGATGCACCAAGATGTTCAGGGACAACTCTGCAATGAGGAAGCACTTGCATACCCACGGACCACGCGTACATGTCTGTGCAGAGTGCGGCAAAGCCTTTGTAGAGAGCTCAAAACTGAAGAGGCATCAGCTTGTACACACTGGAGAGAAACCATTCCAGGTGGGTTCCTTCTCCGTGCCATTGCAGTTGGACTCTTCCAGGGTTTAATGCACTCTACACAGCGGTGGCTCAGGGGTAGAGTGGCTGGATGGTAACCGCAAGTTTGCCAGTTCGATCCCGGGTTCCCCCAGAGTTGGTGTCAAAGTGTCCAAAGAGCAAGACACTGAACCCCGAATTGCTCCTGATGTGCTGGTTGGTGCCTTGCATGGTTTCCGCCGCCATTGGTGTATGAATGTGTATGTGTGTGTGAATGGGTGAATGTAATGCACAATCTATGTAAAGCGCCTTGGATAAAGGCGCTATATAAATGCACCATTTACTCTATAACTTTATATTCTAATTTAACATGTTTTACACATAATGTGGTCCTTGATTGTCTAGCATCTTTAACCACTTTGAACCAGGCTGGCATCCCTACTTTGGGCATGTCATAATATTGTCAAGTAGCTCACAACTTGTAGATAAAAGGCTATTTTCGCCGTTGCGCTGTATACAAGTGGTTAAACAGATTTTCATCTCTCAACTCAAGCTACTACCTTTGTTGTTGGACTGATCTGAGTTGATTTAATATTGTTTTTCCTCTCTTTTTGTCTCCAGTGTACATTTGAGGGCTGTGGCAAGCGGTTCTCTCTGGACTTTAACTTGCGCACGCATGTGCGTATTCACACTGGAGACCGACCCTATGTCTGCCCCTTTGACGGGTGCAACAAGAAGTTTGCCCAGTCCACCAACCTCAAGTCTCACATCCTCACACACGCCAAAGCCAAAAACAACCAGTGAATAAACTATTGCAGACAAACCTAGGAACAGTGCATCGGAGGACTTGTATGTCTACTCCCTCACAGATGTCCTGTTGTGAGATATGCAATTTCCCTTTGTATTGTTTCTAGGTAAAAGAGGAAAAGAAAATGATGAAAAGGTTTTAAGAGAGAAATTAACTTTTGTACAGAGGTGAAGATGAACTCTTGAGAACCCCTGCCCCTTCCTACCCTACAATGACATTACCTGGAAGGAAAAGCTTACAGTTTCTTCTTGTGAAGATGTGATTTCATGGATCTGTACCCGAAACATTATTTATACCTTAACAAGGCAATTACAAATACAATTTTACAGAAGTTTAGTTTCATTCATCCTAGTCAATAAATTCATTGTTTTTTCAATTTTGTACTTTCCTTAAGTGTGCATATTGTACACTTTCTTTGGCTTTGTGGTAATAATGTATGTAATGTTTTTCCCTGTTTATCTCTTCATGGAGGAGATTTGTATGTCGCACCCTTCCTCTTTTTCCCTGTTTGGAATCCGGGGTAAATAGGGGTGTTCTTTACAGATTTTCATTTTGTAATATGTAATGTCAAATATATCAGAATGATGTAGATAATAGCAATGTGATTTCAATAGTGTTGATTAAAACTTTTTTCCTGCACTAACGATTCAAGCATGTCATTGGCCTTATGTGTATCATGGGCCTTATGTCTGTTGGTCCTAGTCAGGTAATTTAAGCCTGAGTTGTATTTGCACACTTGATTGTATAATTGTACAATTTGGTCCCCAATTTTAAATTGAAAGGCATTTAGCAGTCGCTCTTTATCTAGTGTGGCTAAGGTAAACATCAACTGCATAGACATTGTAGTGCCTCAGTAATCAAGGATCATAGGTAAACCCGGTCCTAGCATCAGTCTAAAGTGCTGTGTATGTATGTATGTATGTATGTATGTGTATATATAGATATTACATTTTAACCTTTGGATAAGACTGCATGGTGTCAAGGCTAGGTGAAATGCCACTGTCTCCTTGCATGGCGTGTTATTCTTTTGGTGACTGTATATTTGCAAATAATTGCATAATTTCCATATTTTAAGGTTTTCAAGAAAGAAAGGATAACATCCTAAGTCAGCCTACGTCATCTTTTGACATAGGCAATTATGAGAAGAAAATCAGAACCATCTGAACTGAGTGGTGCTGTACTGTACTGTAGGCTTTAGTAGCCTACTGTACTGTACAAACCAGGCACGGACTCGGACTGGCACAGAAAATCGGCCCTGACATTTGTGGTCTTCGACAGACCAAAGACGCTACTATGTCTTTTTTTTATTACTTTTTCATTTTGTTTTGGCTCAGCCCCGGCCCCATGACTGCCCAGCCCTTCTGGCATCTGCCAGAATTGCCAGACTGTCCAGTCCGGGCCTATATGACTGTCCTTTTGGGCTTGTTTCATGATTTTCATGAAAAACGACTATAGTATGTCTTCCGAAACCATGAACTATAGTATGTCGTTTTTTTCATGATTTTCATCATTTTTAGTCCATGGTCTCGGAGTTATTTTCGTCTTTTTTTCAAATCCTCAAAAATGATGAAAAACGGCATGCTGTAGTATGCCGTCCGAGACCAAGGGCTATATATAGTCCATGGTATCGGAGTGATTTTCGTCTTTTTTCCAAATCCTCAAAAATGTAGAAAACCGGCGTGCTACAGTATGCCGTCCAAGGCCATGGTATAAACTTGAACCCATGAGCTGTGGCTCACATAGACAGCAGCTTAACAGAGTGCCACCATGCTCTCTGAAAATCTTCTCAGCTTACCATCTCTTTCTAGTGTTCTTCTGGATGTTATTCTCCAAAACATGCTGCAGAGTGAAAGTAGGAGGATCTCTGGATTTGAACTCACAACCTCTGGCTCACATGGATGTCGTCTTAACAAGGGTGCCACTGAGCCCTCTGTGATTAAGTTGTTCTTCTTGGTGTCACTTTTCAAATGGGGCCTTGGGATCATGTACAGAGAGCATTTTAATGGTGTTTGCTGTGCATCAAAGGTGTCTTTTAGTGCTTAAGTGTTATCTTGGATTTTAATACATAATATAGAAGAGAAACCATCACAGAACCAAGAAAGCCTGGTAGCTCAATGTGTTAAGTGGCTGTCCACATGATCCAGACATTGTGGGTTCAAATCCCACTCTGGTCTTTACTCTGAAACTTTACTTTGAAGAAAGAAGAAGATGAAAGCGCATGGAAATCTCACTCAGTCAGGCTAAGGTAGTGATGGTGCAGCTGGTACAGAAAAGGACCTTGAAGTCAAAAAATCACTTTCACCTAGAAACTCCATTCACACTTTTTATAATTCAGCTTACTGTGGAGACACATGCTGGAACTTTTTACTTTGAAATGTTTTGTAGTTTCTGAGTTATTTAACTTAAACGCTCAATGCATTCTCAATGGCAATAGCACAAACTTTGGCATGCTACTATAGTCCTACATACTTACACCTAGAAACCCCATTCAAACCTATTTAGGTTCATCTTACGGTGGACATGTGTGCCTGAAAAGGAATCTTTGAAATGTTTCATAGTTTTAGAAATATAGTGCTTTCAATTTGAGAAATGTATAATGGCAGATAGTGGCACGTCAAAAAATCTTTCACCTAGGAACTCCATTCACACGTTTTATAATTCAGCTTACTGTGGAGACACATGCTGGAACTTTTTACTTTGAAATGTTTTGTAGTTTCTGAGTTATTTAAGTTAAACGCCCAATGCATTCCCAATGGCAATAGCACAAACTTTGGCATGCTACTAGTCCTACATACTTACACCTAGAAACCCCATTCAAACCTATTTAGGTTCATCTTACGGTGGACAAGTTTGCCTGAAAAGGAATCTTTGAAATGTTTCATCGTTTTAGAAATATAGTGCTTTCAAATTTGAGACATTTACAATGGGGCTCAATGGCAGATATTGGCATGTCAAAAAAGCACTTTCACCTAGAAACTCCATTCACACTTTTTATAATTCAGCTTTCTGTGGAGACACATGCTGGAACTTTTTACTTTGAAATGTTTTGTAGTTTCTGAGTTATTTAAGTTAAACGCCCAATGCATTCCCAATGGCAATAGCACAAACTTTGGCATGCTACTAGTCCTACATACTTACACCTAGAAACCCCATTCAAACCTATTTAGGTTCATCTTACGGTGGACATGTTTGCCTGAAAAGGAATCTTTGAAATGTTTCATCGTTTTAGAAATATAGTGCTTTCAAATTTGGGACATTTACAATGGGGCTCAATGGCAGATATTGGCACGTCAAAAAAGCACTTTCACCTAGAAACTCCATTCACACTTTTTATAATTCAGCTTTCTGTGGAGACACATGCTGGAACTTTTTACTTTGAAATGTTTTGTAGTTTCTGAGTTATTTAAGTTAAACGCCCAATGCATTCCCAATGGCAATAGCACAAACTTTGGCATGCTACTAGTCCTACATACTTACACCTAGAAACCCCATTCAAACCTATTTAGGTTCATCTTGCGGTGGACATGTTTGCCTGAAAAGGAATCTTTGAAATGTTTCATCGTTTTAGAAATATAGTGCTTTTAAATTTGAGAAATTCAGAATGGGGGTCAATGGCAGATTTTGGCAAGTAAAGATTTGAGTGGGGTTAGAACCCACAATCTCCAGATCATGCAGCCAGTGTGCTAAGTCACTGATCTACTTGCTACCTGCCACAACACAGTCTGCTGTTCCCTTTGAGTACAACATTGATACAAAAATAAAATACAAAAAATAAAATAACAGGATATTTGTCTATTGTTTCTTTTGCTGTTGTTTATCTCTAGACGTTCGAATGTTTATGAACCACAATGGAAACAAGTCTCTGGCTCTTCTGTCATTATCTATTCGGCCTTTTAAGAACAGCATGCACAGTGGCTCACTGGGTACAGAGCCTGCCTGGGAATCAGGAGGCTGCAGGTTCAAGTCCTGGCTCTGACATAGAGTCCCAAAATCATGACAATATGACATAATATATTATGCCGTCCCAAACCATGGACTATAGTATGTCGTTTTTTCATGATTTTCATCTTTTTTTAAAATCCTCCAAAATCATGAAAAACGACATGCTATAGTATGCCGTCCGAAACCATGACCATAGTATGTCGTTTTTTCATGATTTTCATCTTTTTTTCAAATAGTCCAAAATCACGAAAAACGACATGCTATAGTATGCCGTCCGAAATAAATTATAACTTTGGCATGCTACTAGTCCTACATACTTACACCTAGAATCCCCATTCAAACCTATTTAGGTTCATCTTACGGTGGACATGTTTGCCTGAAAAGGAATCTTTGAAATGTTTCATAATTTTAGAAATATAGTGCTTTCAATTTGAGAAATGTATAATGGCAGATAGTGGCACGTCAAAAAATCTTTCACCTAGGAACTCCATTCACACGTTTTATAATTCAGCTTACTGTGGAGACACATGCTGGAACTTTTTACTTTGAAATGTTTTGTAGTTTCTGAGTTATTTAAGTTAAACGCCCAATGCATTCCCAATGGCAATAGCACAAACTTTGGCATGCTACTAGTCCTACATACTTACACCTAGAAACCCCATTCAAACCTATTTAGGTTCATCTTACGGTGGACATGTGTGCCTGAAAAGGAATCTTTGAAATGTTTCATAGTTTTAGAAATATAGTGCTTTCAATTTGAGAAATGTATAATGGCAGATAGTGGCACGTCAAAAAATCTTTCACCTAGGAACTCCATTCACACGTTTTATAATTCAGCTTACTGTGGAGACACATGCTGGAACTTTTTACTTTGAAATGTTTTGTAGTTTCTGAGTTATTTAAGTTAAACGCCCAATGCATTCCCAATGGCAATAGCACAAACTTTGGCATGCTACTAGTCCTACATACTTACACCTAGAAACCCCATTCAAACCTATTTAGGTTCATCTTACGGTGGACATGTTTGCCTGAAAAGGAATCTTTGAAATGTTTCATCGTTTTAGAAATATAGTGCTTTCAAATTTGAGACATTTACAATGGGGCTCAATAGCAGATATTGGCACGTTAAAAAAGCACTTTCACCTAGAAACTCCATTCACACTTTTTATAATTCAGCTTTCTGTGGAGACACATGCTGGAACTTTTTACTTTGAAATGTTTTGTAGTTTCTGAGTTATTTAAGTTAAACGCCCAATGCATTCCCAATGGCAATAGCACAAACTTTGGCATGCTACTAGTCCTACATACTTACACCTAGAAACCCCATTCAAACCTATTTAGGTTCATCTTACGGTGGACATGTTTGCCTGAAAAGGAATCTTTGAAATGTTTCATCGTTTTAGAAATATAGTGCTTTCAAATTTGGGACATTTACAATGGGGCTCAATGGCAGATATTGGCACGTCAAAAAAGCACTTTCACCTAGAAACTCCATTCACACTTTTTATAATTCAGCTTTCTGTGGAGTCACATGCTGGAACTTTTTACTTTGAAATGTTTTGTAGTTTCTGAGTTATTTAAGTTAAACGCCCAATGCATTCCCAATGGCAATAGCACAAACTTTGGCATGCTACTAGTCCTACATACTTACACCTAGAAACCCCATTCAAACCTATTTAGGTTCATCTTACGGTGGACATGTTTGCCTGAAAAGGAATCTTTGAAATGTTTCATCGTTTTAGAAATATAGTGCTTTCAAATTTGAGACATTTACAATGGGGCTCAATAGCAGATATTGGCACGTTAAAAAAGCACTTTCACCTAGAAACTCCATTCACACTTTTTATAATTCAGCTTTCTGTGGAGACACATGCTGGAACTTTTTACTTTGAAATGTTTTGTAGTTTCTGAGTTATTTAAGTTAAACGCCCAATGCATTCCCAATGGCAATAGCACAAACTTTGGCATGCTACTAGTCCTACATACTTACACCTAGAAACCCCATTCAAACCTATTTAGGTTCATCTTACGGTGGACATGTTTGCCTGAAAAGGAATCTTTGAAATGTTTCATCGTTTTAGAAATATAGTGCTTTCAAATTTGGGACATTTACAATGGGGCTCAATGGCAGATATTGGCACGTCAAAAAAGCACTTTCACCTAGAAACTCCATTCACACTTTTTATAATTCAGCTTTCTGTGGAGACACATGCTGGAACTTTTTACTTTGAAATGTTTTGTAGTTTCTGAGTTATTTAAGTTAAACGCCCAATGCATTCCCAATGGCAATAGCACAAACTTTGGCATGCTACTAGTCCTACATACTTACACCTAGAAACCCCATTCAAACCTATTTAGGTTCATCTTACGGTGGACATGTTTGCCTGAAAAGGAATCTTTGAAATGTTTCATCGTTTTAGAAATATAGTGCTTTCAAATTTGAGACATTTACAATGGGGCTCAATGGCAGATATTGGCACGTCAAAAAAGCACTTTCACCTAGAAACTCCATTCACACTTTTTATAATTCAGCTTTCTGTGGAGACACATGCTGGAACTTTTTACTTTGAAATGTTTTGTAGTTTCTGAGTTATTTAAGTTAAACGCCCAATGCATTCCCAATGGCAATAGCACAAACTTTGGCATGCTACTAGTCCTACATACTTACACATAGAAACCCCATTCAAACCTATTTAGGTTCATCTTACGGTGGACATGTTTGCCTGAAAAGGAATCTTTGAAATGTTTCATCGTTTTAGAAATATAGTGCTTTCAAATTTGAGAGATTTACATTGGGGCTCAATGGCAGATATTGGCACGTCAAAAAAGCACTTTCACCTAGAAACTCCATTCACACTTTTTATAATTCAGCTTTCTGTGGAGACCCATGCTGGAACTTTTTACTTTGAAATGTTTTGTAGTTTCTGAGTTATTTAAGTTAAACGCCCAATGCATTCCCAATGGCAATAGCACAAACTTTGGCATGCTACTAGTCCTACATACTTACACCTAGAAACCCCATTCAAACCTATTTAGGTTCATCTTACGGTGGACATGTTTGCCTGAAAAGGAATCTTTGAAATGTTTCATCGTTTTAGAAATATAGTGCTTTCAAATTTGAGACATTTACAATGGGGCTCAATGGCAGATATTGGCACGTCAAAAAAGCACTTTCACCTAGAAACTCCATTCACACTTTTTATAATTCAGCTTTCTGTGGAGACACATGCTGGAACTTTTTACTTTGAAATGTTTTGTAGTTTCTGAGTTATTTAAGTTAAACGCCCAATGCATTCCCAATGGCAATAGCACAAACTTTGGCATGCTACTAGTCCTACATACTTACACCTAGAAACCCCATTCAAACCTATTTAGGTTCATCTTACGGTGGACATGTTTGCCTGAAAAGGAATCTTTGAAATGGTTCATCGTTTTAGAAATATAGTGCTTTCAAATTTGAGACATTTACAATGGGGCTCAATGGCAGATATTGGCACGTCAAAAAAGCACTTTCACCTAGAAACTCCATTCACACTTTTTATAATTCAGCTTTCTGTGGAGACACATGCTGGAACTTTTTACTTTGAAATGTTTTGTAGTTTCTGAGTTATTTAAGTTAAACGCCCAATGCATTCCCAATGGCAATAGCACAAACTTTGGCATGTTACTAGTCCTACATACTTACACCTAGAAACCCCATTCAACCCTATTTAGGTTCATCTTACGGTGGACATGTTTGCCTGAAAAGGAATCTTTGAAATGTTTCATCGTTTTAGAAATATAGTGCTTTCAAATTTGAGAGATTTACAATGGGGCTCAATGGCAGATATTGGCACGTCAAAAAAGCACTTTCACCTAGAAACTCCATTCACACTTTTTATAATTCAGCTTTCTGTGGAGACACATGCTGGAACTTTTTACTTTGAAATGTTTTGTAGTTTCTGAGTTATTTAAGTTAAACGCCCAATGCATTCCCAATGGCAATAGCACAAACTTTGGCATGCTACTAGTCCTACATACTTACACCTAGAAACCCCATTCAAACCTATTTAGGTTCATCTTACGGTGGACATGTTTGCCTGAAAAGGAATCTTTGAAATGTTTCATCGTTTTAGAAATATAGTGCTTTCAAATTTGAGACATTTACAATGGGGCTCAATAGCAGATATTGGCACGTTAAAAAAGCACTTTCACCTAGAAACTCCATTCACACTTTTTATAATTCAGCTTTCTGTGGAGACACATGCTGGAACTTTTTACTTTGAAATGTTTTGTAGTTTCTGAGTTATTTAAGTTAAACGCCCAATGCATTCCCAATGGCAATAGCACAAACTTTGGCATGCTACTAGTCCTACATACTTACACCTAGAAACCCCATTCAAACCTATTTAGGTTCATCTTACGGTGGACATGTTTGCCTGAAAAGGAATCTTTGAAATGTTTCATCGTTTTAGAAATATAGTGCTTTCAAATTTGGGACATTTACAATGGGGCTCAATGGCAGATATTGGCACGTCAAAAAAGCACTTTCACCTAGAAACTCCATTCACACTTTTTATAATTCAGCTTTCTGTGGAGACACATGCTGGAACTTTTTACTTTGAAATGTTTTGTAGTTTCTGAGTTATTTAAGTTAAACGCCCAATGCATTCCCAATGGCAATAGCACAAACTTTGGCATGCTACTAGTCCTACATACTTACACCTAGAAACCCCATTCAAACCTATTTAGGTTCATCTTACGGTGGACATGTTTGCCTGAAAAGGAATCTTTGAAATGTTTCATCGTTTTAGAAATATAGTGCTTTCAAATTTGAGACATTTACAATGGGGCTCAATGGCAGATATTGGCACGTCAAAAAAGCACTTTCACCTAGAAACTCCATTCACACTTTTTATAATTCAGCTTTCTGTGGAGACACATGCTGGAACTTTTTACTTTGAAATGTTTTGTAGTTTCTGAGTTATTTAAGTTAAACGCCCAATGCATTCCCAATGGCAATAGCACAAACTTTGGCATGCTACTAGTCCTACATACTTACACATAGAAACCCCATTCAAACCTATTTAGGTTCATCTTACGGTGGACATGTTTGCCTGAAAAGGAATCTTTGAAATGTTTCATCGTTTTAGAAATATAGTGCTTTCAAATTTGAGAGATTTACATTGGGGCTCAATGGCAGATATTGGCACGTCAAAAAAGCACTTTCACCTAGAAACTCCATTCACACTTTTTATAATTCAGCTTTCTGTGGAGACCCATGCTGGAACTTTTTACTTTGAAATGTTTTGTAGTTTCTGAGTTATTTAAGTTAAAC
The DNA here is from genome assembly GCF_951216825.1 of Electrona antarctica. Lineage (NCBI taxonomy): Eukaryota > Metazoa > Chordata > Actinopteri > Myctophiformes > Myctophidae > Electrona > Electrona antarctica. Next base: position 32,689,223 of record NC_136799.1, read on the forward strand.
GCCCAATGCATTCCCAATGGCAATAGCACAAACTTTGGCATGCTACTAGTCCTACATACTTACACCTAGAAACCCCATTCAAACCTATTTAGGTTCATCTTACGGTGGACATGTTTGCCTGAAAAGGAATCTTTGAAATGTTTCATCGTTTTAGAAATATAGTGCTTTCAAATTTGAGACATTTACAATGGGGCTCAATGGCAGATATTGGCACGTCAAAAAAGCACTTTCACCTAGAAACTCCATTCACACTTTTTATAATTCAGCTTTCTGTGGAGACACATGCTGGAACTTTTTACTTTGAAATGTTTTGTAGTTTCTGAGTTATTTAAGTTAAACGCCCAATGCATTCCCAATGGCAATAGCACAAACTTTGGCATGCTACTAGTCCTACATACTTACACCTAGAAACCCCATTCAAACCTATTTAGGTTCATCTTACGGTGGACATGTTTGCCTGAAAAGGAATCTTTGAAATGGTTCATCGTTTTAGAAATATAGTGCTTTCAAATTTGAGACATTTACAATGGGGCTCAATGGCAGATATTGGCACGTCAAAAAAGCACTTTCACCTAGAAACTCCATTCACACTTTTTATAATTCAGCTTTCTGTGGAGACACATGCTGGAACTTTTTACTTTGAAATGTTTTGTAGTTTCTGAGTTATTTAAGTTAAACGCCCAATGCATTCCCAATGGCAATAGCACAAACTTTGGCATGTTACTAGTCCTACATACTTACACCTAGAAACCCCATTCAACCCTATTTAGGTTCATCTTACGGTGGACATGTTTGCCTGAAAAGGAATCTTTGAAATGTTTCATCGTTTTAGAAATATAGTGCTTTCAAATTTGAGAGATTTACAATGGGGCTCAATGGCAGATATTGGCACGTCAAAAAAGCACTTTCACCTAGAAACTCCATTCACACTTTTTATAATTCAGCTTTCTGTGGAGACACATGCTGGAACTTTTTACTTTGAAATGTTTTGTAGTTTCTGAGTTATTTAAGTTAAACGCCCAATGCATTCCCAATGGCAATAGCACAAACTTTGGCATGCTACTAGTCCTACATACTTACACCTAGAAACCCCATTCAAACCTATTTAGGTTCATCTTACGGTGGAGATGTTTGCCTGAAAAGGAATCTTTGAAATGTTTCATCGTTTTTGAAATATAGTGCTTTCAAATTTGAGAGATTTACAATGGGGCTCAATGGCAGATATTGGCACGTCAAAAAAGCACTTTCACCTAGAAACTCCATTCACACTTTTTATAATTCAGCTTTCTGTGGAGACACATGCTGGAACTTTTTACTTTGAAATGTTTTGTAGTTTCTGAGTTATTTAAGTTAAACGCCCAATGCATTCCCAATGGCAATAGCACAAACTTTGGCATGCTACTAGTCCTACATACTTACACCTAGAAACCCCATTCAAACCTATTTAGGTTCATCTTACGGTGGACATGTTTGCCTGAAAAGGAATCTTTGAAATGTTTCATCGTTTTAGAAATATAGTGCTTTCAAATTTGAGACATTTACAATGGGGCTCAATGGCAGATATTGGCACGTCAAAAAAGCACTTTCACCTAGAAACTCCATTCACACTTTTTATAATTCAGCTTTCTGTGGAGACACATGCTGGAACTTTTTACTTTGAAATGTTTTGTAGTTTCTGAGTTATTTAAGTTAAACGCCCAATGCATTCCCAATGGCAATAGCACAAAATTTGGCATGCTACTAGTCCTACATACTTACACCTAGAAACCCCATTCAAACCTATTTAGGTTCATCTTACGGTGGACATGTTTGCCTGAAAAGGAATCTTTGAAATGTTTCATCGTTTTAGAAATATAGTGCTTTCAAATTTGAGACATTTACAATGGGGCTCAATGGCAGATATTGGCACGTCAAAAAAGCACTTTCACCTAGAAACTCCATTCACACTTTTTATAATTCAGCTTTCTGTGGAGACACATGCTGGAACTTTTTACTTTGAAATGTTTTGTAGTTTCTGAGTTATTTAAGTTAAACGCCCAATGCATTCCCAATGGCAATAGCACAAACTTTGGCATGCTACTAGTCCTACATACTTACACCTAGAAACCCCATTCAAACCTATTTAGGTTCATCTTACGGTGGACATGTTTGCCTGAAAAGGAATCTTTGAAATGTTTCATCGTTTTAGTAATATAGTGCTTTCAAATTTGAGACATTTACAATGGGGCTCAATGGCAGATATTGGCACGTCAAAAAAGCACTTTCACCTAGAAACTCCATTCACACTTTTTATAATTCAGCTTTCTGTGGAGACACATGCTGGAACTTTTTACTTTGAAATGTTTTGTAGTTTCTGAGTTATTTAAGTTAAACGCCCAATGCATTCCCAATGGCAATAGCACAAACTTTGGCATGCTACTAGTCCTACATACTTACACCTAGAAACCCCATTCAAACCTATTTAGGTTCATCTTACGGTGGACATGTTTGCCTGAAAAGGAATCTTTGAAATGTTTCATCGTTTTAGAAATATAGTGCTTTCAAATTTGAGACATTTACAATGGGGCTCAATGGCAGATATTGGCACGTCAAAAAAGCACTTTCACCTAGAAACTCCATTCACACTTTTTATAATTCAGCTTTCTGTGGAGACACATGCTGGAACTTTTTACTTTGAAATGTTTTGTAGTTTCTGAGTTATTTAAGTTAAACGCCCAATGCATTCCCAATGGCAATAGCACAAACTTTGGCATGCTACTAGTCCTACATACTTACACCTAGAAACCCCATTCAAACCTATTTAGGTTCATATTACGGTGGACATGTTTGCCTGAAAAGGAATCTTTGAAATGTTTCATCGTTTTAGAAATATAGTGCTTTCAAATTTGAGACATTTACAATGGGGCTCAATGGCAGATATTGGCACGTCAAAAAAGCACTTTCACCTAGAAACTCCATTCACACTTTTTATAATTCAGCTTTCTGTGGAGACACATGCTGGAACTTTTTACTTTGAAATGTTTTGTAGTTTCTGAGTTATTTAAGTTAAACGCCCAATGCATTCCCAATGGCAATAGCACAAACTTTGGCATGCTACTAGTCCTACATACTTACACCTAGAAACCCCATTCAAACCTATTTAGGTTCATCTTACGGTGGACATGTTTGCCTGAAAAGGAATCTTTGAAATGTTTCATCGTTTTAGAAATATAGTGCTTTCAAATTTGGGACATTTACAATGGGGCTCAATGGCAGATATTGGCACGTCAAAAAAGCACTTTCACCTAGAAACTCCATTCACACTTTTTATAATTCAGCTTTCTGTGGAGACACATGCTGGAACTTTTTACTTTGAAATGTTTTGTAGTTTCTGAGTTATTTAAGTTAAACGCCCAATGCATTCCCAATGGCAATAGCACAAACTTTGGCATGCTACTAGTCCTACATACTTACACCTAGAAACCCCATTCAAACCTATTTAGGTTCATCTTACGGTGGACATGTTTGCCTGAAAAGGAATCTTTGAAATGTTTCATCGTTTTAGAAATATAGTGCTTTCAAATTTGAGACATTTACAATGGGGCTCAATGGCAGATATTGGCACGTCAAAAAAGCACTTTCACCTAGAAACTCCATTCACACTTTTTATAATTCAGCTTTCTGTGGAGACACATGCTGGAACTTTTTACTTTGAAATGTTTTGTAGTTTCTGAGTTATTTAAGTTAAACGCCCAATGCATTCCCAATGGCAATAGCACAAACTTTGGCATGCTACTAGTCCTACATACTTACACATAGAAACCCCATTCAAACCTATTTAGGTTCATCTTACGGTGGACATGTTTGCCTGAAAAGGAATCTTTGAAATGTTTCATCGTTTTAGAAATATAGTGCTTTCAAATTTGAGAGATTTACATTGGGGCTCAATGGCAGATATTGGCACGTCAAAAAAGCACTTTCACCTAGAAACTCCATTCACACTTTTTATAATTCAGCTTTCTGTGGAGACCCATGCTGGAACTTTTTACTTTGAAATGTTTTGTAGTTTCTGAGTTATTTAAGTTAAACGCCCAATGCATTCCCAATGGCAATAGCACAAACTTTGGCATGCTACTAGTCCTACATACTTACACCTAGAAACCCCATTCAAACCTATTTAGGTTCATCTTACGGTGGACATGTTTGCCTGAAAAGGAATCTTTGAAATGTTTCATCGTTTTAGAAATATAGTGCTTTCAAATTTGAGACATTTACAATGGGGCTCAATGGCAGATATTGGCACGTCAAAAAAGCACTTTCACCTAGAAACTCCATTCACACTTTTTATAATTCAGCTTTCTGTGGAGACACATGCTGGAACTTTTTACTTTGAAATGTTTTGTAGTTTCTGAGTTATTTAAGTTAAACGCCCAATGCATTCCCAATGGCAATAGCACAAACTTTGGCATGCTACTAGTCCTACATACTTACACCTAGAAACCCCATTCAAACCTATTTAGGTTCATCTTACGGTGGACATGTTTGCCTGAAAAGGAATCTTTGAAATGGTTCATCGTTTTAGAAATATAGTGCTTTCAAATTTGAGACATTTACAATGGGGCTCAATGGCAGATATTGGCACGTCAAAAAAGCACTTTCACCTAGAAACTCCATTCACACTTTTTATAATTCAGCTTTCTGTGGAGACACATGCTGGAACTTTTTACTTTGAAATGTTTTGTAGTTTCTGAGTTATTTAAGTTAAACGCCCAATGCATTCCCAATGGCAATAGCACAAACTTTGGCATGTTACTAGTCCTACATACTTACACCTAGAAACCCCATTCAACCCTATTTAGGTTCATCTTACGGTGGACATGTTTGCCTGAAAAGGAATCTTTGAAATGTTTCATCGTTTTAGAAATATAGTGCTTTCAAATTTGAGAGATTTACAATGGGGCTCAATGGCAGATATTGGCACGTCAAAAAAGCACTTTCACCTAGAAACTCCATTCACACTTTTTATAATTCAGCTTTCTGTGGAGACACATGCTGGAACTTTTTACTTTGAAATGTTTTGTAGTTTCTGAGTTATTTAAGTTAAACGCCCAATGCATTCCCAATGGCAATAGCACAAACTTTGGCATGCTACTAGTCCTACATACTTACACCTAGAAACCCCATTCAAACCTATTTAGGTTCATCTTACGGTGGAGATGTTTGCCTGAAAAGGAATCTTTGAAATGTTTCATCGTTTTTGAAATATAGTGCTTTCAAATTTGAGAGATTTACAATGGGGCTCAATGGCAGATATTGGCACGTCAAAAAAGCACTTTCACCTAGAAACTCCATTCACACTTTTTATAATTCAGCTTTCTGTGGAGACACATGCTGGAACTTTTTACTTTGAAATGTTTTGTAGTTTCTGAGTTATTTAAGTTAAACGCCCAATGCATTCCCAATGGCAATAGCACAAACTTTGGCATGCTACTAGTCCTACATACTTACACCTAGAAACCCCATTCAAACCTATTTAGGTTCATCTTACGGTGGACATGTTTGCCTGAAAAGGAATCTTTGAAATGTTTCATCGTTTTAGAAATATAGTGCTTTCAAATTTGAGACATTTACAATGGGGCTCAATGGCAGATATTGGCACGTCAAAAAAGCACTTTCACCTAGAAACTCCATTCACACTTTTTATAATTCAGCTTTCTGTGGAGACACATGCTGGAACTTTTTACTTTGAAATGTTTTGTAGTTTCTGAGTTATTTAAGTTAAACGCCCAATGCATTCCCAATGGCAATAGCACAAAATTTGGCATGCTACTAGTCCTACATACTTACACCTAGAAACCCCATTCAAACCTATTTAGGTTCATCTTACGGTGGACATGTTTGCCTGAAAAGGAATCTTTGAAATGTTTCATCGTTTTAGAAATATAGTGCTTTCAAATTTGAGACATTTACAATGGGGCTCAATGGCAGATATTGGCACGTCAAAAAAGCACTTTCACCTAGAAACTCCATTCACACTTTTTATAATTCAGCTTTCTGTGGAGACACATGCTGGAACTTTTTACTTTGAAATGTTTTGTAGTTTCTGAGTTATTTAAGTTAAACGCCCAATGCATTCCCAATGGCAATAGCACAAACTTTGGCATGCTACTAGTCCTACATACTTACACCTAGAAACCCCATTCAAACCTATTTAGGTTCATCTTACGGTGGACATGTTTGCCTGAAAAGGAATCTTTGAAATGTTTCATCGTTTTAGTAATATAGTGCTTTCAAATTTGAGACATTTACAATGGGGCTCAATGGCAGATATTGGCACGTCAAAAAAGCACTTTCACCTAGAAACTCCATTCACACTTTTTATAATTCAGCTTTCTGTGGAGACACATGCTGGAACTTTTTACTTTGAAATGTTTTGTAGTTTCTGAGTTATTTAAGTTAAACGCCCAATGCATTCCCAATGGCAATAGCACAAACTTTGGCATGCTACTAGTCCTACATACTTACACCTAGAAACCCCATTCAAACCTATTTAGGTTCATCTTACGGTGGACATGTTTGCCTGAAAAGGAATCTTTGAAATGTTTCATCGTTTTAGAAATATAGTGCTTTCAAATTTGAGACATTTACAATGGGGCTCAATGGCAGATATTGGCACGTCAAAAAAGCACTTTCACCTAGAAACTCCATTCACACTTTTTATAATTCAGCTTTCTGTGGAGACACATGCTGGAACTTTTTACTTTGAAATGTTTTGTAGTTTCTGAGTTATTTAAGTTAAACGCCCAATGCATTCCCAATGGCAATAGCACAAACTTTGGCATGCTACTAGTCCTACATACTTACACCTAGAAACCCCATTCAAACCTATTTAGGTTCATATTACGGTGGACATGTTTGCCTGAAAAGGAATCTTTGAAATGTTTCATCGTTTTAGAAATATAGTGCTTTCAAATTTGAGACATTTACAATGGGGCTCAATGGCAGATATTGGCACGTCAAAAAAGCACTTTCACCTAGAAACTCCATTCACACTTTTTATAATTCAGCTTTCTGTGGAGACACATGCTGGAACTTTTTACTTTGAAATGTTTTGTAGTTTCTGAGTTATTTAAGTTAAACGCCCAATGCATTCCCAATGGCAATAGCACAATCTTTGGCATGCTACTAGTCCTACATACTTACACCTAGAAACCCCATTCAAACCTATTTAGGTTCATCTTACGGTGAACATGTTTGCCTGAAAAGGAATCTTTGAAATGTTTCATCGTTTTAGAAATATAGTGCTTTCAAATTTGAGACATTTACAATGGGGCTCAATGGCAGATATTGGCACGTCAAAAAAGCACTTTCACCTAGAAACTCCATTCACACTTTTTATAATTCAGCTTTCTGTGGAGACACATGCTGGAACTTTTTACTTTGAAATGTTTTGTAGTTTCTGAGTTATTTAAGTTAAACGCCCAATGCATTCCCAATGGCAATAGCACAAACTTTGGCATGTTACTAGTCCTACATACTTACACCTAGAAACCCCATTCAAACCTATTTAGGTTCATCTTACGGTGGACATGTTTGCCTGAAAAGGAATCTTTGAAATGTTTCATCATTTTAGAAATATAGTGCTTTCAAATTTGAGAGATTTACAATGGGGCTCAATGGCAGATATTGGCACGTCAAAAAAGCACTTTCACCTAGAAACTCCATTCACACTTTTTATAATTCAGCTTTCTGTGGAGACACATGCTGGAACTTTTTACTTTGAAATGTTTTGTAGTTTCTGAGTTATTTAAGTTAAACGCCCAATGCATTCCCAATGGCAATAGCACAAACTTTGGCATGCTACTAGTCCTACATACTTAGACCTAGAAACCCCATTCAAACCTATTTAGGTTCATCTTACGGTGGACATGTTTGCCTGAAAAGGAATCTTTGAAATGTTTCATCGTTTTAGAAATATAGTGCTTTCAAATTTGAGACATTTACAATGGGGCTCAATGGCAGATATTGGCACGTCAAAAAAGCACTTTCACCTAGAAACTCCATTCACACTTTTTATAATTCAGCTTTCTGTGGAGACACATGCTGGAACTTTTTACTTTGAAATGTTTTGTAGTTTCTGAGTTATTTAAGTTAAACGCCCAATGCATTCCCAATGGCAATAGCACAAACTTTGGCATGTTACTAGTCCTACATACTTACACCTAGAAACCCCATTCAAACCTATTTAGGTTCATATTACGGTGGACATGTTTGCCTGAAAAGGAATCTTTGAAATGTTTCATCGTTTTAGAAATATAGTGCTTTCAAATTTGAGAGATTTACAATGGGGCTCAATGGCAGATATTGGCACGTCAAAAAAGCACTTTCACCTAGAAACTCCATTCACACTTTTTATAATTCAGCTTTCTGTGGAGACACATGCTGGAACTTTTTACTTTGAAATGTTTTGTAGTTTCTGAGTTATTTAAGTTAAACGCCCAATGCATTCCCAATGGCAATAGCACAAACTTTGGCATGCTACTAGTCCTACATACTTACACCTAGAAACCCCATTCAAACCTATTTAGGTTCATCTTACGGTGGACATGTTTGCCTGAAAAGGAATCTTTGAAATGTTTCATCGTTTTAGAAATATAGTGCTTTCAAATTTGAGACATTTACAATGGGGCTCAATGGCAGATATTGGCACGTCAAAAAAGCACTTTCACCTAGAAACTCCATTCACACTATTTATAATTCAGCTTTCTGTGGAGACACATGCTGGAACTTTTTACTTTGAAATGTTTTGTAGTTTCTGAGTTATTTAAGTTAAACGCCCAATGCATTCCCAATGGCAATAGCACAAACTTTGGCATGCTACTAGTCCTACATACTTACACCTAGAAACCCCATTCAAACCTATTTAGGTTCATCTTACGGTGGACATGTTTGCCTGAAAAGGAATCTTTGAAATGTGTCATCGTTTTAGAAATATAGTGCTTTCAAATTTGAGACATTTACAATGGGGCTCAATGGCAGATATTGGCACGTCAAAAAAGCACTTTCACCTAGAAACTCCATTCACACTATTTATAATTCAGCTTTCTGTGGAGACACATGCTGGAACTTTTTACTTTGAAATGTTTTGTAGTTTCTGAGTTATTTAAGTTAAACGCCCAATGCATTCCCAATGGCAATAGCACAAACTTTGGCATGTTACTAGTCCTACATACTTACACCTAGAAACCCCATTCAAACCTATTTAGGTTCATCTTACGGTGGACATGTTTGCCTGAAAAGGAATCTTTGAAATGTTTCATCATTTTAGAAATATAGTGCTTTCAAATTTGAGAGATTTACAATGGGGCTCAATGGCAGATATTGGCACGTCAAAAAAGCACTTTCACCTAGAAACTCCATTCACACTTTTTATAATTCAGCTTTCTGTGGAGACACATGCTGGAACTTTTTACTTTGAAATGTTTTGTAGTTTCTGAGTTATTTAAGTTAAACGCCCAATGCATTCCCAATGGCAATAGCACAAACTTTGGCATGCTACTAGTCCTACATACTTAGACCTAGAAACCCCATTCAAACCTATTTAGGTTCATCTTACGGTGGACATGTTTGCCTGCAAAGGAATCTTTGAAATGTTTCATCGTTTTAGAAATATAGTGCTTTCAAATTTGAGACATTTACAATGGGGCTCAATGGCAGATATTGGCACGTCAAAAAAGCACTTTCACCTAGAAACTCCATTCACACTTTTTATAATTCAGCTTTCTGTGGAGACACATGCTGGAACTTTTTACTTTGAAATGTTTTGTAGTTTCTGAGTTATTTAAGTTAAACGCCCAATGCATTCCCAATGGCAATAGCACAAACTTTGGCATGCTACTAGTCCTACATACTTACACCTAGAAACCCCATTCAAACCTATTTAGGTTCATCTTACGGTGGACATGTTTGCCTGAAAAGGAATCTTTGAAATGTTTCATCGTTTTAGAAATATAGTGCTTTCAAATTTGAGACATTTACAATGGGGCTCAATGGCAGATATTGGCACGTCAAAAAAGCACTTTCACCTAGAAACTCCATTCACACTTTTTATAATTCAGCTTTCTGTGGAGACACATGCTGGAACTTTTTACTTTGAAATGTTTTGTAGTTTCTGAGTTATTTAAGTTAAACGCCCAATGCATTCCCAATGGCAATAGCACAAACTTTGGCATGCTACTAGTCCTACATACTTACACCTAGAAACCCCATTCAAACCTATTTAGGTTCATCTTACGGTGGACATGTTTGCCTGAAAAGGAATCTTTGAAATGTTTCATCGTTTTAGTAATATAGTGCTTTCAAATTTGAGACATTTACAATGGGGCTCAATGGCAGATATTGGCACGTCAAAAAAGCACTTTCACCTAGAAACTCCATTCACACTTTTTATAATTCAGCTTTCTGTGGAGACACATGCTGGAACTTTTTACTTTGAAATGTTTTGTAGTTTCTGAGTTATTTAAGTTAAACGCCCAATGCATTCCCAATGGCAATAGCACAAACTTTGGCATGCTACTAGTCCTACATACTTACACCTAGAAACCCCATTCAAACCTATTTAGGTTCATCTTACGGTGGACATGTTTGCCTGAAAAGGAATCTTTGAAATGTTTCATCGTTTTAGAAATATAGTGCTTTCAAATTTGAGACATTTACAATGGGGCTCAATGGCAGATATTGGCACGTCAAAAAAGCACTTTCACCTAGAAACTCCATTCACACTTTTTATAATTCAGCTTTCTGTGGAGACACATGCTGGAACTTTTTACTTTGAAATGTTTTGTAGTTTCTGAGTTATTTAAGTTAAACGCCCAATGCATTCCCAATGGCAATAGCACAAACTTTGGCATGTTACTAGTCCTACATACTTACACCTAGAAACCCCATTCAAACCTATTTAGGTTCATCTTACGGTGGACATGTTTGCCTGAAAAGGAATCTTTGAAATGTTTCATCATTTTAGAAATATAGTGCTTTCAAATTTGAGAGATTTACAATGGGGCTCAATGGCAGATATTGGCACGTCAAAAAAGCACTTTCACCTAGAAACTCCATTCACACTTTTTATAATTCAGCTTTCTGTGGAGACACATGCTGGAACTTTTTACTTTGAAATGTTTTGTAGTTTCTGAGTTATTTAAGTTAAACGCCCAATGCATTCCCAATGGCAATAGCACAAACTTTGGCATGCTACTAGTCCTACATACTTAGACCTAGAAACCCCATTCAAACCTATTTAGGTTCATCTTACGGTGGACATGTTTGCCTGAAAAGGAATCTTTGAAATGTTTCATCGTTTTAGAAATATAGTGCTTTCAAATTTGAGACATTTACAATGGGGCTCAATGGCAGATATTGGCACGTCAAAAAAGCACTTTCACCTAGAAACTCCATTCACACTTTTTATAATTCAGCTTTCTGTGGAGACACATGCTGGAACTTTTTACTTTGAAATGTTTTGTAGTTTCTGAGTTATTTAAGTTAAACGCCCAATGCATTCCCAATGGCAATAGCACAAACTTTGGCATGCTACTAGTCCTACATACTTACACCTAGAAACCCCATTCAAACCTATTTAGGTTCATCTTACGGTGGACATGTTTGCCTGAAAAGGAATCTTTGAAATGTTTCATCGTTTTAGAAATATAGTGCTTTCAAATTTGAGACATTTACAATGGGGCTCAATGGCAGATATTGGCATGTCAAAAAAGCACTTTCACCTAGAAACTCCATTCACACTTTTTATAATTCAGCTTTCTGTGGAGACACATGCTGGAACTTTTTACTTTGAAATGTTTTGTAGTTTCTGAGTTATTTAAGTTAAACGCCCAATGCATTCCCAATGGCAATAGCACAAACTTTGGCATGCTACTAGTCCTACATACTTACACCTAGAAACCCCATTCAAACCTATTTAGGTTCATCTTACGGTGGACATGTTTGCCTGAAAAGGAATCTTTGAAATGTTTCATCGTTTTAGTAATATAGTGCTTTCAAATTTGAGACATTTACAATGGGGCTCAATGGCAGATATTGGCACGTCAAAAAAGCACTTTCACCTAGAAACTCCATTCACACTTTTTATAATTCAGCTTTCTGTGGAGACACATGCTGGAACTTTTTACTTTGAAATGTTTTGTAGTTTCTGAGTTATTTAAGTTAAACGCCCAATGCATTCCCAATGGCAATAGCACAAACTTTGGCATGCTACTAGTCCTACATACTTACACCTAGAAACCCCATTCAAACCTATTTAGGTTCATCTTACGGTGGACATGTTTGCCTGAAAAGGAATCTTTGAAATGTTTCATCGTTTTAGAAATATAGTGCTTTCAAATTTGAGACATTTACAATGGGGCTCAATGGCAGATATTGGCACGTCAAAAAAGCACTTTCACCTAGAAACTCCATTCACACTTTTTATAATTCAGCTTTCTGTGGAGACACATGCTGGAACTTTTTACTTTGAAATGTTTTGTAGTTTCTGAGTTATTTAAGTTAAACGCCCAATGCATTCCCAATGGCAATAGCACAAACTTTGGCATGTTACTAGTCCTACATACTTACACCTAGAAACCCCATTCAAACCTATTTAGGTTCATCTTACGGTGGACATGTTTGCCTGAAAAGGAATCTTTGAAATGTTTCATCGTTTTAGAAATATAGTGCTTTCAAATTTGAGAGATTTACAATGGGGCTCAATGGCAGATATTGGCACGTCAAAAAAGCACTTTCACCTAGAAACTCCATTCACACTTTTTATAATTCAGCTTTCTGTGGAGACACATGCTGGAACTTTTTACTTTGAAATGTTTTGTAGTTTCTGAGTTATTTAAGTTAAACGCCCAATGCATTCCCAATGGCAATAGCACAAACTTTGGCATGCTACTAGTCCTACATACTTACACCTAGAAACCCCATTCAAACCTATTTAGGTTCATCTTACGGTGGACATGTTTGCCTGAAAAGGAATCTTTGAAATGTTTCATCGTTTTAGAAATATAGTGCTTTCAAATTTGAGACATTTACAATGGGGCTCAATGGCAGATATTGGCACGTCAAAAAAGCACTTTCACCTAGAAACTCCATTCACACTTTTTATAATTCAGCTTTCTGTGGAGACACATGCTGGAACTTTTTACTTTGAAATGTTTTGTAGTTTCTGAGTTATTTAAGTTAAACGCCCAATGCATTCCCAATGGCAATAGCACAAACTTTGGCATGCTACTAGTCCTACATACTTACACCTAGAAACCCCATTCAAACCTATTTAGGTTCATCTTACGGTGGACATGTTTGCCTGAAAAGGAATCTTTGAAATGTTTCATCGTTTTAGAACTATAGTGCTTTCAAATTTGAGACATTTACAATGGGGCTCAATGGCAGATATTGGCACGTCAAAAAAGCACTTTCACCTAGAAACTCCATTCACACTTTTTATAATTCAGCTTTCTGTGGAGACACATGCTGGAACGTTTTACTTTGAAATGTTTTGTAGTTTCTGAGTTATTTAAGTTAAACGCCCAATGCATTCCCAATGGCAATAGCACAAACTTTGGCATGCTACTAGTCCTACATACTTACACCTAGAAACCCCATTCAAACCTATTTAGGTTCATCTTACGGTGGACATGTTTGCCTGAAAAGGAATCTTTGAAATGTTTCATTGTTTTAGAAATATAGTGCTTTCAAATTTGAGACATTTACAATGGGGCTCAATGGCAGATATTGGCACGTCAAAAAAGCACTTTCACCTAGAAACTCCATTCACACTTTTTATAATTCAGCTTTCTGTGGAGACACATGCTGGAACTTTTTACTTTGAAATGTTTTGTAGTTTCTGAGTTATTTAAGTTAAACGCCCAATGCATTCCCAATGGCAATAGCACAAACTTTGGCATGCTACTAGTCCTACATACTTACACCTAGAAACCCCATTCAAACCTATTTAGGTTCATCTTACGGTGGACATGTTTGCCTGAAAAGGAATCTTTGAAATGTTTCATCGTTTTAGAAATAGAGTGCTTTCAAATTTGAGACATTTACAATGGGGCTCAATGGCAGATATTGGCACGTCAAAAAAGCACTTTCACCTAGAAACTCCATTCACACTTTTTATAATTCAGCTTTCTGTGGAGACACATGCTGGAACTTTTTACTTTGAAATGTTTTGTAGTTTCTGAGTTATTTAAGTTAAACGCCCAATGCATTCCCAATGGCAATAGCACAAACTTTGGCATGCTACTAGTCCTACATACTTACACCTAGAAACCCCATTCAAACCTATTTAGGTTCATCTTACGGTGGACATGTTTGCCTGAAAAGGAATCTTTGAAATGTTTCATCGTTTTAGAAATATAGTGCTTTCAAATTTGAGACATTTACAATGGGGCTCAATGGCAGATATTGGCACGTCAAAAAAGCACTTTCACCTAGAAACTCCATTCACACTTTTTATAATTCAGCTTTCTGTGGAGACACATGCTGGAACATTTTACTTTGAAATGTTTTGTAGTTTCTGAGTTATTTAAGTTAAACGCCCAATGCATTCCCAATGGCAATAGCACAAACTTTGGCATGCTACTAGTCCTACATACTTACACCTAGAAACCCCATTCAAACCTATTTAGGTTCATCTTACGGTGGACATGTTTGCCTGAAAAGGAATCTTTGAAATGTTTCATCGTTTTAGAAATATAGTGCTTTCAAATTTGAGACATTTACAATGGGGCTCAATGGCAGATATTGGCACGTCAAAAAAGAACTTTCACCTAGAAACTCCATTCACACTTTTTATAATTCAGCTTTCTGTGGAGACACATGCTGGAACTTTTTACTTTGAAATGTTTTGTAGTTTCTGAGTTATTTAAGTTAAACGCCCAATGCATTCCCAATGGCAATAGCACAAACTTTGGCATGCTACTAGTCCTACATACTTACACCTAGAAACCCCATTCAAACCTATTTAGGTTCATCTTACGGTGGACATGTTTGCCTGAAAAGGAATCTTTGAAATGTTTCATCGTTTTAGAAATATAGTGCTTTCAAATTTGAGACATTTACAATGGGGCTCAATGGCAGATATTGGCACGTCAAAAAAGCACTTTCACCTAGAAACTCCATTCACACTTTTTATAATTCAGCTTTCTGTGGAGACACATGCTGGAACTTTTTACTTTGAAATGTTTTGTAGTTTCTGAGTTATTTAAGTTAAACGCCCAATGCATTCCCAATGGCAATAGCACAAACTTTGGCATGCTACTAGTCCTACATACTTACACCTAGAAACCCCATTCAAACCTATTTAGGTTCATCTTACGGTGGACATGTTTGCCTGAAAAGGAATCTTTGAAATGTTTCATCGTTTTAGAAATATAGTGCTTTCAAATTTGAGACATTTACAATGGGGCTCAATGGCAGATATTGGCACGTCAAAAAAGCACTTTCACCTAGTAACTCCATTCACACTATTTATAATTCAGCTTTCTGTGGAGACACATGCTGGAACTTTTTACTTTGAAATGTTTTGTAGTTTCTGAGTTATTTAAGTTAAACGCCCAATGCATTCCCAATGGCAATAGCAAAAACTTTGGCATGCTACTAGTCCTACATACTTACACCTAGAAACCCCATTCAAACCTATTTAGGTTCATCTTACGGTGGACATGTTTGCCTGAAAAGGAATCTTTGAAATGTTTCATCGTTTTAGAAATATAGTGCTTTCAAATTTGAGACATTTACAATGGGGCTCAATGGCAGATATTGGCACGTCAAAAAAGCACTTTCACCTAGAAACTCCATTCACACTTTTTATAATTCAGCTTTCTGTGGAGACACATGCTGGAACTTTTTACTTTGAAATGTTTTGTAGTTTCTGAGTTATTTAAGTTAAACGCCCAATGCATTCCCAATGGCAATAGCACAAACTTTGGCATGCTACTAGTCCTACATACTTACACCTAGAAACCCCATTCAAACCTATTTAGGTTCATCTTACGGTGGACATGTTTGCCTGAAAAGGAATCTTTGAAATGTTTCATTGTTTTAGAAATATAGTGCTTTCAAATTTGAGACATTTACAATGGGGCTCAATGGCAGATATTGGCACGTCAAAAAAGCACTTTCACCTAGAAACTCCATTCACACTTTTTATAATTCAGCTTTCTGTGGAGACACATGCTGGAACTTTTTACTTTGAAATGTTTTGTAGTTTCTGAGTTATTTAAGTTAAACGCCCAATGCATTCCCAATGGCAATAGCACAAACTTTGGCATGCTACTAGTCCTACATACTTACACCTAGAAACCCCATTCAAACCTATTTAGGTTCATCTTACGGTGGACATGTTTGCCTGAAAAGGAATCTTTGAAATGTTTCATCGTTTTAGAAATATAGTGCTTTCAAATTTGAGACATTTACAATGGGGCTCAATGGCAGATATTGGCACGTCAAAAAAGCACTTTCACCTAGAAACTCCATTCACACTTTTTATAATTCAGCTTTCTGTGGAGACACATGCTGGAACTTTTTACTTTGAAATGTTTTGTAGTTTCTGAGTTATTTAAGTTAAACGCCCAATGCATTCCCAATGGCAATAGCACAAACTTTGGCATGCTACTAGTCCTACATACTTACACCTAGAAACCCCATTCAAACCTATTTAGGTTCATCTTACGGTGGACATGTTTGCCTGAAAAGGAATCTTTGAAATGTTTCATCGTTTTAGAAATATAGTGCTTTCAAATTTGAGACATTTACAATGGGGCTCAATGGCAGATATTGGCACGTCAAAAAAGCACTTTCACCTAGAAACTCCATTCACACTATTTATAATTCAGCTTTCTGTGGAGACACATGCTGGAACTTTTTACTTTGAAATGTTTTGTAGTTTCTGAGTTATTTAAGTTAAACGCCCAATGCATTCCCAATGGCAATAGCACAAACTTTGGCATGCTACTAGTCCTACATACTTACACCTAGAAACCCCATTCAAACCTATTTAGGTTCATCTTACGGTGGACATGTTTGCCTGAAAAGGAATCTTTGAAATGTTTCATCGTTTTAGAAATATAGTGCTTTCAAATTTGAGACATTTACAATGGGGCTCAATGGCAGATATTGGCACGTCAAAAAAGCACTTTCACCTAGAAACTCCATTCACACTTTTTATAATTCAGCTTTCTGTGGAGACACATGCTGGAACTTTTTACTTTGAAATGTTTTGTAGTTTCTGAGTTATTTAAGTTAAACGCCCAATGCATTCCCAATGGCAATAGCACAAACTTTGGCATGCTACTAGTCCTACATACTTACACCTAGAAACCCCATTCAAACCTATTTAGGTTCATCTTACGGTGGACATGTTTGCCTGAAAAGGAATCTTTGAAATGTTTCATCGTTTTAGAAATATAGTGCTTTCAAATTTGAGACATTTACAATGGGGCTCAATGGCAGATATTGGCACGTCAAAAAAGCACTTTCACCTAGTAACTCCATTCACACTATTTATAATTCAGCTTTCTGTGGAGACACATGCTGGAACTTTTTACTTTGAAATGTTTTGTAGTTTCTGAGTTATTTAAGTTAAACGCCCAATGCATTCCCAATGGCAATAGCAAAAACTTTGGCATGCTACTAGTCCTACATACTTACACCTAGAAACCCCATTCAAACCTATTTAGGTTCATCTTACGGTGGACATGTTTGCCTGAAAAGGAATCTTTGAAATGTTTCATCGTTTTAGAAATATAGTGCTTTCAAATTTGAGACATTTACAATGGGGCTCAATGGCAGATATTGGCACGTCAAAAAAGCACTTTCACCTAGAAACTCCATTCACACTTTTTATAATTCAGCTTTCTGTGGAGACACATGCTGGAACTTTTTACTTTGAAATGTTTTGTAGTTTCTGAGTTATTTAAGTTAAACGCCCAATGCATTCCCAATGGCAATAGCACAAACTTTGGCATGCTACTAGTCCTACATACTTACACCTAGAAACCCCATTCAAACCTATTTAGGTTCATCTTACGGTGGACATGTTTGCCTGAAAAGGAATCTTTGAAATGTTTCATTGTTTTAGAAATATAGTGCTTTCAAATTTGAGACATTTACAATGGGGCTCAATGGCAGATATTGGCACGTCAAAAAAGCACTTTCACCTAGAAACTCCATTCACACTTTTTATAATTCAGCTTTCTGTGGAGACACATGCTGGAACTTTTTACTTTGAAATGTTTTGTAGTTTCTGAGTTATTTAAGTTAAACGCCCAATGCATTCCCAATGGCAATAGCACAAACTTTGGCATGCTACTAGTCCTACATACTTACACCTAGAAACCCCATTCAAACCTATTTAGGTTCATCTTACGGTGGACATGTTTGCCTGAAAAGGAATCTTTGAAATGTTTCATCGTTTTAGAAATATAGTGCTTTCAAATTTGAGACATTTACAATGGGGCTCAATGGCAGATATTGGCACGTCAAAAAAGCACTTTCACCTAGAAACTCCATTCACACTTTTTATAATTCAGCTTTCTGTGGAGACACATGCTGGAACTTTTTACTTTGAAATGTTTTGTAGTTTCTGAGTTATTTAAGTTAAACGCCCAATGCATTCCCAATGGCAATAGCACAAACTTTGGCATGCTACTAGTCCTACATACTTACACCTAGAAACCCCATTCAAACCTATTTAGGTTCATCTTACGGTGGACATGTTTGCCTGAAAAGGAATCTTTGAAATGTTTCATCGTTTTAGAAATATAGTGCTTTCAAATTTGAGACATTTACAATGGGGCTCAATGGCAGATATTGGCACGTCAAAAAAGCACTTTCACCTAGAAACTCCATTCACACTATTTATAATTCAGCTTTCTGTGGAGACACATGCTGGAACTTTTTACTTTGAAATGTTTTGTAGTTTCTGAGTTATTTAAGTTAAACGCCCAATGCATTCCCAATGGCAATAGCACAAACTTTGGCATGCTACTAGTCCTACATACTTACACCTAGAAACCCCATTCAAACCTATTTAGGTTCATCTTACGGTGGACATGTTTGCCTGAAAAGGAATCTTTGAAATGTTTCATCGTTTTAGAAATATAGTGCTTTCAAATTTGAGACATTTACAATGGGGCTCAATGGCAGATATTGGCACGTCAAAAAAGCACTTTCACCTAGAAACTCCATTCACACTATTTATAATTCAGCTTTCTGTGGAGACACATGCTGGAACTTTTTACTTTGAAATGTTTTGTAGTTTCTGAGTTATTTAAGTTAAACGCCCAATGCATTCCCAATGGCAATAGCACAAACTTTGGCATGCTACTAGTCCTACATACTTACACCTAGAAACCCCATTCAAACCTATTTAGGTTCATCTTACGGTGGACATGTTTGCCTGAAAAGGAATCTTTGAAATGTTTCATCGTTTTAGAAATATAGTGCTTTCAAATTTGAGACATTTACAATGGGGCTCAATGGCAGATATTGGCACGTCAAAAAAGCACTTTCACCTAGAAACTCCATTCACACTATTTATAATTCAGCTTTCTGTGGAGACACATGCTGGAACTTTTTACTTTGAAATGTTTTGTAGTTTCTGAGTTATTTAAGTTAAACGCCCAATGCATTCCCAATGGCAATAGCACAAACTTTGGCATGCTACTAGTCCTACATACTTACACCTAGAAACCCCATTCAAACCTATTTAGGTTCATCTTACGGTGGACATGTTTGCCTGAAAAGGAATCTTTGAAATGTTTCATCGTTTTAGAAATATAGTGCTTTCAAATTTGAGACATTTACAATGGGGCTCAATGGCAGATATTGGCACGTCAAAAAAGCACTTTCACCTAGAAACTCCATTCACACTATTTATAATTCAGCTTTCTGTGGAGACACATGCTGGAACTTTTTACTTTGAAATGTTTTGTAGTTTCTGAGTTATTTAAGTTAAACGCCCAATGCATTCCCAATGGCAATAGCACAAACTTTGGCATGCTACTAGTCCTACATACTTACACCTAGAAACCCCATTCAAACCTATTTAGGTTCATCTTACGGTGGACATGTTTGCCTGAAAAGGAATCTTTGAAATGTTTCATCGTTTTAGAAATATAGTGCTTTCAAATTTGAGACATTTACAATGGGGCTCAATGGCAGATATTGGCACGTCAAAAAAGCACTTTCACCTAGAAACTCCATTCACACTATTTATAATTCAGCTTTCTGTGGAGACACATGCTGGAACTTTTTACTTTGAAATGTTTTGTAGTTTCTGAGTTATTTAAGTTAAACGCCCAATGCATTCCCAATGGCAATAGCACAAACTTTGGCATGCTACTAGTCCTACATACTTACACCTAGAAACCCCATTCAAACCTATTTAGGTTCATCTTACGGTGGACATGTTTGCCTGAAAAGGAATCTTTGAAATGTTTCATCGTTTTAGAAATATAGTGCTTTCAAATTTGAGACATTTACAATGGGGCTCAATGGCAGATATTGGCACGTCAAAAAAGCACTTTCACCTAGAAACTCCATTCACACTATTTATAATTCAGCTTTCTGTGGAGACACATGCTGGAACTTTTTACTTTGAAATGTTTTGTAGTTTCTGAGTTATTTAAGTTAAACGCCCAATGCATTCCCAATGGCAATAGCACAAACTTTGGCATGCTACTAGTCCTACATACTTACACCTAGAAACCCCATTCAAACCTATTTAGGTTCATCTTACGGTGGACATGTTTGCCTGAAAAGGAATCTTTGAAATGTTTCATCGTTTTAGAAATATAGTGCTTTCAAATTTGAGACATTTACAATGGGGCTCAATGGCAGATATTGGCACGTCAAAAAAGCACTTTCACCTAGAAACTCCATTCACACTTTTTATACTTCAGCTTTCTGTGGAGACACATGCTGGAACTTTTTACTTTGAAATGTTTTGTAGTTTCTGAGTTATTTAAGTTAAACGCCCAATGCATTCCCAATGGCAATAGCACAAACTTTGGCATGCTACTAGTCCTACATACTTACACCTAGAAACCCCATTCAAACCTATTTAGGTTCATCTTACGGTGGACATGTTTGCCTGAAAAGGAATCTTTGAAATGTTTCATTGTTTTAGAAATATAGTGCTTTCAAATTTGAGACATTTACAATGGGGCTCAATGGCAGATATTGGCACGTCAAAAAAGCACTTTCACCTAGAAACTCCATTCACACTTTTTATAATTCAGCTTTCTGTGGAGACACATGCTGGAACTTTTTACTTTGAAATGTTTTGTAGTTTCTGAGTTATTTAAGTTAAACGCCCAATGCATTCCCAATGGCAATAGCACAAACTTTGGCATGCTACTAGTCCTACATACTTACACCTAGAAACCCCATTCAAACCTATTTAGGTTCATCTTACGGTGGACATGTTTGCCTGAAAAGGAATCTTTGAAATGTTTCATCGTTTTAGAAATATAGTGCTTTCAAATTTGAGACATTTACAATGGGGCTCAATGGCAGATATTGGCACGTCAAAAAAGCACTTTCACCTAGAAACTCCATTCACACTTTTTATAATTCAGCTTTCTGTGGAGACACATGCTGGAACTTTTTACTTTGAAATGTTTTGTAGTTTCTGAGTTATTTAAGTTAAACGCCCAATGCATTCCCAATGGCAATAGCACAAACTTTGGCATGCTACTAGTCCTACATACTTACACCTAGAAACCCCATTCAAACCTATTTAGGTTCATCTTACGGTGGACATGTTTGCCTGAAAAGGAATCTTTGAAATGTTTCATCGTTTTAGAAATATAGTGCTTTCAAATTTGAGACATTTACAATGGGGCTCAATGGCAGATATTGGCACGTCAAAAAAGCACTTTCACCTAGAAACTCCATTCACACTATTTATAATTCAGCTTTCTGTGGAGACACATGCTGGAACTTTTTACTTTGAAATGTTTTGTAGTTTCTGAGTTATTTAAGTTAAACGCCCAATGCATTCCCAATGGCAATAGCACAAACTTTGGCATGCTACTAGTCCTACATACTTACACCTAGAAACCCCATTCAAACCTATTTAGGTTCATCTTACGGTGGACATGTTTGCCTGAAAAGGAATCTTTGAAATGTTTCATCGTTTTAGAAATATAGTGCTTTCAAATTTGAGACATTTACAATGGGGCTCAATGGCAGATATTGGCACGTCAAAAAAGCACTTTCACCTAGAAACTCCATTCACACTATTTATAATTCAGCTTTCTGTGGAGACACATGCTGGAACTTTTTACTTTGAAATGTTTTGTAGTTTCTGAGTTATTTAAGTTAAACGCCCAATGCATTCCCAATGGCAATAGCACAAACTTTGGCATGCTACTAGTCCTACATACTTACACCTAGAAACCCCATTCAAACCTATTTAGGTTCATCTTACGGTGGACATGTTTGCCTGAAAAGGAATCTTTGAAATGTTTCATCGTTTTAGAAATATAGTGCTTTCAAATTTGAGACATTTACAATGGGGCTCAATGGCAGATATTGGCACGTCAAAAAAGCACTTTCACCTAGAAACTCCATTCACACTATTTATAATTCAGCTTTCTGTGGAGACACATGCTGGAACTTTTTACTTTGAAATGTTTTGTAGTTTCTGAGTTATTTAAGTTAAACGCCCAATGCATTCCCAATGGCAATAGCACAAACTTTGGCATGCTACTAGTCCTACATACTTACACCTAGAAACCCCATTCAAACCTATTTAGGTTCATCTTACGGTGGACATGTTTGCCTGAAAAGGAATCTTTGAAATGTTTCATCGTTTTAGAAATATAGTGCTTTCAAATTTGAGACATTTACAATGGGGCTCAATGGCAGATATTGGCACGTCAAAAAAGCACTTTCACCTAGAAACTCCATTCACACTATTTATAATTCAGCTTTCTGTGGAGACACATGCTGGAACTTTTTACTTTGAAATGTTTTGTAGTTTCTGAGTTATTTAAGTTAAACGCCCAATGCATTCCCAATGGCAATAGCACAAACTTTGGCATGCTACTAGTCCTACATACTTACACCTAGAAACCCCATTCAAACCTATTTAGGTTCATCTTACGGTGGACATGTTTGCCTGAAAAGGAATCTTTGAAATGTTTCATCGTTTTAGAAATATAGTGCTTTCAAATTTGAGACATTTACAATGGGGCTCAATGGCAGATATTGGCACGTCAAAAAAGCACTTTCACCTAGAAACTCCATTCACACTATTTATAATTCAGCTTTCTGTGGAGACACATGCTGGAACTTTTTACTTTGAAATGTTTTGTAGTTTCTGAGTTATTTAAGTTAAACGCCCAATGCATTCCCAATGGCAATAGCACAAACTTTGGCATGCTACTAGTCCTACATACTTACACCTAGAAACCCCATTCAAACCTATTTAGGTTCATCTTACGGTGGACATGTTTGCCTGAAAAGGAATCTTTGAAATGTTTCATCGTTTTAGAAATATAGTGCTTTCAAATTTGAGACATTTACAATGGGGCTCAATGGCAGATATTGGCACGTCAAAAAAGCACTTTCACCTAGAAACTCCATTCACACTTTTTATACTTCAGCTTTCTGTGGAGACACATGCTGGAACTTTTTACTTTGAAATGTTTTGTAGTTTCTGAGTTATTTAAGTTAAACGCCCAATGCATTCCCAATGGCAATAGCACAAACTTTGGCATGCTACTAGTCCTACATACTTACACCTAGAAACCCCATTCAAACCTATTTAGGTTCATCTTACGGTGGACATGTTTGCCTGAAAAGGAATCTTTGAAATGTTTCATTGTTTTAGAAATATAGTGCTTTCAAATTTGAGACATTTACAATGGGGCTCAATGGCAGATATTGGCACGTCAAAAAAGCACTTTCACCTAGAAACTCAATTCACACTTTTTATAATTCAGCTTTCTGTGGAGACACATGCTGGAACTTTTTACTTTGAAATGTTTTGTAGTTTCTGAGTTATTTAAGTTAAACGCCCAATGCATTCCCAATGGCAATAGCACAAACTTTGGCATGCTACTAGTCCTACATACTTACACCTAGAAACCCCATTCAAACCTATTTAGGTTCATCTTACGGTGGACATGTTTGCCTGAAAAGGAATCTTTGAAATGTTTCATTGTTTTAGAAATATAGTGCTTTCAAATTTGAGACATTTACAATGGGGCTCAATGGCAGATATTGGCACGTCAAAAAAGCACTTTCACCTAGAAACTCCATTCACACTATTTATAATTCAGCTTTCTGTGGAGACACATGCTGGAACTTTTTACTTTGAAATGTTTTGTAGTTTCTGAGTTATTTAAGTTAAACGCCCAATGCATTCCCAATGGCAATAGCACAAACTTTGGCATGCTACTAGTCCTACATACTTACACCTAGAAACCCCATTCAAACCTATTTAGGTTCATCTTACGGTGGACATGTTTGCCTGAAAAGGAATCTTTGAAATGTTTCATCGTTTTAGAAATATAGTGCTTTCAAATTTGAGACATTTACAATGGGGCTCAATGGCAGATATTGGCACGTCAAAAAAGCACTTTCACCTAGAAACTCCATTCACACTTTTTATAATTCAGCTTTCTGTGGAGACACATGCTGGAACTTTTTACTTTGAAATGTTTTGTAGTTTCTGAGTTATTTAAGTTAAACGCCCAATGCATTCCCAATGGCAATAGCACAAACTTTGGCATGCTACTAGTCCTACATACTTACACCTAGAAACCCCATTCAAACCTATTTAGGTTCATCTTACGGTGGACATGTTTGCCTGAAAAGGAATCTTTGAAATGTTTCATCGTTTTAGAAATATAGTGCTTTCAAATTTGAGACATTTACAATGGGGCTCAATGGCAGATATTGGCACGTCAAAAAAGCACTTTCACCTAGAAACTCCATTCACACTTTTTATAATTCAGCTTTCTGTGGAGACACATGCTGGAACTTTTTACTTTGAAATGTTTTGTAGTTTCTGAGTTATTTAAGTTAAACGCCCAATGCATTCCCAATGGCAATAGCACAAACTTTGGCATGCTACTAGTCCTACATACTTACACCTAGAAACCCCATTCAAACCTATTTAGGTTCATCTTACGGTGGACATGTTTGCCTGAAAAGGAATCTTTGAAATCTTTCATCGTTTTAGAAATATAGTGCTTTCAAATTTGAGACATTTACAATGGGGCTCAATGGCAGATATTGGCACGTCAAAAAAGCACTTTCACCTAGAAACTCCAATCACACTATTTATAATTCAGCTTTCTGTGGAGACACATGCTGGAACTTTTTACTTTGAAATGTTTTGTAGTTTCTGAGTTATTTAAGTTAAACGCCCAATGCATTCCCAATGGCAATAGCACAAACTTTGGCATGCTACTAGTCCTACATACTTACACCTAGAAACCCCATTCAAACCTATTTAGGTTCATCTTACGGTGGACATGTTTGCCTGAAAAGGAATCTTTGAAATGTTTCATCGTTTTAGAAATATAGTGCTTTCAAATTTGAGACATTTACAATGGGGCTCAATGGCAGATATTGGCACGTCAAAAAAGCACTTTCACCTAGAAACTCCATTCACACTATTTATAATTCAGCTTTCTGTGGAGACACATGCTGGAACTTTTTACTTTGAAATGTTTTGTAGTTTCTGAGTTATTTAAGTTAAACGCCCAATGCATTCCCAATGGCAATAGCACAAACTTTGGCATGCTACTAGTCCTACATACTTACACCTAGAAACCCCATTCAAACCTATTTAGGTTCATCTTACGGTGGACATGTTTGCCTGAAAAGGAATCTTTGAAATGTTTCATCGTTTTAGAAATATAGTGCTTTCAAATTTGAGACATTTACAATGGGGCTCAATGGCAGATATTGGCACGTCAAAAAAGCACTTTCACCTAGAAACTCCATTCACACTATTTATAATTCAGCTTTCTGTGGAGACACATGCTGGAACTTTTTACTTTGAAATGTTTTGTAGTTTCTGAGTTATTTAAGTTAAACGCCCAATGCATTCCCAATGGCAATAGCACAAACTTTGGCATGCTACTAGTCCTACATACTTACACCTAGAAACCCCATTCAAACCTATTTAGGTTCATCTTACGGTGGACATGTTTGCCTGAAAAGGAATCTTTGAAATGTTTCATCGTTTTAGAAATATAGTGCTTTCAAATTTGAGACATTTACAATGGGGCTCAATGGCAGATATTGGCACGTCAAAAAAGCACTTTCACCTAGAAACTCCATTCACACTATTTATAATTCAGCTTTCTGTGGAGACACATGCTGGAACTTTTTACTTTGAAATGTTTTGTAGTTTCTGAGTTATTTAGGTTAAACGCCCAATGCATTCCCAATGGCAATAGCACAAACTTTGGCATGCTACTAGTCCTACATACTTACACCTAGAAACCCCATTCAAACCTATTTAGGTTCATCTTACGGTGGACATGTTTGCCTGAAAAGGAATCTTTGAAATGTTTCATCGTTTTAGAAATATAGTGCTTTCAAATTTGAGACATTTACAATGGGGCTCAATGGCAGATATTGGCACGTCAAAAAAGCACTTTCACCTAGAAACTCCATTCACACTATTTATAATTCAGCTTTCTGTGGAGACACATGCTGGAACTTTTTACTTTGAAATGTTTTGTAGTTTCTGAGTTATTTAAGTTAAACGCCCAATGCATTCCCAATGGCAATAGCACAAACTTTGGCATGCTACTAGTCCTACATACTTACACCTAGAAACCCCATTCAAACCTATTTAGGTTCATCTTACGGTGGACATGTTTGCCTGAAAAGGAATCTTTGAAATGTTTCATCGTTTTAGAAATATAGTGCTTTCAAATTTGAGACATTTACAATGGGGCTCAATGGCAGATATTGGCACGTCAAAAAAGCACTTTCACCTAGAAACTCCATTCACACTATTTATAATTCAGCTTTCTGTGGAGACACATGCTGGAACTTTTTACTTTGAAATGTTTTGTAGTTTCTGAGTTATTTAAGTTAAACGCCCAATGCATTCCCAATGGCAATAGCACAAACTTTGGCATGCTACTAGTCCTACATACTTACACCTAGAAACCCCATTCAAACCTATTTAGGTTCATCTTACGGTGGACATGTTTGCCTGAAAAGGAATCTTTGAAATGTTTCATCGTTTTAGAAATATAGTGCTTTCAAATTTGAGACATTTACAATGGGGCTCAATGGCAGATATTGGCACGTCAAAAAAAGACTTTCACCTAGAAACTCCATTCACACTTTTTATACTTCAGCTTTCTGTGGAGACACATGCTGGAACTTTTTACTTTGAAATGTTTTGTAGTTTCTGAGTTATTTAAGTTAAACGCCCAATGCATTCCCAATGGCAATAGCACAAACTTTGGCATGCTACTAGTCCTACATACTTACACCTAGAAACCCCATTCAAACCTATTTAGGTTCATCTTACGGTGGACATGTTTGCCTGAAAAGGAATCTTTGAAATGTTTCATTGTTTTAGAAATATAGTGCTTTCAAATTTGAGACATTTACAATGGGGCTCAATGGCAGATATTGGCACGTCAAAAAAGCACTTTCACCTAGAAACTCCATTCACACTTTTTATAATTCAGCTTTCTGTGGAGACACATGCTGGAACTTTTTACTTTGAAATGTTTTGCAGTTTCTGAGTTATTTAAGTTAAACGCCCAATGCATTCCCAATGGCAATAGCACAAACTTTGGCATGCTACTAGTCCTACATACTTACACCTAGAAACCCCATTCAAACCTATTTAGGTTCTTCTTACGGTGGACATGTTTGCCTGAAAAGGAATCTTTGAAATGTTTCATCGTTTTAGAAATATAGTGCTTTCAAATTTGAGACATTTACAATGGGGCTCAATGGCAGATATTGGCACGTCAAAAAAGCACTTTCACCTAGAAACTCCATTCACACTTTTTATAATTCAGCTTTCTGTGGAGACACATGCTGGAACTTTTTACTTTGAAATGTTTTGTAGTTTCTGAGTTATTTAAGTTAAACGCCCAATGCATTCCCAATGGCAATAGCACAAACTTTGGCATGCTACTAGTCCTACATACTTACACCTAGAAACCCCATTCAAACCTATTTAGGTTCATCTTACGGTGGACATGTTTGCCTGAAAAGGAATCTTTGAAATGTTTCATCGTTTTAGAAATATAGTGCTTTCAAATTTGAGAGATTTACAATGGGGCTCAATGGCAGATATTGGCACGTCAAAAAAGCACTTTCACCTAGAAACTCCATTCACACTTTTTATAATTCAGCTTTCTGTGGAGACACATGCTGGAACTTTTTACTTTGAAATGTTTTGTAGTTTCTGAGTTATTTAAGTTAAACGCCCAATGCATTCCCAATGGCAATAGCACAAACTTTGGCATGCTACTAGTCCTACATACTTACACCTAGAAACCCCATTCAAACCTATTTATGTTCATCTTACGGTGGACATGTTTGCCTGAAAAGGAATCTTTGAAATGTTTCATCGTTTTAGAAATATAGTGCTTTCAAATTTGAGACATTTACAATGGGGCTCAATGGCAGATATTGGCACGTCAAAAAAGCACTTTCACCTAGAAACTCCATTCACACTTTTTATAATTCAGCTTTCTGTGGAGACACATGCTGGAACATTTTACTTTGAAATGTTTTGTAGTTTCTGAGTTATTTAAGTTAAACGCCCAATGCATTCCCAATGGCAATAGCACAAACTTTGGCATGCTACTAGTCCTACATACTTACACCTAGAAACCCCATTCAAACCTATTTAGGTTCATCTTACGGTGGACATGTTTGCCTGAAAAGGAATCTTTGAAATGTTTCATCGTTTTAGAAATATAGTGCTTTCAAATTTGAGACATTTACAATGGGGCTCAATGGCAGATATTGGCACGTCAAAAAAGCACTTTCACCTAGAAACTCCATTCACACTTTTTATAATTCAGCTTTCTGTGGAGACACATGCTGGAACTTTTTACTTTGAAATGTTTTGTAGTTTCTGAGTTATTTAAGTTAAACGCCCAATGCATTCCCAATGGCAATAGCACAAACTTTGGCATGCTACTAGTCCTACATACTTATACCTAGAAACCCCATTCAAACCTATTTACGTTCATCTTACGGTGGACATGTTTGCCTGAAAAGGAATCTTTGAAATGTTTCATCGTTTTAGAAATATAGTGCTTTCAAATTTGAGACATTTACAATGGGGCTCAATGGCAGATATTGGCACGTCAAAAAAGCACTTTCACCTAGAAACTCCATTCACACTTTTTATAATTCAGCTTTCTGTGGAGACACATGCTGGAACTTTTTACTTTGAAATGTTTTGTAGTTTCTGAGTTATTTAAGTTAAACGCCCAATGCATTCCCAATGGCAATAGCACAAACTTTGGCATGCTACTAGTCCTACATACTTACACCTAGAAACCCCATTCAAACCTATTTATGTTCATCTTACGGTGGACATGTTTGCCTGAAAAGGAATCTTTGAAATGTTTCATCGTTTTAGAAATATAGTGCTTTCAAATTTGAGACATTTACAATGGGGCTCAATGGCAGATATTGGCACGTCAAAAAAGCACTTTCACCTAGAAACTCCATTCACACTTTTTATAATTCAGCTTTCTGTGGAGACACATGCTGGAACGTTTTACTTTGAAATGTTTTGTAGTTTCTGAGTTATTTAAGTTAAACGCCCAATGCATTCCCAATGGCAATAGCACAAACTTTGGCATGCTACTAGTCCTACATACTTACACCTAGAAACCCCATTCAAACCTATTTAGGTTCATCTTACGGTGGACATGTTTGCCTGAAAAGGAATCTTTGAAATGTTTCATCGTTTTAGAAATATAGTGCTTTCAAATTTGAGACATTTACAATGGGGCTCAATGGCAGATATTGGCACGTCAAAAATGCACTTTCACCTAGAAACTCCATTCACACTTTTTATAATTCAGCTTTCTGTGGAGACACATGCTGGAACATTTTACTTTGAAATGTTTTGTAGTTTCTGAGTTATTTAAGTTAAACGCCCAATGCATTCCCAATGGCAATAGCACAAACTTTGGCATGCTACTAGTCCTACATACTTACACCTAGAAACCCCATTCAAACCTATTTAGGTTCATCTTACGGTGGACATGTTTGCCTGAAAAGGAATCTTTGAAATGTTTCATCGTTTTAGAAATATAGTGCTTTCAAATTTGAGACATTTACAATGGGGCTCAATGGCAGATATTGGCACGTCAAAAAAGCACTTTCACCTAGAAACTCCATTCACACTTTTTATAATTCAGCTTTCTGTGGAGACACATGCTGGAACTTTTTACTTTGAAATGTTTTGTAGTTTCTGAGTTATTTAAGTTAAACGCCCAATGCATTCCCAATGGCAATAGCACAAACTTTGGCATGCTACTAGTCCTACATACTTATACCTAGAAACCCCATTCAAACCTATTTACGTTCATCTTACGGTGGACATGTTTGCCTGAAAAGGAATCTTTGAAATGTTTCATCGTTTTAGAAATATAGTGCTTTCAAATTTGAGACATTTACAATGGGGCTCAATGGCAGATATTGGCACGTCAAAAAAGCACTTTCACCTAGAAACTCCATTCACACTTTTTATAATTCAGCTTTCTGTGGAGACACATGCTGGAACTTTTTACTTTGAAATGTTTTGTAGTTTCTGAGTTATTTAAGTTAAACGCCCAATGCATTCCCAATGGCAATAGCACAAACTTTGGCATGCTACTAGTCCTACATACTTACACCTAGAAACCCCATTCAAACCTATTTAGGTTCATCTTACGGTGGACATGTTTGCCTGAAAAGGAATCTTTGAAATGTTTCATCGTTTTAGAAATATAGTGCTTTCAAATTTGAGACATTTACAATGGGGCTCAATGGCAGATATTGGCACGTCAAAAATGCACTTTCACCTAGAAACTCCATTCACACTTTTTATAATTCAGCTTTCTGTGGAGACACATGCTGGAACTTTTTACTTTGAAATGTTTTGTAGTTTCTGAGTTATTTAAGTTAAACGCCCAATGCATTCCCAATGGCAATAGCACAAACTTTGGCATGTTACTAGTCCTACATACTTACACCTAGAAACCCCATTCAAACTTATTTAGGTTCATCTTACGGTGGACATGTTTGCCTGAAAAGGAATCTTTGAAATGTTTCATCGTTTTAGAAATATAGTGCTTTCAAATTTGAGAGATTTACAATGGGGCTCAATGGCAGATATTGGCACGTCAAAAAAGCACTTTCACCTAGAAACTCCATTCACACTTTTTATAATTCAGCTTTCTGTGGAGACACATGCTGGAACTTTTTACTTTGAAATGTTTTGTAGTTTCTGAGTTATTTAAGTTAAACGCCCAATGCATTCCCAATGGCAATAGCACAAACTTTGGCATGCTACTAGTCCTACATACTTACACCTAGAAACCCCATTCAAACCTATTTAGGTTCATCTTACGGTGGACATGTTTGCCTGAAAAGGAATCTTTGAAATGTTTCATTGTTTTAGAAATATAGTGCTTTCAAATTTGAGACATTTACAATGGGGCTCAATGGCAGATATTGGCACGTCAAAAAAGCACTTTCACCTAGAAACTCTATTCACACTTTTTATAATTCAGCTTTCTGTGGAGACACATGCTGGAACTTTTTACTTTGAAATGTTTTGTAGTTTCTGAGTTATTTAAGTTAAACGCCCAATGCATTCCCAATGGCAATAGCACAAACTTTGGCATGTTACTAGTCCTACATACTTACACCTAGAAACCCCATTCAAACTTATTTAGGTTCATCTTACGGTGGACATGTTTGCCTGAAAAGGAATCTTTGAAGTGTTTCATCGTTTTAGAAATATAGTGCTTTCAAATTTGAGACATTTACAATGGGGCTCAATGGCAGATATTGGCACGTCAAAAAAGCACTTTCACCTAGAAACTCCATTCACACTTTTTATAATTCAGCTTTCTGTGGAGACACATGCTGGAACTTTTTACTTTGAAATGTTTTGTAGTTTCTGAGTTATTTAAGTTAAACGCCCAATGCATTCCCAATGGCAATAGCACAAACTTTGGCATGCTACTAGTCCTACATACTTACACCTAGAAACCCCATTCAAACCTATTTAGGTTCATCTTACGGTGGACATGTTTGCCTGAAAAGGAATCTTTGAAATGTTTCATCGTTTTAGAAATATAGTGCTTTCAAATTTGAGAGATTTACAATGGGGCTCAATGGCAGATATTGGCACATCAAAAAAGCACTTTCACCTAGAAACTCCATTCACACTTTTTATAATTCAGCTTTCTGTGGAGACACATGCTGGAACTTTTTACTTTGAAATGTTTTGTAGTTTCTGAGTTATTTAAGTTAAACGCCCAATGCATTCCCAATGGCAATAGCACAAACTTTGGCATGCTACTAGTCCTACATACTTACACCTAGAAACCCCATTCAAACCTATTTATGTTCATCTTACGGTGGACATGTTTGCCTGAAAAGGAATCTTTGAAATGTTTCATCGTTTTAGAAATATAGTGCTTTCAAATTTGAGACATTTACAATGGGGCTCAATGGCAGATATTGGCACGTCAAAAAAGCACTTTCACCTAGAAACTCCATTCACACTTTTTATAATTCAGCTTTCTGTGGAGACACATGCTGGAACGTTTTACTTTGAAATGTTTTGTAGTTTCTGAGTTATTTAAGTTAAACGCCCAATGCATTCCCAATGGCAATAGCACAAACTTTGGCATGCTACTAGTCCTACATACTTACACCTAGAAACCCCATTCAAACCTATTTAGGTTCATCTTACGGTGGACATGTTTGCCTGAAAAGGAATCTTTGAAATGTTTCATCGTTTTAGAAATATAGTGCTTTCAAATTTGAGACATTTACAATGGGGCTCAATGGCAGATATTGGCACGTCAAAAAAGCACTTTCACCTAGAAACTCCATTCACACTTTTTATAATTCAGCTTTCTGTGGAGACACATGCTGGAACTTTTTACTTTGAAATGTTTTGTAGTTTCTGAGTTATTTAAGTTAAACGCCCAATGCATTCCCAATGGCAATAGCACAAACTTTGGCATGCTACTAGTCCTACATACTTACACCTAGAAACCCCATTCAAACCTATTTAGGTTCATCTTACGGTGGACATGTTTGCCTGAAAAGGAATCTTTGAAATGTTTCGTCGTTTTAGAAATATAGTGCTTTCAAATTTGAGATATTTACAATGGGACTCAATGGCAGATATTGGCACGTCAAAAAAGCACTTTCACCTAGAAACTCCATTCACACTTTTTATAATTCAGCTTTCTGTGGAGACACATGCTGGAACTTTTTACTTTGAAATGTTTTGTAGTTTCTGAGTTATTTAAGTTAAACGCCCAATGCATTCCCAATGGCAATAGCACAAACTTTGGCATGCTACTAGTCCTACATACTTACACCTAGAAACCCCATTCAAACCTATTTAGGTTCATCTTACGGTGGACATGTTTGCCTGAAAAGGAATCTTTGAAATGTTTCATCGTTTTAGAAATATAGTGCTTTCAAATTTGAGAGATTTACAATGGGGCTCAATGGCAGATATTGGCACGTCAAAAAAGCACTTTCACCTAGAAACTCCATTCACACTTTTTATAATTCAGCTTTCTGTGGAGACACATGCTGGAACGTTTTACTTTGAAATGTTTTGTAGTTTCTGAGTTATTTAAGTTAAACGCCCAATGCATTCCCAATGGCAATAGCACAAACTTTGGCATGCTACTAGTCCTACATACTTACACCTAGAAACCCCATTCAAACCTATTTAGGTTCATCTTACGGTGGACATGTTTGCCTGAAAAGGAATCTTTGAAATGTTTCATCGTTTTAGAAATATAGTGCTTTCAAATTTGAGACATTTACAATGGGGCTCAATGGCAGATATTGGCACGTCAAAAAAGCACTTTCACCTAGAAACTCCATTCACACTTTTTATAATTCAGCTTTCTGTGGAGACACATGCTGGAACTTTTTACTTTGAAATGTTTTGTAGTTTCTGAGTTATTTAAGTTAAACGCCCAATGCATTCCCAATGGCAATAGCACAAACTTTGGCATGCTACTAGTCCTACATACTTACACCTAGAAACCCCATTCAAACCTATTTAGGTTCATCTTACGGTGGACATGTTTGCCTGAAAAGGAATCTTTGAAATGTTTCATCGTTTTAGAAATATAGTGCTTTCAAATTTGAGACATTTACAATGGGGCTCAATGGCAGATATTGGCACGTCAAAAAAGCACTTTCACCTAGAAACTCCATTCACACTTTTTATAATTCAGCTTTCTGTGGAGACACATGCTGGAACTTTTTACTTTGAAATGTTTTGTAGTTTCTGAGTTATTTAAGTTAAACGCCCAATGCATTCCCAATGGCAATAGCACAAACTTTGGCATGCTACTAGTCCTACATACTTACACCTAGAAACCCCATTCAAACCTATTTAGGTTCATCTTACGGTGGACATGTTTGCCTGAAAAGGAATCTTTGAAATGTTTCGTCGTTTTAGAAAAATAGTGCTTTCAAATTTGAGATATTTACAATGGGACTCAATGGCAGATATTGGCACGTCAAAAAAGCACTTTCACCTAGAAACTCCATTCACACTTTTTATAATTCAGCTTTCTGTGGAGACACATGCTGGAACTTTTTACTTTGAAATGTTTTGTAGTTTCTGAGTTATTTAAGTTAAACGCCCAATGCATTCCCAATGGCAATAGCACAAACTTTGGCATGCTACTAGTCCTACATACTTACACCTAGAAACCCCATTCAAACCTATTTAGGTTCATCTTACGGTGGACATGTTTGCCTGAAAAGGAATCTTTGAAATGTTTCATCGTTTTAGAAATATAGTGCTTTCAAATTTGAGACATTTACAATGGGGCTCAATGGCAGATATTGGCACGTCAAAAAAGCACTTTCACCTAGAAACTCCATTCACACTTTTTATAATTCAGCTTTCTGTGGAGACACATGCTGGAACTTTTTACTTTGAAATGTTTTGTAGTTTCTAAGTTATTTAAGTTAAACGCCCAATGCATTCCCAATGGCAATAGCACAAACTTTGGCATGCTACTAGTCCTACATACTTACACCTAGAAACCACATTCAAACCTATTTAGGTTCATCTTACGGTGGACATGTTTGCCTGAAAAGGAATCTTTGAAATGTTTCATCGTTTTAGAAATATAGTGCTTTCAAATTTGAGATATTTACAATGGGACTCAATGGCAGATATTGGCACGTCAAAAAAGCACTTTCACCTAGAAACTCCATTCACACTTTTTATAATTCAGCTTTCTGTGGAGACACATGCTGGAACTTTTTACTTTGAAATGTTTTGTAGTTTCTGAGTTATTTAAGTTAAACGCCCAATGCATTCCCAATGACAATAGCACAAACTTTGGCATGCTACTAGTCCTACATACTTACACCTAGAAACCCCATTCAAACCTATTTAGGTTCATCTTACGGTGGACATGTTTGCCTGAAAAGGAATCTTTGAAATGTTTCATCGTTTTAGAAATATAGTGCTTTCAAATTTGAGACATTTACAATGGGGCTCAATGGCAGATATTGGCACGTCAAAAATGCACTTTCACCTAGAAACTCCATTCACACTTTTTATAATTCAGCTTTCTGTGGAGACACATGCTGGAACTTTTTACTTTGAAATGTTTTGTAGTTTCTGAGTTATTTAAGTTAAACGCCCAATGCATTCCCAATGGCAATAGCACAAACTTTGGCATGCTACTAGTCCTACATACTTACACCTAGAAACCCCATTCAAACCTATTTAGGTTCATCTTACGGTGGACATGTTTGCCTGAAAAGGAATCTTTGAAATGTTTCATCGTTTTAGAAATATAGTGCTTTCAAATTTGAGACATTTACAATGGGGCTCAATGGCAGATATTGGCACGTCAAAAAAGCACTTTCACCTAGAAACTCCATTCACACTTTTTATAATTCAGCTTTCTGTGGAGACACATGCTGGAACTTTTTACTTTGAAATGTTTTGTAGTTTCTGAGTTATTTAAGTTAAACGCCCAATGCATTCCCAATGGCAATAGCACAAACTTTGGCATGCTACTAGTCCTACATACTTATACCTAGAAACCCCATTCAAACCTATTTACGTTCATCTTACGGTGGACATGTTTGCCTGAAAAGGAATCTTTGAAATGTTTCATCGTTTTAGAAATATAGTGCTTTCAAATTTGAGACATTTACAATGGGGCTCAATGGCAGATATTGGCACGTCAAAAAAGCACTTTCACCTAGAAACTCCATTCACACTTTTTATAATTCAGCTTTCTGTGGAGACACATGCTGGAACTTTTTACTTTGAAATGTTTTGTAGTTTCTGAGTTATTTAAGTTAAACGCCCAATGCATTCCCAATGGCAATAGCACAAACTTTGGCATGCTACTAGTCCTACATACTTACACCTAGAAACCCCATTCAAACCTATTTAGGTTCATCTTACGGTGGACATGTTTGCCTGAAAAGGAATCTTTGAAATGTTTCATCGTTTTAGAAATATAGTGCTTTCAAATTTGAGACATTTACAATGGGGCTCAATGGCAGATATTGGCACGTCAAAAAAGCACTTTCACCTAGAAACTCCATTCACACTTTTTATAATTCAGCTTTCTGTGGAGACACATGCTGGAACTTTTTACTTTGAAATGTTTTGTAGTTTCTGAGTTATTTAAGTTAAACGCCCAATGCATTCCCAATGGCAATAGCACAAACTTTGGCATGTTACTAGTCCTACATACTTACACCTAGAAACCCCATTCAAACTTATTTAGGTTCATCTTACGGTGGACATGTTTGCCTGAAAAGGAATCTTTGAAATGTTTCATCGTTTTAGAAATATAGTGCTTTCAAATTTGAGACATTTACAATGGGGCTCAATGGCAGATATTGGCACGTCAAAAATGCACTTTCACCTAGAAACTCCATTCACACTTTTTATAATTCAGCTTTCTGTGGAGACACATGCTGGAACTTTTTACTTTGAAATGTTTTGTAGTTTCTGAGTTATTTAAGTTAAACGCCCAATGCATTCCCAATGGCAATAGCACA
This sequence comes from Electrona antarctica, assembly GCF_951216825.1. NCBI lineage: Eukaryota > Metazoa > Chordata > Actinopteri > Myctophiformes > Myctophidae > Electrona > Electrona antarctica. Next base: position 32,726,543 of record NC_136799.1, read on the forward strand.
AACTTTGGCATGCTACTAGTCCTACATACTTACACCTAGAAACCCCATTCAAACCTATTTAGGTTCATCTTACGGTGGACATGTTTGCCTGAAAAGGAATCTTTGAAATGTTTCATCGTTTTAGAAATATAGTGCTTTCAAATTTGAGACATTTACAATGGGGCTCAATGGCAGATATTGGCACGTCAAAAAAGCACTTTCACCTAGAAACTCCATTCACACTATTTATAATTCAGCTTTCTGTGGAGACACATGCTGGAACTTTTTACTTTGAAATGTTTTGTAGTTTCTGAGTTATTTAAGTTAAACGCCCAATGCATTCCCAATGGCAATAGCACAAACTTTGGCATGCTACTAGTCCTACATACTTACACCTAGAAACCCCATTCAAACCTATTTAGGTTCATCTTACGGTGGACATGTTTGCCTGAAAAGGAATCTTTGAAATGTTTCATCGTTTTAGAAATATAGTGCTTTCAAATTTGAGACATTTACAATGGGGCTCAATGGCAGATATTGGCACGTCAAAAAAGCACTTTCACCTAGAAACTCCATTCACACTTTTTATAATTCAGCTTTCTGTGGAGACACATGCTGGAACTTTTTACTTTGAAATGTTTTGTAGTTTCTGAGTTATTTAAGTTAAACGCCCAATGCATTCCCAATGGCAATAGCACAAACTTTGGCATGCTACTAGTCCTACATACTTACACCTAGAAACCCCATTCAAACCTATTTAGGTTCATCTTACGGTGGACATGTTTGCCTGAAAAGGAATCTTTGAAATGTTTCATCGTTTTAGAAATATAGTGCTTTCAAATTTGAGACATTTACAATGGGGCTCAATGGCAGATATTGGCACGTCAAAAAAGCACTTTCACCTAGAAACTCCATTCACACTTTTTATAATTCAGCTTTCTGTGGAGACACATGCTGGAACTTTTTACTTTGAAATGTTTTGTAGTTTCTGAGTTATTTAAGTTAAACGCCCAATGCATTCCCAATGGCAATAGCACAAACTTTGGCATGCTACTAGTCCTACATACTTACACCTAGAAACCCCATTCAAACCTATTTAGGTTCATCTTACGGTGGACATGTTTGCCTGAAAAGGAATCTTTGAAATCTTTCATCGTTTTAGAAATATAGTGCTTTCAAATTTGAGACATTTACAATGGGGCTCAATGGCAGATATTGGCACGTCAAAAAAGCACTTTCACCTAGAAACTCCAATCACACTATTTATAATTCAGCTTTCTGTGGAGACACATGCTGGAACTTTTTACTTTGAAATGTTTTGTAGTTTCTGAGTTATTTAAGTTAAACGCCCAATGCATTCCCAATGGCAATAGCACAAACTTTGGCATGCTACTAGTCCTACATACTTACACCTAGAAACCCCATTCAAACCTATTTAGGTTCATCTTACGGTGGACATGTTTGCCTGAAAAGGAATCTTTGAAATGTTTCATCGTTTTAGAAATATAGTGCTTTCAAATTTGAGACATTTACAATGGGGCTCAATGGCAGATATTGGCACGTCAAAAAAGCACTTTCACCTAGAAACTCCATTCACACTATTTATAATTCAGCTTTCTGTGGAGACACATGCTGGAACTTTTTACTTTGAAATGTTTTGTAGTTTCTGAGTTATTTAAGTTAAACGCCCAATGCATTCCCAATGGCAATAGCACAAACTTTGGCATGCTACTAGTCCTACATACTTACACCTAGAAACCCCATTCAAACCTATTTAGGTTCATCTTACGGTGGACATGTTTGCCTGAAAAGGAATCTTTGAAATGTTTCATCGTTTTAGAAATATAGTGCTTTCAAATTTGAGACATTTACAATGGGGCTCAATGGCAGATATTGGCACGTCAAAAAAGCACTTTCACCTAGAAACTCCATTCACACTATTTATAATTCAGCTTTCTGTGGAGACACATGCTGGAACTTTTTACTTTGAAATGTTTTGTAGTTTCTGAGTTATTTAAGTTAAACGCCCAATGCATTCCCAATGGCAATAGCACAAACTTTGGCATGCTACTAGTCCTACATACTTACACCTAGAAACCCCATTCAAACCTATTTAGGTTCATCTTACGGTGGACATGTTTGCCTGAAAAGGAATCTTTGAAATGTTTCATCGTTTTAGAAATATAGTGCTTTCAAATTTGAGACATTTACAATGGGGCTCAATGGCAGATATTGGCACGTCAAAAAAGCACTTTCACCTAGAAACTCCATTCACACTATTTATAATTCAGCTTTCTGTGGAGACACATGCTGGAACTTTTTACTTTGAAATGTTTTGTAGTTTCTGAGTTATTTAAGTTAAACGCCCAATGCATTCCCAATGGCAATAGCACAAACTTTGGCATGCTACTAGTCCTACATACTTACACCTAGAAACCCCATTCAAACCTATTTAGGTTCATCTTACGGTGGACATGTTTGCCTGAAAAGGAATCTTTGAAATGTTTCATCGTTTTAGAAATATAGTGCTTTCAAATTTGAGACATTTACAATGGGGCTCAATGGCAGATATTGGCACGTCAAAAAAGCACTTTCACCTAGAAACTCCATTCACACTATTTATAATTCAGCTTTCTGTGGAGACACATGCTGGAACTTTTTACTTTGAAATGTTTTGTAGTTTCTGAGTTATTTAAGTTAAACGCCCAATGCATTCCCAATGGCAATAGCACAAACTTTGGCATGCTACTAGTCCTACATACTTACACCTAGAAACCCCATTCAAACCTATTTAGGTTCATCTTACGGTGGACATGTTTGCCTGAAAAGGAATCTTTGAAATGTTTCATCGTTTTAGAAATATAGTGCTTTCAAATTTGAGACATTTACAATGGGGCTCAATGGCAGATATTGGCACGTCAAAAAAGGACTTTCACCTAGAAACTCCATTCACACTTTTTATACTTCAGCTTTCTGTGGAGACACATGCTGGAACTTTTTACTTTGAAATGTTTTGTAGTTTCTGAGTTATTTAAGTTAAACGCCCAATGCATTCCCAATGGCAATAGCACAAACTTTGGCATGCTACTAGTCCTACATACTTACACCTAGAAACTCCATTCAAACCTATTTAGGTTCATCTTACGGTGGACATGTTTGCCTGAAAAGGAATCTTTGAAATGTTTCATTGTTTTAGAAATATAGTGCTTTCAAATTTGAGACATTTACAATGGGGCTCAATGGCAGATATTGGCACGTCAAAAAAGCACTTTCACCTAGAAACTCCATTCACACTTTTTATAATTCAGCTTTCTGTGGAGACACATGCTGGAACTTTTTACTTTGAAATGTTTTGTAGTTTCTGAGTTATTTAAGTTAAACGCCCAATGCATTCCCAATGGCAATAGCACAAACTTTGGCATGCTACTAGTCCTACATACTTACACCTAGAAACCCCATTCAAACCTATTTAGGTTCATCTTACGGTGGACATGTTTGCCTGAAAAGGAATCTTTGAAATGTTTCATCGTTTTAGAAATATAGTGCTTTCAAATTTGAGAGATTTACAATGGGGCTCAATGGCAGATATTGGCACGTCAAAAAAGCACTTTCACCTAGAAACTCCATTCACACTTTTTATAATTCAGCTTTCTGTGGAGACACATGCTGGAACTTTTTACTTTGAAATGTTTTGTAGTTTCTGAGTTATTTAAGTTAAACGCCCAATGCATTCCCAATGGCAATAGCACAAACTTTGGCATGCTACTAGTCCTACATACTTACACCTAGAAACCCCATTCAAACCTATTTATGTTCATCTTACGGTGGACATGTTTGCCTGAAAAGGAATCTTTGAAATGTTTCATCGTTTTAGAAATATAGTGCTTCAAATTTGAGACATTTACAATGGGGCTCAATGGCAGATATTGGCACGTCAAAAAAGCACTTTCACCTAGAAACTCCATTCACACTTTTTATAATTCAGCTTTCTGTGGAGACACATGCTGGAACGTTTTACTTTGAAATGTTTTGTAGTTTCTGAGTTATTTAAGTTAAACGCCCAATGCATTCCCAATGGCAATAGCACAAACTTTGGCATGCTACTAGTCCTACATACTTACACCTAGAAACCCCATTCAAACCTATTTAGGTTCATCTTACGGTGGACATGTTTGCCTGAAAAGGAATCTTTGAAATGTTTCATCGTTTTAGAAATATAGTGCTTTCAAATTTGAGACATTTACAATGGGGCTCAATGGCAGATATTGGCACGTCAAAAAAGCACTTTCACCTAGAAACTCCATTCACACTTTTTATAATTCAGCTTTCTGTGGAGACACATGCTGGAACTTTTTACTTTGAAATGTTTTGTAGTTTCTGAGTTATTTAAGTTAAACGCCCAATGCATTCCCAATGGCAATAGCACAAACTTTGGCATGCTACTAGTCCTACATACTTACACCTAGAAACCCCATTCAAACCTATTTAGGTTCATCTTACGGTGGACATGTTTGCCTGAAAAGGAATCTTTGAAATGTTTTGTCGTTTTAGAAATATAGTGCTTTCAAATTTGAGATATTTACAATGGGACTCAATGGCAGATATTGGCACGTCAAAAAAGCACTTTCACCTAGAAACTCCATTCACACTTTTTATAATTCAGCTTTCTGTGGAGACACATGCTGGAACTTTTTACTTTGAAATGTTTTGTAGTTTCTGAGTTATTTAAGTTAAACGCCCAATGCATTCCCAATGGCAATAGCACAAACTTTGGCATGCTACTAGTCCTACATACTTACACCTAGAAACCCCATTCAAACCTATTTAGGTTCATCTTACGGTGGACATGTTTGCCTGAAAAGGAATCTTTGAAATGTTTCATCGTTTTAGAAATATAGTGCTTTCAAATTTGAGACATTTACAATGGGGCTCAATGGCAGATATTGGCACGTCAAAAAAGCACTTTCACCTAGAAACTCCATTCACACTTTTTATAATTCAGCTTTCTGTGGAGACACATGCTGGAACTTTTTACTTTGAAATGTTTTGTAGTTTCTGAGTTATTTAAGTTAAACGCCCAATGCATTCCCAATGGCAATAGCACAAACTTTGGCATGCTACTAGTCCTACATACTTATACCTAGAAACCCGATTCAAACCTATTTACGTTCATCTTACGGTGGACATGTTTGCCTGAAAAGGAATCTTTGAAATGTTTCATCGTTTTAGAAATATAGTGCTTTCAAATTTGAGACATTTACAATGGGGCTCAATGGCAGATATTGGCACGTCAAAAATGCACTTTCACCTAGAAACTCCATTCACACTTTTTATAATTCAGCTTTCTGTGGAGACACATGCTGGAACGTTTTACTTTGAAATGTTTTGTAGTTTCTGAGTTATTTAAGTTAAACGCCCAATGCATTCCCAATGGCAATAGCACAAACTTTGGCATGCTACTAGTCCTACATACTTACACCTAGAAACCCCATTCAAACCTATTTAGGTTCATCTTACGGTGGACATGTTTGCCTGAAAAGGAATCTTTGAAATGTTTCATTGTTTTAGAAATATAGTGCTTTCAAATTTGAGACATTTACAATGGGGCTCAATGGCAGATATTGGCACGTCAAAAAAGCACTTTCACCTAGAAACTCCATTCACACTTTTTATAATTCAGCTTTCTGTGGAGACACATGCTGGAACTTTTTACTTTGAAATGTTTTGTAGTTTCTGAGTTATTTAAGTTAAACGCCCAATGCATTCCCAATGGCAATAGCACAAACTTTGGCATGCTACTAGTCCTACATACTTACACCTAGAAACCCCATTCAAACCTATTTAGGTTCATCTTACGGTGGACATGTTTGCCTGAAAAGGAATCTTTGAAATGTTTCATCGTTTTAGAAATATAGTGCTTTCAAATTTGAGAGATTTACAATGGGGCTCAATGGCAGATATTGGCACGTCAAAAAAGCACTTTCACCTAGAAACTCCATTCACACTTTTTATAATTCAGCTTTCTGTGGAGACACATGCTGGAACTTTTTACTTTGAAATGTTTTGTAGTTTCTGAGTTATTTAAGTTAAACGCCCAATGCATTCCCAATGGCAATAGCACAAACTTTGGCATGCTACTAGTCCTACATACTTACACCTAGAAACCCCATTCAAACCTATTTATGTTCATCTTACGGTGGACATGTTTGCCTGAAAAGGAATCTTTGAAATGTTTCATCGTTTTAGAAATATAGTGCTTTCAAATTTGAGACATTTACAATGGGGCTCAATGGCAGATATTGGCACGTCAAAAAAGCACTTTCACCTAGAAACTCCATTCACACTTTTTATAATTCAGCTTTCTGTGGAGACACATGCTGGAACGTTTTACTTTGAAATGTTTTGTAGTTTCTGAGTTATTTAAGTTAAACGCCCAATGCATTCCCAATGGCAATAGCACAAACTTTGGCATGCTACTAGTCCTACATACTTACACCTAGAAACCCCATTCAAACCTATTTAGGTTCATCTTACGGTGGACATGTTTGCCTGAAAAGGAATCTTTGAAATGTTTCATCGTTTTAGAAATATAGTGCTTTCAAATTTGAGACATTTACAATGGGGCTCAATGGCAGATATTGGCACGTCAAAAAAGCACTTTCACCTAGAAACTCCATTCACACTTTTTATAATTCAGCTTTCTGTGGAGACACATGCTGGAACTTTTTACTTTGAAATGTTTTGTAGTTTCTGAGTTATTTAAGTTAAACGCCCAATGCATTCCCAATGGCAATAGCACAAACTTTGGCATGCTACTAGTCCTACATACTTACACCTAGAAACCCCATTCAAACCTATTTAGGTTCATCTTACGGTGGACATGTTTGCCTGAAAAGGAATCTTTGAAATGTTTTGTCGTTTTAGAAATATAGTGCTTTCAAATTTGAGATATTTACAATGGGACTCAATGGCAGATATTGGCACGTCAAAAAAGCACTTTCACCTAGAAACTCCATTCACACTTTTTATAATTCAGCTTTCTGTGGAGACACATGCTGGAACTTTTTACTTTGAAATGTTTTGTAGTTTCTGAGTTATTTAAGTTAAACGCCCAATGCATTCCCAATGGCAATAGCACAAACTTTGGCATGCTACTAGTCCTACATACTTACACCTAGAAACCCCATTCAAACCTATTTAGGTTCATCTTACGGTGGACATGTTTGCCTGAAAAGGAATCTTTGAAATGTTTCATCGTTTTAGAAATATAGTGCTTTCAAATTTGAGACATTTACAATGGGGCTCAATGGCAGATATTGGCACGTCAAAAAAGCACTTTCACCTAGAAACTCCATTCACACTTTTTATAATTCAGCTTTCTGTGGAGACACATGCTGGAACTTTTTACTTTGAAATGTTTTGTAGTTTCTGAGTTATTTAAGTTAAACGCCCAATGCATTCCCAATGGCAATAGCACAAACTTTGGCATGCTACTAGTCCTACATACTTATACCTAGAAACCCGATTCAAACCTATTTACGTTCATCTTACGGTGGACATGTTTGCCTGAAAAGGAATCTTTGAAATGTTTCATCGTTTTAGAAATATAGTGCTTTCAAATTTGAGACATTTACAATGGGGCTCAATGGCAGATATTGGCACGTCAAAAATGCACTTTCACCTAGAAACTCCATTCACACTTTTTATAATTCAGCTTTCTGTGGAGACACATGCTGGAACGTTTTACTTTGAAATGTTTTGTAGTTTCTGAGTTATTTAAGTTAAACGCCCAATGCATTCCCAATGGCAATAGCACAAACTTTGGCATGCTACTAGTCCTACATACTTACACCTAGAAACCCCATTCAAACCTATTTAGGTTCATCTTACGGTGGACATGTTTGCCTGAAAAGGAATCTTTGAAATGTTTCATCGTTTTAGAAATATAGTGCTTTCAAATTTGAGACATTTACAATGGGGCTCAATGGCAGATATTGGCACGTCAAAAAAGCACTTTCACCTAGAAACTCCATTCACACTTTTTATAATTCAGCTTTCTGTGGAGACACATGCTGGAACTTTTTACTTTGAAATGTTTTGTAGTTTCTGAGTTATTTAAGTTAAACGCCCAATGCATTCCCAATGGCAATAGCACAAACTTTGGCATGCTACTAGTCCTACATACTTACACCTAGAAACCCCATTCAAACCTATTTAGGTTCATCTTACGGTGGACATGTTTGCCTGAAAAGGAATCTTTGAAATGTTTCGTCGTTTTAGAAATATAGTGCTTTCAAATTTGAGATATTTACAATGGGACTCAATGGCAGATATTGGCACGTCAAAAAAGCACTTTCACCTAGAAACTCCATTCACACTTTTTATAATTCAGCTTTCTGTGGAGACACATGCTGGAACTTTTTACTTTGAAATGTTTTGTAGTTTCTGAGTTAATTAAGTTAAACGCCCAATGCATTCCCAATGGCAATAGCACAAACTTTGGCATGCTACTAGTCCTACATACTTACACCTAGAAACCCCATTCAAACCTATTTAGGTTCATCTTACGGTGGACATGTTTGCCTGAAAAGGAATCTTTGAAATGTTTCATCGTTTTAGAAATATAGTGCTTTCAAATTTGAGACATTTACAATGGGGCTCAATGGCAGATATTGGCACGTCAAAAAAGCACTTTCACCTAGAAACTCCATTCACACTTTTTATAATTCAGCTTTCTGTGGAGACACATGCTGGAACTTTTTACTTTGAAATGTTTTGTAGTTTCTGAGTTATTTAAGTTAAACGCCCAATGCATTCCCAATGGCAATAGCACAAACTTTGGCATGCTACTAGTCCTACATACTTATACCTAGAAACCCCATTCAAACCTATTTACGTTCATCTTACGGTGGACATGTTTGCCTGAAAAGGAATCTTTGAAATGTTTCATCGTTTTAGAAATATAGTGCTTTCAAATTTGAGACATTTACAATGGGGCTCAATGGCAGATATTGGCACGTCAAAAATGCACTTTCACCTAGAAACTCCATTCACACTTTTTATAATTCAGCTTTCTGTGGAGACACATGCTGGAACATTTTACTTTGAAATGTTTTGTAGTTTCTGAGTTATTTAAGTTAAACGCCCAATGCATTCCCAATGGCAATAGCACAAACTTTGGCATGCTACTAGTCCTACATACTTACACCTAGAAACCCCATTCAAACCTATTTAGGTTCATCTTACGGTGGACATGTTTGCCTGAAAAGGAATCTTTGAAATGTTTCATCGTTTTAGAAATATAGTGCTTTCAAATTTGAGACATTTACAATGGGGCTCAATGGCAGATATTGGCACGTCAAAAAAGCACTTTCACCTAGAAACTCCATTCACACTTTTTATAATTCAGCTTTCTGTGGAGACACATGCTGGAACTTTTTACTTTGAAATGTTTTGTAGTTTCTGAGTTATTTAAGTTAAACGCCCAATGCATTCCCAATGGCAATAGCACAAACTTTGGCATGCTACTAGTCCTACATACTTATACCTAGAAACCCCATTCAAACCTATTTACGTTCATCTTACGGTGGACATGTTTGCCTGAAAAGGAATCTTTGAAATGTTTCATCGTTTTAGAAATATAGTGCTTTCAAATTTGAGACATTTACAATGGGGCTCAATGGCAGATATTGGCACGTCAAAAAAGCACTTTCACCTAGAAACTCCATTCACACTTTTTATAATTCAGCTTTCTGTGGAGACACATGCTGGAACTTTTTACTTTGAAATGTTTTGTAGTTTCTGAGTTATTTAAGTTAAACGCCCAATGCATTCCCAATGGCAATAGCACAAACTTTGGCATGCTACTAGTCCTACATACTTACACCTAGAAACCCCATTCAAACCTATTTATGTTCATCTTACGGTGGACATGTTTGCCTGAAAAGGAATCTTTGAAATGTTTCATCGTTTTAGAAATATAGTGCTTTCAAATTTGAGACATTTACAATGGGGCTCAATGGCAGATATTGGCACGTCAAAAAAGCACTTTCACCTAGAAACTCCATTCACACTTTTTATAATTCAGCTTTCTGTGGAGACACATGCTGGAACGTTTTACTTTGAAATGTTTTGTAGTTTCTGAGTTATTTAAGTTAAACGCCCAATGCATTCCCAATGGCAATAGCACAAACTTTGGCATGCTACTAGTCCTACATACTTACACCTAGAAACCCCATTCAAACCTATTTAGGTTCATCTTACGGTGGACATGTTTGCCTGAAAAGGAATCTTTGAAATGTTTCATCGTTTTAGAAATATAGTGCTTTCAAATTTGAGACATTTACAATGGGGCTCAATGGCAGATATTGGCACGTCAAAAAAGCACTTTCACCTAGAAACTCCATTCACACTTTTTATAATTCAGCTTTCTGTGGAGACACATGCTGGAACTTTTTACTTTGAAATGTTTTGTAGTTTCTGAGTTATTTAAGTTAAACGCCCAATGCATTCCCAATGGCAATAGCACAAACTTTGGCATGCTACTAGTCCTACATACTTACACCTAGAAACCCCATTCAAACCTATTTAGGTTCATCTTACGGTGGACATGTTTGCCTGAAAAGGAATCTTTGAAATGTTTCATCGTTTTAGAAATATAGTGCTTTCAAATTTGAGACATTTACAATGGGGCTCAATGGCAGATATTGGCACGTCAAAAAAGCACTTTCACCTAGAAACTCCATTCACACTTTTTATAATTCAGCTTTCTGTGGAGACACATGCTGGAACTTTTTACTTTGAAATGTTTTGTAGTTTCTGAGTTATTTAAGTTAAACGCCCAATGCATTCCCAATGGCAATAGCACAAACTTTGGCATGCTACTAGTCCTACATACTTATACCTAGAAACCCCATTCAAACCTATTTACGTTCATCTTACGGTGGACATGTTTGCCTGAAAAGGAATCTTTGAAATGTTTCATCGTTTTAGAAATATAGTGCTTTCAAATTTGAGACATTTACAATGGGGCTCAATGGCAGATATTGGCACGTCAAAAAAGCACTTTCACCTAGAAACTCCATTCACACTTTTTATAATTCAGCTTTCTGTGGAGACACATGCTGGAACTTTTTACTTTGAAATGTTTTGTAGTTTCTGAGTTATTTAAGTTAAACGCCCAATGCATTCCCAATGGCAATAGCACAAACTTTGGCATGCTACTAGTCCTACATACTTACACCTAGAAACTCCATTCAAACCTATTTAGGTTCATCTTACGGTGGACATGTTTGCCTGAAAAGGAATCTTTGAAATGTTTCATTGTTTTAGAAATATAGTGCTTTCAAATTTGAGACATTTACAATGGGGCTCAATGGCAGATATTGGCACGTCAAAAAAGCACTTTCACCTAGAAACTCCATTCACACTTTTTATAATTCAGCTTTCTGTGGAGACACATGCTGGAACTTTTTACTTTGAAATGTTTTGTAGTTTCTGAGTTATTTAAGTTAAACGCCCAATGCATTCCCAATGGCAATAGCACAAACTTTGGCATGCTACTAGTCCTACATACTTACACCTAGAAACCCCATTCAAACCTATTTAGGTTCATCTTACGGTGGACATGTTTGCCTGAAAAGGAATCTTTGAAATGTTTCATCGTTTTAGAAATATAGTGCTTTCAAATTTGAGAGATTTACAATGGGGCTCAATGGCAGATATTGGCACGTCAAAAAAGCACTTTCACCTAGAAACTCCATTCACACTTTTTATAATTCAGCTTTCTGTGGAGACACATGCTGGAACTTTTTACTTTGAAATGTTTTGTAGTTTCTGAGTTATTTAAGTTAAACGCCCAATGCATTCCCAATGGCAATAGCACAAACTTTGGCATGCTACTAGTCCTACATACTTACACCTAGAAACCCCATTCAAACCTATTTATGTTCATCTTACGGTGGACATGTTTGCCTGAAAAGGAATCTTTGAAATGTTTCATCGTTTTAGAAATATAGTGCTTTCAAATTTGAGACATTTACAATGGGGCTCAATGGCAGATATTGGCACGTCAAAAAAGCACTTTCACCTAGAAACTCCATTCACACTTTTTATAATTCAGCTTTCTGTGGAGACACATGCTGGAACGTTTTACTTTGAAATGTTTTGTAGTTTCTGAGTTATTTAAGTTAAACGCCCAATGCATTCCCAATGGCAATAGCACAAACTTTGGCATGCTACTAGTCCTACATACTTACACCTAGAAACCCCATTCAAACCTATTTAGGTTCATCTTACGGTGGACATGTTTGCCTGAAAAGGAATCTTTGAAATGTTTCATCGTTTTAGAAATATAGTGCTTTCAAATTTGAGACATTTACAATGGGGCTCAATGGCAGATATTGGCACGTCAAAAAAGCACTTTCACCTAGAAACTCCATTCACACTTTTTATAATTCAGCTTTCTGTGGAGACACATGCTGGAACTTTTTACTTTGAAATGTTTTGTAGTTTCTGAGTTATTTAAGTTAAACGCCCAATGCATTCCCAATGGCAATAGCACAAACTTTGGCATGCTACTAGTCCTACATACTTACACCTAGAAACCCCATTCAAACCTATTTAGGTTCATCTTACGGTGGACATGTTTGCCTGAAAAGGAATCTTTGAAATGTTTTGTCGTTTTAGAAATATAGTGCTTTCAAATTTGAGATATTTACAATGGGACTCAATGGCAGATATTGGCACGTCAAAAAAGCACTTTCACCTAGAAACTCCATTCACACTTTTTATAATTCAGCTTTCTGTGGAGACACATGCTGGAACTTTTTACTTTGAAATGTTTTGTAGTTTCTGAGTTATTTAAGTTAAACGCCCAATGCATTCCCAATGGCAATAGCACAAACTTTGGCATGCTACTAGTCCTACATACTTACACCTAGAAACCCCATTCAAACCTATTTAGGTTCATCTTACGGTGGACATGTTTGCCTGAAAAGGAATCTTTGAAATGTTTCATCGTTTTAGAAATATAGTGCTTTCAAATTTGAGACATTTACAATGGGGCTCAATGGCAGATATTGGCACGTCAAAAAAGCACTTTCACCTAGAAACTCCATTCACACTTTTTATAATTCAGCTTTCTGTGGAGACACATGCTGGAACTTTTTACTTTGAAATGTTTTGTAGTTTCTGAGTTATTTAAGTTAAACGCCCAATGCATTCCCAATGGCAATAGCACAAACTTTGGCATGCTACTAGTCCTACATACTTATACCTAGAAACCCGATTCAAACCTATTTACGTTCATCTTACGGTGGACATGTTTGCCTGAAAAGGAATCTTTGAAATGTTTCATCGTTTTAGAAATATAGTGCTTTCAAATTTGAGACATTTACAATGGGGCTCAATGGCAGATATTGGCACGTCAAAAATGCACTTTCACCTAGAAACTCCATTCACACTTTTTATAATTCAGCTTTCTGTGGAGACACATGCTGGAACGTTTTACTTTGAAATGTTTTGTAGTTTCTGAGTTATTTAAGTTAAACGCCCAATGCATTCCCAATGGCAATAGCACAAACTTTGGCATGCTACTAGTCCTACATACTTACACCTAGAAACCCCATTCAAACCTATTTAGGTTCATCTTACGGTGGACATGTTTGCCTGAAAAGGAATCTTTGAAATGTTTCATCGTTTTAGAAATATAGTGCTTTCAAATTTGAGACATTTACAATGGGGCTCAATGGCAGATATTGGCACGTCAAAAAAGCACTTTCACCTAGAAACTCCATTCACACTTTTTATAATTCAGCTTTCTGTGGAGACACATGCTGGAACTTTTTACTTTGAAATGTTTTGTAGTTTCTGAGTTATTTAAGTTAAACGCCCAATGCATTCCCAATGGCAATAGCACAAACTTTGGCATGCTACTAGTCCTACATACTTACACCTAGAAACCCCATTCAAACCTATTTAGGTTCATCTTACGGTGGACATGTTTGCCTGAAAAGGAATCTTTGAAATGTTTCGTCGTTTTAGAAATATAGTGCTTTCAAATTTGAGATATTTACAATGGGACTCAATGGCAGATATTGGCACGTCAAAAAAGCACTTTCACCTAGAAACTCCATTCACACTTTTTATAATTCAGCTTTCTGTGGAGACACATGCTGGAACTTTTTACTTTGAAATGTTTTGTAGTTTCTGAGTTATTTAAGTTAAACGCCCAATGCATTCCCAATGGCAATAGCACAAACTTTGGCATGCTACTAGTCCTACATACTTACACCTAGAAACCCCATTCAAACCTATTTAGGTTCATCTTACGGTGGACATGTTTGCCTGAAAAGGAATCTTTGAAATGTTTCATCGTTTTAGAAATATAGTGCTTTCAAATTTGAGAGATTTACAATGGGGCTCAATGGCAGATATTGGCACGTCAAAAAAGCACTTTCACCTAGAAACTCCATTCACACTTTTTATAATTCAGCTTTCTGTGGAGACACATGCTGGAACTTTTTACTTTGAAATGTTTTGTAGTTTCTGAGTTATTTAAGTTAAACGCCCAATGCATTCCCAATGGCAATAGCACAAACTTTGGCATGCTACTAGTCCTACATACTTACACCTAGAAACCCCATTCAAACCTATTTATGTTCATCTTACGGTGGACATGTTTGCCTGAAAAGGAATCTTTGAAATGTTTCATCGTTTTAGAAATATAGTGCTTTCAAATTTGAGACATTTACAATGGGGCTCAATGGCAGATATTGGCACGTCAAAAAAGCACTTTCACCTAGAAACTCCATTCACACTTTTTATAATTCAGCTTTCTGTGGAGACACATGCTGGAACGTTTTACTTTGAAATGTTTTGTAGTTTCTGAGTTATTTAAGTTAAACGCCCAATGCATTCCCAATGGCAATAGCACAAACTTTGGCATGCTACTAGTCCTACATACTTACACCTAGAAACCCCATTCAAACCTATTTAGGTTCATCTTACGGTGGACATGTTTGCCTGAAAAGGAATCTTTGAAATGTTTCATCGTTTTAGAAATATAGTGCTTTCAAATTTGAGACATTTACAATGGGGCTCAATGGCAGATATTGGCACGTCAAAAAAGCACTTTCACCTAGAAACTCCATTCACACTTTTTATAATTCAGCTTTCTGTGGAGACACATGCTGGAACTTTTTACTTTGAAATGTTTTGTAGTTTCTGAGTTATTTAAGTTAAACGCCCAATGCATTCCCAATGGCAATAGCACAAACTTTGGCATGCTACTAGTCCTACATACTTACACCTAGAAACCCCATTCAAACCTATTTAGGTTCATCTTACGGTGGACATGTTTGCCTGAAAAGGAATCTTTGAAATGTTTTGTCGTTTTAGAAATATAGTGCTTTCAAATTTGAGATATTTACAATGGGACTCAATGGCAGATATTGGCACGTCAAAAAAGCACTTTCACCTAGAAACTCCATTCACACTTTTTATAATTCAGCTTTCTGTGGAGACACATGCTGGAACTTTTTACTTTGAAATGTTTTGTAGTTTCTGAGTTATTTAAGTTAAACGCCCAATGCATTCCCAATGGCAATAGCACAAACTTTGGCATGCTACTAGTCCTACATACTTACACCTAGAAACCCCATTCAAACCTATTTAGGTTCATCTTACGGTGGACATGTTTGCCTGAAAAGGAATCTTTGAAATGTTTCATCGTTTTAGAAATATAGTGCTTTCAAATTTGAGACATTTACAATGGGGCTCAATGGCAGATATTGGCACGTCAAAAAAGCACTTTCACCTAGAAACTCCATTCACACTTTTTATAATTCAGCTTTCTGTGGAGACACATGCTGGAACTTTTTACTTTGAAATGTTTTGTAGTTTCTGAGTTATTTAAGTTAAACGCCCAATGCATTCCCAATGGCAATAGCACAAACTTTGGCATGCTACTAGTCCTACATACTTATACCTAGAAACCCGATTCAAACCTATTTACGTTCATCTTACGGTGGACATGTTTGCCTGAAAAGGAATCTTTGAAATGTTTCATCGTTTTAGAAATATAGTGCTTTCAAATTTGAGACATTTACAATGGGGCTCAATGGCAGATATTGGCACGTCAAAAATGCACTTTCACCTAGAAACTCCATTCACACTTTTTATAATTCAGCTTTCTGTGGAGACACATGCTGGAACGTTTTACTTTGAAATGTTTTGTAGTTTCTGAGTTATTTAAGTTAAACGCCCAATGCATTCCCAATGGCAATAGCACAAACTTTGGCATGCTACTAGTCCTACATACTTACACCTAGAAACCCCATTCAAACCTATTTAGGTTCATCTTACGGTGGACATGTTTGCCTGAAAAGGAATCTTTGAAATGTTTCATCGTTTTAGAAATATAGTGCTTTCAAATTTGAGACATTTACAATGGGGCTCAATGGCAGATATTGGCACGTCAAAAAAGCACTTTCACCTAGAAACTCCATTCACACTTTTTATAATTCAGCTTTCTGTGGAGACACATGCTGGAACTTTTTACTTTGAAATGTTTTGTAGTTTCTGAGTTATTTAAGTTAAACGCCCAATGCATTCCCAATGGCAATAGCACAAACTTTGGCATGCTACTAGTCCTACATACTTACACCTAGAAACCCCATTCAAACCTATTTAGGTTCATCTTACGGTGGACATGTTTGCCTGAAAAGGAATCTTTGAAATGTTTCGTCGTTTTAGAAATATAGTGCTTTCAAATTTGAGATATTTACAATGGGACTCAATGGCAGATATTGGCACGTCAAAAAAGCACTTTCACCTAGAAACTCCATTCACACTTTTTATAATTCAGCTTTCTGTGGAGACACATGCTGGAACTTTTTACTTTGAAATGTTTTGTAGTTTCTGAGTTAATTAAGTTAAACGCCCAATGCATTCCCAATGGCAATAGCACAAACTTTGGCATGCTACTAGTCCTACATACTTACACCTAGAAACCCCATTCAAACCTATTTAGGTTCATCTTACGGTGGACATGTTTGCCTGAAAAGGAATCTTTGAAATGTTTCATCGTTTTAGAAATATAGTGCTTTCAAATTTGAGACATTTACAATGGGGCTCAATGGCAGATATTGGCACGTCAAAAAAGCACTTTCACCTAGAAACTCCATTCACACTTTTTATAATTCAGCTTTCTGTGGAGACACATGCTGGAACTTTTTACTTTGAAATGTTTTGTAGTTTCTGAGTTATTTAAGTTAAACGCCCAATGCATTCCCAATGGCAATAGCACAAACTTTGGCATGCTACTAGTCCTACATACTTATACCTAGAAACCCCATTCAAACCTATTTACGTTCATCTTACGGTGGACATGTTTGCCTGAAAAGGAATCTTTGAAATGTTTCATCGTTTTAGAAATATAGTGCTTTCAAATTTGAGACATTTACAATGGGGCTCAATGGCAGATATTGGCACGTCAAAAATGCACTTTCACCTAGAAACTCCATTCACACTTTTTATAATTCAGCTTTCTGTGGAGACACATGCTGGAACATTTTACTTTGAAATGTTTTGTAGTTTCTGAGTTATTTAAGTTAAACGCCCAATGCATTCCCAATGGCAATAGCACAAACTTTGGCATGCTACTAGTCCTACATACTTACACCTAGAAACCCCATTCAAACCTATTTAGGTTCATCTTACGGTGGACATGTTTGCCTGAAAAGGAATCTTTGAAATGTTTCATCGTTTTAGAAATATAGTGCTTTCAAATTTGAGACATTTACAATGGGGCTCAATGGCAGATATTGGCACGTCAAAAAAGCACTTTCACCTAGAAACTCCATTCACACTTTTTATAATTCAGCTTTCTGTGGAGACACATGCTGGAACTTTTTACTTTGAAATGTTTTGTAGTTTCTGAGTTATTTAAGTTAAACGCCCAATGCATTCCCAATGGCAATAGCACAAACTTTGGCATGCTACTAGTCCTACATACTTATACCTAGAAACCCCATTCAAACCTATTTACGTTCATCTTACGGTGGACATGTTTGCCTGAAAAGGAATCTTTGAAATGTTTCATCGTTTTAGAAATATAGTGCTTTCAAATTTGAGACATTTACAATGGGGCTCAATGGCAGATATTGGCACGTCAAAAAAGCACTTTCACCTAGAAACTCCATTCACACTTTTTATAATTCAGCTTTCTGTGGAGACACATGCTGGAACTTTTTACTTTGAAATGTTTTGTAGTTTCTGAGTTATTTAAGTTAAACGCCCAATGCATTCCCAATGGCAATAGCACAAACTTTGGCATGCTACTAGTCCTACATACTTACACCTAGAAACCCCATTCAAACCTATTTATGTTCATCTTACGGTGGACATGTTTGCCTGAAAAGGAATCTTTGAAATGTTTCATCGTTTTAGAAATATAGTGCTTTCAAATTTGAGACATTTACAATGGGGCTCAATGGCAGATATTGGCACGTCAAAAAAGCACTTTCACCTAGAAACTCCATTCACACTTTTTATAATTCAGCTTTCTGTGGAGACACATGCTGGAACGTTTTACTTTGAAATGTTTTGTAGTTTCTGAGTTATTTAAGTTAAACGCCCAATGCATTCCCAATGGCAATAGCACAAACTTTGGCATGCTACTAGTCCTACATACTTACACCTAGAAACCCCATTCAAACCTATTTAGGTTCATCTTACGGTGGACATGTTTGCCTGAAAAGGAATCTTTGAAATGTTTCATCGTTTTAGAAATATAGTGCTTTCAAATTTGAGACATTTACAATGGGGCTCAATGGCAGATATTGGCACGTCAAAAAAGCACTTTCACCTAGAAACTCCATTCACACTTTTTATAATTCAGCTTTCTGTGGAGACACATGCTGGAACTTTTTACTTTGAAATGTTTTGTAGTTTCTGAGTTATTTAAGTTAAACGCCCAATGCATTCCCAATGGCAATAGCACAAACTTTGGCATGCTACTAGTCCTACATACTTACACCTAGAAACCCCATTCAAACCTATTTAGGTTCATCTTACGGTGGACATGTTTGCCTGAAAAGGAATCTTTGAAATGTTTCATCGTTTTAGAAATATAGTGCTTTCAAATTTGAGACATTTACAATGGGGCTCAATGGCAGATATTGGCACGTCAAAAAAGCACTTTCACCTAGAAACTCCATTCACACTTTTTATAATTCAGCTTTCTGTGGAGACACATGCTGGAACTTTTTACTTTGAAATGTTTTGTAGTTTCTGAGTTATTTAAGTTAAACGCCCAATGCATTCCCAATGGCAATAGCACAAACTTTGGCATGCTACTAGTCCTACATACTTATACCTAGAAACCCCATTCAAACCTATTTACGTTCATCTTACGGTGGACATGTTTGCCTGAAAAGGAATCTTTGAAATGTTTCATCGTTTTAGAAATATAGTGCTTTCAAATTTGAGACATTTACAATGGGGCTCAATGGCAGATATTGGCACGTCAAAAAAGCACTTTCACCTAGAAACTCCATTCACACTTTTTATAATTCAGCTTTCTGTGGAGACACATGCTGGAACTTTTTACTTTGAAATGTTTTGTAGTTTCTGAGTTATTTAAGTTAAACGCCCAATGCATTCCCAATGGCAATAGCACAAACTTTGGCATGCTACTAGTCCTACATACTTACACCTAGAAACCCCATTCAAACCTATTTAGGTTCATCTTACGGTGGACATGTTTGCCTGAAAAGGAATCTTTGAAATGTTTCATCGTTTTAGAAATATAGTGCTTTCAAATTTGAGACATTTACAATGGGGCTCAATGGCAGATATTGGCACGTCAAAAATGCACTTTCACCTAGAAACTCCATTCACACTTTTTATAATTCAGCTTTCTGTGGAGACACATGCTGGAACTTTTTACTTTGAAATGTTTTGTAGTTTCTGAGTTATTTAAGTTAAACGCCCAATGCATTCCCAATGGCAATAGCACAAACTTTGGCATGTTACTAGTCCTACATACTTACACCTAGAAACCCCATTCAAACTTATTTAGGTTCATCTTACGGTGGACATGTTTGCCTGAAAAGGAATCTTTGAAATGTTTCATCGTTTTAGAAATATAGTGCTTTCAAATTTGAGAGATTTACAATGGGGCTCAATGGCAGATATTGGCACGTCAAAAAAGCACTTTCACCTAGAAACTCCATTCACACTTTTTATAATTCAGCTTTCTGTGGAGACACATGCTGGAACTTTTTACTTTGAAATGTTTTGTAGTTTCTGAGTTATTTAAGTTAAACGCCCAATGCATTCCCAATGACAATAGCACAAACTTTGGCATGCTACTAGTCCTACATACTTACACCTAGAAACCCCATTCAAACCTATTTAGGTTCATCTTACGGTGGACATGTTTGCCTGAAAAGGAATCTTTGAAATGTTTCATTGTTTTAGAAATATAGTGCTTTCAAATTTGAGACATTTACAATGGGGCTCAATGGCAGATATTGGCACGTCAAAAAAGCACTTTCACCTAGAAACTCTATTCACACTTTTTATAATTCAGCTTTCTGTGGAGACACATGCTGGAACTTTTTACTTTGAAATGTTTTGTAGTTTCTGAGTTATTTAAGTTAAACGCCCAATGCATTCCCAATGGCAATAGCACAAACTTTGGCATGTTACTAGTCCTACATACTTACACCTAGAAACCCCATTCAAACTTATTTAGGTTCATCTTACGGTGGACATGTTTGCCTGAAAAGGAATCTTTGAAATGTTTCATCGTTTTAGAAATATAGTGCTTTCAAATTTGAGACATTTACAATGGGGCTCAATGGCAGATATTGGCACGTCAAAAAAGCACTTTCACCTAGAAACTCCATTCACACTTTTTATAATTCAGCTTTCTGTGGAGACACATGCTGGAACTTTTTACTTTGAAATGTTTTGTAGTTTCTGAGTTATTTAAGTTAAACGCCCAATGCATTCCCAATGGCAATAGCACAAACTTTGGCATGCTACTAGTCCTACATACTTACACCTAGAAACCCCATTCAAACCTATTTAGGTTCATCTTACGGTGGACATGTTTGCCTGAAAAGGAATCTTTGAAATGTTTCATCGTTTTAGAAATATAGTGCTTTCAAATTTGAGAGATTTACAATGGGGCTCAATGGCAGATATTGGCACATCAAAAAAGCACTTTCACCTAGAAACTCCATTCACACTTTTTATAATTCAGCTTTCTGTGGAGACACATGCTGGAACTTTTTACTTTGAAATGTTTTGTAGTTTCTGAGTTATTTAAGTTAAACGCCCAATGCATTCCCAATGGCAATAGCACAAACTTTGGCATGCTACTAGTCCTACATACTTACACCTAGAAACCCCATTCAAACCTATTTATGTTCATCTTACGGTGGACATGTTTGCCTGAAAAGGAATCTTTGAAATGTTTCATCGTTTTAGAAATATAGTGCTTTCAAATTTGAGACATTTACAATGGGGCTCAATGGCAGATATTGGCACGTCAAAAAAGCACTTTCACCTAGAAACTCCATTCACACTTTTTATAATTCAGCTTTCTGTGGAGACACATGCTGGAACGTTTTACTTTGAAATGTTTTGTAGTTTCTGAGTTATTTAAGTTAAACGCCCAATGCATTCCCAATGGCAATAGCACAAACTTTGGCATGCTACTAGTCCTACATACTTACACCTAGAAACCCCATTCAAACCTATTTAGGTTCATCTTACGGTGGACATGTTTGCCTGAAAAGGAATCTTTGAAATGTTTCATCGTTTTAGAAATATAGTGCTTTCAAATTTGAGACATTTACAATGGGGCTCAATGGCAGATATTGGCACGTCAAAAAAGCACTTTCACCTAGAAACTCCATTCACACTTTTTATAATTCAGCTTTCTGTGGAGACACATGCTGGAACTTTTTACTTTGAAATGTTTTGTAGTTTCTGAGTTATTTAAGTTAAACGCCCAATGCATTCCCAATGGCAATAGCACAAACTTTGGCATGCTACTAGTCCTACATACTTACACCTAGAAACCCCATTCAAACCTATTTAGGTTCATCTTACGGTGGACATGTTTGCCTGAAAAGGAATCTTTGAAATGTTTCGTCGTTTTAGAAATATAGTGCTTTCAAATTTGAGATATTTACAATGGGACTCAATGGCAGATATTGGCACGTCAAAAAAGCACTTTCACCTAGAAACTCCATTCACACTTTTTATAATTCAGCTTTCTGTGGAGACACATGCTGGAACTTTTTACTTTGAAATGTTTTGTAGTTTCTGAGTTATTTAAGTTAAACGCCCAATGCATTCCCAATGGCAATAGCACAAACTTTGGCATGCTACTAGTCCTACATACTTACACCTAGAAACCCCATTCAAACCTATTTAGGTTCATCTTACGGTGGACATGTTTGCCTGAAAAGGAATCTTTGAAATGTTTCATCGTTTTAGAAATATAGTGCTTTCAAATTTGAGAGATTTACAATGGGGCTCAATGGCAGATATTGGCACGTCAAAAAAGCACTTTCACCTAGAAACTCCATTCACACTTTTTATAATTCAGCTTTCTGTGGAGACACATGCTGGAACGTTTTACTTTGAAATGTTTTGTAGTTTCTGAGTTATTTAAGTTAAACGCCCAATGCATTCCCAATGGCAATAGCACAAACTTTGGCATGCTACTAGTCCTACATACTTACACCTAGAAACCCCATTCAAACCTATTTAGGTTCATCTTACGGTGGACATGTTTGCCTGAAAAGGAATCTTTGAAATGTTTCATCGTTTTAGAAATATAGTGCTTTCAAATTTGAGACATTTACAATGGGGCTCAATGGCAGATATTGGCACGTCAAAAAAGCACTTTCACCTAGAAACTCCATTCACACTTTTTATAATTCAGCTTTCTGTGGAGACACATGCTGGAACTTTTTACTTTGAAATGTTTTGTAGTTTCTGAGTTATTTAAGTTAAACGCCCAATGCATTCCCAATGGCAATAGCACAAACTTTGGCATGCTACTAGTCCTACATACTTACACCTAGAAACCCCATTCAAACCTATTTAGGTTCATCTTACGGTGGACATGTTTGCCTGAAAAGGAATCTTTGAAATGTTTCATCGTTTTAGAAATATAGTGCTTTCAAATTTGAGACATTTACAATGGGGCTCAATGGCAGATATTGGCACGTCAAAAAAGCACTTTCACCTAGAAACTCCATTCACACTTTTTATAATTCAGCTTTCTGTGGAGACACATGCTGGAACTTTTTACTTTGAAATGTTTTGTAGTTTCTGAGTTATTTAAGTTAAACGCCCAATGCATTCCCAATGGCAATAGCACAAACTTTGGCATGCTACTAGTCCTACATACTTACACCTAGAAACCCCATTCAAACCTATTTAGGTTCATCTTACGGTGGACATGTTTGCCTGAAAAGGAATCTTTGAAATGTTTCGTCGTTTTAGAAAAATAGTGCTTTCAAATTTGAGATATTTACAATGGGACTCAATGGCAGATATTGGCACGTCAAAAAAGCACTTTCACCTAGAAACTCCATTCACACTTTTTATAATTCAGCTTTCTGTGGAGACACATGCTGGAACTTTTTACTTTGAAATGTTTTGTAGTTTCTGAGTTATTTAAGTTAAACGCCCAATGCATTCCCAATGGCAATAGCACAAACTTTGGCATGCTACTAGTCCTACATACTTACACCTAGAAACCCCATTCAAACCTATTTAGGTTCATCTTACGGTGGACATGTTTGCCTGAAAAGGAATCTTTGAAATGTTTCATCGTTTTAGAAATATAGTGCTTTCAAATTTGAGACATTTACAATGGGGCTCAATGGCAGATATTGGCACGTCAAAAAAGCACTTTCACCTAGAAACTCCATTCACACTTTTTATAATTCAGCTTTCTGTGGAGACACATGCTGGAACTTTTTACTTTGAAATGTTTTGTAGTTTCTAAGTTATTTAAGTTAAACGCCCAATGCATTCCCAATGGCAATAGCACAAACTTTGGCATGCTACTAGTCCTACATACTTACACCTAGAAACCACATTCAAACCTATTTAGGTTCATCTTACGGTGGACATGTTTGCCTGAAAAGGAATCTTTGAAATGTTTCATCGTTTTAGAAATATAGTGCTTTCAAATTTGAGATATTTACAATGGGACTCAATGGCAGATATTGGCACGTCAAAAAAGCACTTTCACCTAGAAACTCCATTCACACTTTTTATAATTCAGCTTTCTGTGGAGACACATGCTGGAACTTTTTACTTTGAAATGTTTTGTAGTTTCTGAGTTATTTAAGTTAAACGCCCAATGCATTCCCAATGACAATAGCACAAACTTTGGCATGCTACTAGTCCTACATACTTACACCTAGAAACCCCATTCAAACCTATTTAGGTTCATCTTACGGTGGACATGTTTGCCTGAAAAGGAATCTTTGAAATGTTTCATCGTTTTAGAAATATAGTGCTTTCAAATTTGAGATATTTACAATGGGACTCAATGGCAGATATTGGCACGTCAAAAAAGCACTTTCACCTAGAAACTCCATTCACACTTTTTATAATTCAGCTTTCTGTGGAGACACATGCTGGAACTTTTTACTTTGAAATGTTTTGTAGTTTCTGAGTTATTTAAGTTAAACGCCCAATGCATTCCCAATGGCAATAGCACAAACTTTGGCATGTTACTAGTCCTACATACTTACACCTAGAAACCCCATTCAAACTTATTTAGGTTCATCTTACGGTGGACATGTTTGCCTGAAAAGGAATCTTTGAAATGTTTCATCGTTTTAGAAATATAGTGCTTTCAAATTTGAGACATTTACAATGGGGCTCAATGGCAGATATTGGCACGTCAAAAAAGCACTTTCACCTAGAAACTCCATTCACACTTTTTATAATTCAGCTTTCTGTGGAGACACATGCTGGAACTTTTTACTTTGAAATGTTTTGTAGTTTCTGAGTTATTTAAGTTAAACGCCCAATGCATTCCCAATGGCAATAGCACAAACTTTGGCATGCTACTAGTCCTACATACTTACACCTAGAAACCCCATTCAAACCTATTTAGGTTCATCTTACGGTGGACATGTTTGCCTGAAAAGGAATCTTTGAAATGTTTCATCGTTTTAGAAATATAGTGCTTTCAAATTTGAGAGATTTACAATGGGGCTCAATGGCAGATATTGGCACATCAAAAAAGCACTTTCACCTAGAAACTCCATTCACACTTTTTATAATTCAGCTTTCTGTGGAGACACATGCTGGAACTTTTTACTTTGAAATGTTTTGTAGTTTCTGAGTTATTTAAGTTAAACGCCCAATGCATTCCCAATGGCAATAGCACAAACTTTGGCATGCTACTAGTCCTACATACTTACACCTAGAAACCCCATTCAAACCTATTTATGTTCATCTTACGGTGGACATGTTTGCCTGAAAAGGAATCTTTGAAATGTTTCATCGTTTTAGAAATATAGTGCTTTCAAATTTGAGACATTTACAATGGGGCTCAATGGCAGATATTGGCACGTCAAAAAAGCACTTTCACCTAGAAACTCCATTCACACTTTTTATAATTCAGCTTTCTGTGGAGACACATGCTGGAACGTTTTACTTTGAAATGTTTTGTAGTTTCTGAGTTATTTAAGTTAAACGCCCAATGCATTCCCAATGGCAATAGCACAAACTTTGGCATGCTACTAGTCCTACATACTTACACCTAGAAACCCCATTCAAACCTATTTAGGTTCATCTTACGGTGGACATGTTTGCCTGAAAAGGAATCTTTGAAATGTTTCATCGTTTTAGAAATATAGTGCTTTCAAATTTGAGACATTTACAATGGGGCTCAATGGCAGATATTGGCACGTCAAAAAAGCACTTTCACCTAGAAACTCCATTCACACTTTTTATAATTCAGCTTTCTGTGGAGACACATGCTGGAACTTTTTACTTTGAAATGTTTTGTAGTTTCTGAGTTATTTAAGTTAAACGCCCAATGCATTCCCAATGGCAATAGCACAAACTTTGGCATGCTACTAGTCCTACATACTTACACCTAGAAACCCCATTCAAACCTATTTAGGTTCATCTTACGGTGGACATGTTTGCCTGAAAAGGAATCTTTGAAATGTTTCGTCGTTTTAGAAATATAGTGCTTTCAAATTTGAGATATTTACAATGGGACTCAATGGCAGATATTGGCACGTCAAAAAAGCACTTTCACCTAGAAACTCCATTCACACTTTTTATAATTCAGCTTTCTGTGGAGACACATGCTGGAACTTTTTACTTTGAAATGTTTTGTAGTTTCTGAGTTATTTAAGTTAAACGCCCAATGCATTCCCAATGGCAATAGCACAAACTTTGGCATGCTACTAGTCCTACATACTTACACCTAGAAACCCCATTCAAACCTATTTAGGTTCATCTTACGGTGGACATGTTTGCCTGAAAAGGAATCTTTGAAATGTTTCATCGTTTTAGAAATATAGTGCTTTCAAATTTGAGAGATTTACAATGGGGCTCAATGGCAGATATTGGCACGTCAAAAAAGCACTTTCACCTAGAAACTCCATTCACACTTTTTATAATTCAGCTTTCTGTGGAGACACATGCTGGAACGTTTTACTTTGAAATGTTTTGTAGTTTCTGAGTTATTTAAGTTAAACGCCCAATGCATTCCCAATGGCAATAGCACAAACTTTGGCATGCTACTAGTCCTACATACTTACACCTAGAAACCCCATTCAAACCTATTTAGGTTCATCTTACGGTGGACATGTTTGCCTGAAAAGGAATCTTTGAAATGTTTCATCGTTTTAGAAATATAGTGCTTTCAAATTTGAGACATTTACAATGGGGCTCAATGGCAGATATTGGCACGTCAAAAAAGCACTTTCACCTAGAAACTCCATTCACACTTTTTATAATTCAGCTTTCTGTGGAGACACATGCTGGAACTTTTTACTTTGAAATGTTTTGTAGTTTCTGAGTTATTTAAGTTAAACGCCCAATGCATTCCCAATGGCAATAGCACAAACTTTGGCATGCTACTAGTCCTACATACTTACACCTAGAAACCCCATTCAAACCTATTTAGGTTCATCTTACGGTGGACATGTTTGCCTGAAAAGGAATCTTTGAAATGTTTCATCGTTTTAGAAATATAGTGCTTTCAAATTTGAGACATTTACAATGGGGCTCAATGGCAGATATTGGCACGTCAAAAAAGCACTTTCACCTAGAAACTCCATTCACACTTTTTATAATTCAGCTTTCTGTGGAGACACATGCTGGAACTTTTTACTTTGAAATGTTTTGTAGTTTCTGAGTTATTTAAGTTAAACGCCCAATGCATTCCCAATGGCAATAGCACAAACTTTGGCATGCTACTAGTCCTACATACTTACACCTAGAAACCCCATTCAAACCTATTTAGGTTCATCTTACGGTGGACATGTTTGCCTGAAAAGGAATCTTTGAAATGTTTCGTCGTTTTAGAAAAATAGTGCTTTCAAATTTGAGATATTTACAATGGGACTCAATGGCAGATATTGGCACGTCAAAAAAGCACTTTCACCTAGAAACTCCATTCACACTTTTTATAATTCAGCTTTCTGTGGAGACACATGCTGGAACTTTTTACTTTGAAATGTTTTGTAGTTTCTGAGTTATTTAAGTTAAACGCCCAATGCATTCCCAATGGCAATAGCACAAACTTTGGCATGCTACTAGTCCTACATACTTACACCTAGAAACCCCATTCAAACCTATTTAGGTTCATCTTACGGTGGACATGTTTGCCTGAAAAGGAATCTTTGAAATGTTTCATCGTTTTAGAAATATAGTGCTTTCAAATTTGAGACATTTACAATGGGGCTCAATGGCAGATATTGGCACGTCAAAAAAGCACTTTCACCTAGAAACTCCATTCACACTTTTTATAATTCAGCTTTCTGTGGAGACACATGCTGGAACTTTTTACTTTGAAATGTTTTGTAGTTTCTAAGTTATTTAAGTTAAACGCCCAATGCATTCCCAATGGCAATAGCACAAACTTTGGCATGCTACTAGTCCTACATACTTACACCTAGAAACCACATTCAAACCTATTTAGGTTCATCTTACGGTGGACATGTTTGCCTGAAAAGGAATCTTTGAAATGTTTCATCGTTTTAGAAATATAGTGCTTTCAAATTTGAGATATTTACAATGGGACTCAATGGCAGATATTGGCACGTCAAAAAAGCACTTTCACCTAGAAACTCCATTCACACTTTTTATAATTCAGCTTTCTGTGGAGACACATGCTGGAACTTTTTACTTTGAAATGTTTTGTAGTTTCTGAGTTATTTAAGTTAAACGCCCAATGCATTCCCAATGACAATAGCACAAACTTTGGCATGCTACTAGTCCTACATACTTACACCTAGAAACCCCATTCAAACCTATTTAGGTTCATCTTACGGTGGACATGTTTGCCTGAAAAGGAATCTTTGAAATGTTTCATCGTTTTAGAAATATAGTGCTTTCAAATTTGAGACATTTACAATGGGGCTCAATGGCAGATATTGGCACGTCAAAAATGCACTTTCACCTAGAAACTCCATTCACACTTTTTATAATTCAGCTTTCTGTGGAGACACATGCTGGAACTTTTTACTTTGAAATGTTTTGTAGTTTCTGAGTTATTTAAGTTAAACGCCCAATGCATTCCCAATGGCAATAGCACAAACTTTGGCATGCTACTAGTCCTACATACTTACACCTAGAAACCCCATTCAAACCTATTTAGGTTCATCTTACGGTGGACATGTTTGCCTGAAAAGGAATCTTTGAAATGTTTCATCGTTTTAGAAATATAGTGCTTTCAAATTTGAGACATTTACAATGGGGCTCAATGGCAGATATTGGCACGTCAAAAATGCACTTTCACCTAGAAACTCCATTCACACTTTTTATAATTCAGCTTTCTGTGGAGACACATGCTGGAACTTTTTACTTTGAAATGTTTTGTAGTTTCTGAGTTATTTAAGTTAAACGCCCAATGCATTCCCAATGGCAATAGCACAAACTTTGGCATGCTACTAGTCCTACATACTTACACCTAGAAACCCCATTCAAACCTATTTAGGTTCATCTTACGGTGGACATGTTTGCCTGAAAAGGAATCTTTGAAATGTTTCATTGTTTTAGAAATATAGTGCTTTCAAATTTGAGACATTTACAATGGGGCTCAATGGCAGATATTGGCACGTCAAAAAAGCACTTTCACCTAGAAACTCTATTCACACTTTTTATAATTCAGCTTTCTGTGGAGACACATGCTGGAACTTTTTACTTTGAAATGTTTTGTAGTTTCTGAGTTATTTAAGTTAAACGCCCAATGCATTCCCAATGGCAATAGCACAAACTTTGGCATGTTACTAGTCCTACATACTTACACCTAGAAACCCCATTCAAACTTATTTAGGTTCATCTTACGGTGGACATGTTTGCCTGAAAAGGAATCTTTGAAATGTTTTATCGTTTTAGAAATATAGTGCTTTCAAATTTGAGAGATTTACAATGGGGCTCAATGGCAGATATTGGCACGTCAAAAAAGCACTTTCACCTAGAAACTCCATTCACACTTTTTATAATTCAGCTTTCTGTGGAGACACATGCTGGAACTTTTTACTTTGAAATGTTTTGTAGTTTCTGAGTTATTTAAGTTAAACGCCCAATGCATTCCCAATGGCAATAGCACAAACTTTGGCATGCTACTAGTCCTACATACTTACACCTAGAAACCCCATTCAAACCTATTTAGGTTCATCTTACGGTGGACATGTTTGCCTGAAAAGGAATCTTTGAAATGTTTCATTGTTTTAGAAATATAGTGCTTTCAAATTTGAGACATTTACAATGGGGCTCAATGGCAGATATTGGCACGTCAAAAAAGCACTTTCACCTAGAAACTCCATTCACACTTTTTATAATTCAGCTTTCTGTGGAGACACATGCTGGAACTTTTTACTTTGAAATGTTTTGTAGTTTCTGAGTTATTTAAGTTAAACGCCCAATGCATTCCCAATGGCAATAGCACAAACTTTGGCATGTTACTAGTCCTACATACTTACACCTAGAAACCCCATTCAAACTTATTTAGGTTCATCTTACGGTGGACATGTTTGCCTGAAAAGGAATCTTTGAAATTTTTCATCGTTTTAGAAATATAGTGCTTTCAAATTTGAGAGATTTACAATGGGGCTCAATGGCAGATATTGGCACGTCAAAAAAGCACTTTCACCTAGAAACTCCATTCACACTTTTTATAATTCAGCTTTCTGTGGAGACACATGCTGGAACTTTTTACTTTGAAATGTTTTGTAGTTTCTGAGTTATTTAAGTTAAACGCCCAATGCATTCCCAATGGCAATAGCACAAACTTTGGCATGCTACTAGTCCTACATACTTACACCTAGAAACCCCATTCAAACCTATTTAGGTTCATCTTACGGTGGACATGTTTGCCTGAAAAGGAATCTTTGAAATGTTTCATTGTTTTAGAAATATAGTGCTTTCAAATTTGAGACATTTACAATGGGGCTCAATGGCAGATATTGGCACGTCAAAAAAGCACTTTCACCTAGAAACTCCATTCACACTTTTTATAATTCAGCTTTCTGTGGAGACACATGCTGGAACTTTTTACTTTGAAATGTTTTGTAGTTTCTGAGTTATTTAAGTTAAACGCCCAATGCATTCCCAATGGCAATAGCACAAACTTTGGCATGCTACTAGTCCTACATACTTACACCTAGAAACCCCATTCAAACCTATTTAGGTTCATCTTACGGTGGACATGTTTGCCTGAAAAGGAATCTTTGAAATGTTTCATCGTTTTAGAAATAAAGTGCTTTCAAATTTGAGACATTTACAATGGGGCTCAATGGCAGATATTGGCACGTCAAAAAAGCACTTTCACCTAGAAACTCCATTCACACTTTTTATAATTCAGCTTTCTGTGGAGACACATGCTGGAACTTTTTACTTTGAAATGTTTTGTAGTTTCTGAGTTATTTAAGTTAAACGCCCAATGCATTCCCAATGGCAATAGCACAAACTTTGGCATGCTACTAGTCCTACATACTTACACCTAGAAACCCCATTCAAACCTATTTAGGTTCATCTTACGGTGGACATGTTTGCCTGAAAAGGAATCTTTGAAATGTTTCATCGTTTTAGAAATATAGTGCTTTCAAATTTGAGACATTTACAATGGGGCTCAATGGCAGATATTGGCACGTCAAAAAAGCACTTTCACCTAGAAACTCCATTCACACTTTTTATAATTCAGCTTTCTGTGGAGACACATGCTGGAACTTTTTACTTTGAAATGTTTTGTAGTTTCTGAGTTATTTAAGTTAAACGCCCAATGCATTCCCAATGGCAATAGCACAAACTTTGGCATGCTACTAGTCCTACATACTTACACCTAGAAACCCCATTCAAACCTATTTAGGTTCATCTTACGGTGGACATGTTTGCCTGAAAAGGAATCTTTGAAATGTTTCATCGTTTTAGAAATATAGTGCTTTCAAATTTGAGACATTTACAATGGGGCTCAATGGCAGATATTGGCACGTCAAAAAAGCACTTTCACCTAGAAACTCTATTCACACTTTTTATAATTCAGCTTTCTGTGGAGACACATGCTGGAACTTTTTACTTTGAAATGTTTTGTAGTTTCTGAGTTATTTAAGTTAAACGCCCAATGCATTCCCAATGGCAATAGCACAAACTTTGGCATGTTACTAGTCCTACATACTTACACCTAGAAACCCCATTCAAACTTATTTAGGTTCATCTTACGGTGGACATGTTTGCCTGAAAAGGAATCTTTGAAATGTTTTATCGTTTTAGAAATATAGTGCTTTCAAATTTGAGAGATTTACAATGGGGCTCAATGGCAGATATTGGCACGTCAAAAAAGCACTTTCACCTAGAAACTCCATTCACACTTTTTATAATTCAGCTTTCTGTGGAGACACATGCTGGAACTTTTTACTTTGAAATGTTTTGTAGTTTCTGAGTTATTTAAGTTAAACGCCCAATGCATTCCCAATGGCAATAGCACAAACTTTGGCATGCTACTAGTCCTACATACTTACACCTAGAAACCCCATTCAAACCTATTTAGGTTCATCTTACGGTGGACATGTTTGCCTGAAAAGGAATCTTTGAAATGTTTCATTGTTTTAGAAATATAGTGCTTTCAAATTTGAGACATTTACAATGGGGCTCAATGGCAGATATTGGCACGTCAAAAAAGCACTTTCACCTAGAAACTCCATTCACACTTTTTATAATTCAGCTTTCTGTGGAGACACATGCTGGAACTTTTTACTTTGAAATGTTTTGTAGTTTCTGAGTTATTTAAGTTAAACGCCCAATGCATTCCCAATGGCAATAGCACAAACTTTGGCATGTTACTAGTCCTACATACTTACACCTAGAAACCCCATTCAAACTTATTTAGGTTCATCTTACGGTGGACATGTTTGCCTGAAAAGGAATCTTTGAAATTTTTCATCGTTTTAGAAATATAGTGCTTTCAAATTTGAGAGATTTACAATGGGGCTCAATGGCAGATATTGGCACGTCAA
Source organism: Electrona antarctica (assembly GCF_951216825.1). Taxonomy (NCBI): domain Eukaryota; kingdom Metazoa; phylum Chordata; class Actinopteri; order Myctophiformes; family Myctophidae; genus Electrona; species Electrona antarctica. The sequence goes on from NC_136799.1 coordinate 32,759,275, forward strand.
AAAAGCACTTTCACCTAGAAACTCCATTCACACTTTTTATAATTCAGCTTTCTGTGGAGACACATGCTGGAACTTTTTACTTTGAAATGTTTTGTAGTTTCTGAGTTATTTAAGTTAAACGCCCAATGCATTCCCAATGGCAATAGCACAAACTTTGGCATGCTACTAGTCCTACATACTTACACCTAGAAACCCCATTCAAACCTATTTAGGTTCATCTTACGGTGGACATGTTTGCCTGAAAAGGAATCTTTGAAATGTTTCATTGTTTTAGAAATATAGTGCTTTCAAATTTGAGACATTTACAATGGGGCTCAATGGCAGATATTGGCACGTCAAAAAAGCACTTTCACCTAGAAACTCCATTCACACTTTTTATAATTCAGCTTTCTGTGGAGACACATGCTGGAACTTTTTACTTTGAAATGTTTTGTAGTTTCTGAGTTATTTAAGTTAAACGCCCAATGCATTCCCAATGGCAATAGCACAAACTTTGGCATGCTACTAGTCCTACATACTTACACCTAGAAACCCCATTCAAACCTATTTAGGTTCATCTTACGGTGGACATGTTTGCCTGAAAAGGAATCTTTGAAATGTTTCATCGTTTTAGAAATAAAGTGCTTTCAAATTTGAGACATTTACAATGGGGCTCAATGGCAGATATTGGCACGTCAAAAAAGCACTTTCACCTAGAAACTCCATTCACACTTTTTATAATTCAGCTTTCTGTGGAGACACATGCTGGAACTTTTTACTTTGAAATGTTTTGTAGTTTCTGAGTTATTTAAGTTAAACGCCCAATGCATTCCCAATGGCAATAGCACAAACTTTGGCATGCTACTAGTCCTACATACTTACACCTAGAAACCCCATTCAAACCTATTTAGGTTCATCTTACGGTGGACATGTTTGCCTGAAAAGGAATCTTTGAAATGTTTCATCGTTTTAGAAATATAGTGCTTTCAAATTTGAGACATTTACAATGGGGCTCAATGGCAGATATTGGCACGTCAAAAAAGCACTTTCACCTAGAAACTCCATTCACACTTTTTATAATTCAGCTTTCTGTGGAGACACATGCTGGAACTTTTTACTTTGAAATGTTTTGTAGTTTCTGAGTTATTTAAGTTAAACGCCCAATGCATTCCCAATGGCAATAGCACAAACTTTGGCATGCTACTAGTCCTACATACTTACACCTAGAAACCCCATTCAAACCTATTTAGGTTCATCTTACGGTGGACATGTTTGCCTGAAAAGGAATCTTTGAAATGTTTCATCGTTTTAGAAATATAGTGCTTTCAAATTTGAGACATTTACAATGGGGCTCAATGGCAGATATTGGCACGTCAAAAAAGCACTTTCACCTAGAAACTCCATTCACACTTTTTATAATTCAGCTTTCTGTGGAGACACATGCTGGAACTTTTTACTTTGAAATGTTTTGTAGTTTCTGAGTTATTTAAGTTAAACGCCCAATGCATTCCCAATGGCAATAGCACAAACTTTGGCATGCTACTAGTCCTACATACTTACACCTAGAAACCCCATTCAAACCTATTTAGGTTCATCTTACGGTGGACCTGTTTGCCTGAAAAGGAATCTTTGAAATGTTTCATCGTTTTAGAAATAAAGTGCTTTCAAATTTGAGACATTTACAATGGGGCTCAATGGCAGATATTGGCACGTCAAAAAAGCACTTTCACCTAGAAACTCCATTCACACTTTTTATAATTCAGCTTTCTGTGGAGACACATGCTGGAACTTTTTACTTTGAAATGTTTTGTAGTTTCTGAGTTATTTAAGTTAAACGCCCAATGCATTCCCAATGGCAATAGCACAAACTTTGGCATGCTACTAGTCCTACATACTTACACCTAGAAACCCCATTCAAACCTATTTAGGTTCATCTTACGGTGGACATGTTTGCCTGAAAAGGAATCTTTGAAATGTTTCATCGTTTTAGAAATATAGTGCTTTCAAATTTGAGACATTTACAATGGGGCTCAATGGCAGATATTGGCACGTCAAAAAAGCACTTTCACCTAGAAACTCCATTCACACTTTTTATAATTCAGCTTTCTGTGGAGACACATGCTGGAACTTTTTACTTTGAAATGTTTTGTAGTTTCTGAGTTATTTAAGTTAAACGCCCAATGCATTCCCAATGGCAATAGCACAAACTTTGGCATGCTACTAGTCCTACATACTTACACCTAGAAACCCCATTCAAACCTATTTAGGTTCATCTTACGGTGGACATGTTTGCCTGAAAAGGAATCTTTAAAATGTTTCATCGTTTTAGAAATATAGTGCTTTCAAATTTGAGACATTTACAATGGGGCTCAATGGCAGATATTGGCACGTCAAAAAAGCACTTTCACCTAGAAACTCCATTCACACTTTTTATAATTCAGCTTTCTGTGGAGACACATGCTGGAACTTTTTACTTTGAAATGTTTTGTAGTTTCTGAGTTATTTAAGTTAAACGCCCAATGCATTCCCAATGGCAATAGCACAAACTTTGGCATGCTACTAGTCCTACATACTTACACCTAGAAACCCCATTCAAACCTATTTAGGTTCATCTTACGGTGGACATGTTTGCCTGAAAAGGAATCTTTGAAATGTTTCATCGTTTTAGAAATATAGTGCTTTCAAATTTGAGACATTTACAATGGGGCTCAATGGCAGATATTGGCACGTCAAAAAAGCACTTTCACCTAGAAACTCCATTCACACTTTTTATAATTCAGCTTTCTGTGGAGACACATGCTGGAATTTTTACTTTGAAATGTTTTGTAGTTTCTGAGTTATTTAAGTTAAACGCCCAATGCATTCCCAATGGCAATAGCACAAACTTTGGCATGTTACTAGTCCTACATACTTACACCTAGAAACCCCATTCAAACTTATTTAGGTTCATCTTACGGTGGACATGTTTGCCTGAAAAGGAATCTTTGAAATGTTTCATCGTTTTAGAAATATAGTGCTTTCAAATTTGAGACATTTACAATGGGGCTCAATGGCAGATATTGGCACGTCAAAAAAGCACTTTCACCTAGAAACTCCATTCACACTTTTTATAATTCAGCTTTCTGTGGAGACACATGCTGGAACTTTTTACTTTGAAATGTTTTGTAGTTTCTAAGTTATTTAAGTTAAACGCCCAATGCATTCCCAATGGCAATAGCACAAACTTTGGCATGCTACTAGTCCTACATACTTACACCTAGAAACCACATTCAAACCTATTTAGGTTCATCTTACGGTGGACATGTTTGCCTGAAAAGGAATCTTTGAAATGTTTCATCGTTTTAGAAATATAGTGCTTTCAAATTTGAGATATTTACAATGGGACTCAATGGCAGATATTGGCACGTCAAAAAAGCACTTTCACCTAGAAACTCCATTCACACTTTTTATAATTCAGCTTTCTGTGGAGACACATGCTGGAACTTTTTACTTTGAAATGTTTTGTAGTTTCTGAGTTATTTAAGTTAAACGCCCAATGCATTCCCAATGACAATAGCACAAACTTTGGCATGCTACTAGTCCTACATACTTACACCTAGAAACCCCATTCAAACCTATTTAGGTTCATCTTACGGTGGACATGTTTGCCTGAAAAGGAATCTTTGAAATGTTTCATCGTTTTAGAAATATAGTGCTTTCAAATTTGAGACATTTACAATGGGGCTCAATGGCAGATATTGGCACGTCAAAAATGCACTTTCACCTAGAAACTCCATTCACACTTTTTATAATTCAGCTTTCTGTGGAGACACATGCTGGAACTTTTTACTTTGAAATGTTTTGTAGTTTCTGAGTTATTTAAGTTAAACGCCCAATGCATTCCCAATGGCAATAGCACAAACTTTGGCATGCTACTAGTCCTACATACTTACACCTAGAAACCCCATTCAAACCTATTTAGGTTCATCTTACGGTGGACATGTTTGCCTGAAAAGGAATCTTTGAAATGTTTCATCGTTTTAGAAATATAGTGCTTTCAAATTTGAGACATTTACAATGGGGCTCAATGGCAGATATTGGCACGTCAAAAAAGCACTTTCACCTAGAAACTCCATTCACACTTTTTATAATTCAGCTTTCTGTGGAGACACATGCTGGAACTTTTTACTTTGAAATGTTTTGTAGTTTCTGAGTTATTTAAGTTAAACGCCCAATGCATTCCCAATGGCAATAGCACAAACTTTGGCATGCTACTAGTCCTACATACTTACACCTAGAAACCCCATTCAAACCTATTTAGGTTCATCTTACGGTGGACATGTTTGCCTGAAAAGGAATCTTTGAAATGTTTCATCGTTTTAGAAATATAGTGCTTTCAAATTTGAGACATTTACAATGGGGCTCAATGGCAGATATTGGCACGTCAAAAAAGCACTTTCACCTAGAAACTCCATTCACACTTTTTATAATTCAGCTTTCTGTGGAGACACATGCTGGAACTTTTTACTTTGAAATGTTTTGTAGTTTCTGAGTTATTTAAGTTAAACGCCCAATGCATTCCCAATGGCAATAGCACAAACTTTGGCATGTTACTAGTCCTACATACTTACACCTAGAAACCCCATTCAAACTTATTTAGGTTCATCTTACGGTGGACATGTTTGCCTGAAAAGGAATCTTTGAAATGTTTCATCGTTTTAGAAATATAGTGCTTTCAAATTTGAGACATTTACAATGGGGCTCAATGGCAGATATTGGCACGTCAAAAATGCACTTTCACCTAGAAACTCCATTCACACTTTTTATAATTCAGCTTTCTGTGGAGACACATGCTGGAACTTTTTACTTTGAAATGTTTTGTAGTTTCTGAGTTATTTAAGTTAAACGCCCAATGCATTCCCAATGGCAATAGCACAAACTTTGGCATGCTACTAGTCCTACATACTTACACCTAGAAACCCCATTCAAACCTATTTAGGTTCATCTTACGGTGGACATGTTTGCCTGAAAAGGAATCTTTGAAATGTTTCATTGTTTTAGAAATATAGTGCTTTCAAATTTGAGACATTTACAATGGGGCTCAATGGCAGATATTGGCACGTCAAAAAAGCACTTTCACCTAGAAACTCTATTCACACTTTTTATAATTCAGCTTTCTGTGGAGACACATGCTGGAACTTTTTACTTTGAAATGTTTTGTAGTTTCTGAGTTATTTAAGTTAAACGCCCAATGCATTCCCAATGGCAATAGCACAAACTTTGGCATGTTACTAGTCCTACATACTTACACCTAGAAACCCCATTCAAACTTATTTAGGTTCATCTTACGGTGGACATGTTTGCCTGAAAAGGAATCTTTGAAATGTTTTATCTTTTTAGAAATATAGTGCTTTCAAATTTGAGAGATTTACAATGGGGCTCAATGGCAGATATTGGCACGTCAAAAAAGCACTTTCACCTAGAAACTCCATTCACACTTTTTATAATTCAGCTTTCTGTGGAGACACATGCTGGAACTTTTTACTTTGAAATGTTTTGTAGTTTCTGAGTTATTTAAGTTAAACGCCCAATGCATTCCCAATGGCAATAGCACAAACTTTGGCATGCTACTAGTCCTACATACTTACACCTAGAAACCCCATTCAAACCTATTTAGGTTCATCTTACGGTGGACATGTTTGCCTGAAAAGGAATCTTTGAAATGTTTCATCGTTTTAGAAATATAGTGCTTTCAAATTTGAGAGATTTACAATGGGGCTCAATGGCAGATATTGGCACATCAAAAAAGCACTTTCACCTAGAAACTCCATTCACACTTTTTATAATTCAGCTTTCTGTGGAGACACATGCTGGAACTTTTTACTTTGAAATGTTTTGTAGTTTCTGAGTTATTTAAGTTAAACGCCCAATGCATTCCCAATGGCAATAGCACAAACTTTGGCATGCTACTACTAGTCCTACATACTTACACCTAGAAACCCCATTCAAACCTATTTATGTTCATCTTACGGTGGACATGTTTGCCTGAAAAGGAATCTTTGAAATGTTTCATCGTTTTAGAAATATAGTGCTTTCAAATTTGAGACATTTACAATGGGGCTCAATGGCAGATATTGGCACGTCAAAAAAGCACTTTCACCTAGAAACTCCATTCACACTTTTTATAATTCAGCTTTCTGTGGAGACACATGCTGGAACGTTTTACTTTGAAATGTTTTGTAGTTTCTGAGTTATTTAAGTTAAACGCCCAATGCATTCCCAATGGCAATAGCACAAACTTTGGCATGCTACTAGTCCTACATACTTACACCTAGAAACCCCATTCAAACCTATTTAGGTTCATCTTACGGTGGACATGTTTGCCTGAAAAGGAATCTTTGAAATGTTTCATCGTTTTAGAAATATAGTGCTTTCAAATTTGAGACATTTACAATGGGGCTCAATGGCAGATATTGGCACGTCAAAAAAGCACTTTCACCTAGAAACTCCATTCACACTTTTTATAATTCAGCTTTCTGTGGAGACACATGCTGGAACTTTTTACTTTGAAATGTTTTGTAGTTTCTGAGTTATTTAAGTTAAACGCCCAATGCATTCCCAATGGCAATAGCACAAACTTTGGCATGCTACTAGTCCTACATACTTACACCTAGAAACCCCATTCAAACCTATTTAGGTTCATCTTACGGTGGACATGTTTGCCTGAAAAGGAATCTTTGAAATGTTTCGTCGTTTTAGAAATATAGTGCTTTCAAATTTGAGATATTTACAATGGGACTCAATGGCAGATATTGGCACGTCAAAAAAGCACTTTCACCTAGAAACTCCATTCACACTTTTTATAATTCAGCTTTCTGTGGAGACACATGCTGGAACTTTTTACTTTGAAATGTTTTGTAGTTTCTGAGTTATTTAAGTTAAACGCCCAATGCATTCCCAATGGCAATAGCACAAACTTTGGCATGCTACTAGTCCTACATACTTACACCTAGAAACCCCATTCAAACCTATTTAGGTTCATCTTACGGTGGACATGTTTGCCTGAAAAGGAATCTTTGAAATGTTTCATCGTTTTAGAAATATAGTGCTTTCAAATTTGAGAGATTTACAATGGGGCTCAATGGCAGATATTGGCACGTCAAAAAAGCACTTTCACCTAGAAACTCCATTCACACTTTTTATAATTCAGCTTTCTGTGGAGACACATGCTGGAACGTTTTACTTTGAAATGTTTTGTAGTTTCTGAGTTATTTAAGTTAAACGCCCAATGCATTCCCAATGGCAATAGCACAAACTTTGGCATGCTACTAGTCCTACATACTTACACCTAGAAACCCCATTCAAACCTATTTAGGTTCATCTTACGGTGGACATGTTTGCCTGAAAAGGAATCTTTGAAATGTTTCATCGTTTTAGAAATATAGTGCTTTCAAATTTGAGACATTTACAATGGGGCTCAATGGCAGATATTGGCACGTCAAAAAAGCACTTTCACCTAGAAACTCCATTCACACTTTTTATAATTCAGCTTTCTGTGGAGACACATGCTGGAACTTTTTACTTTGAAATGTTTTGTAGTTTCTGAGTTATTTAAGTTAAACGCCCAATGCATTCCCAATGGCAATAGCACAAACTTTGGCATGCTACTAGTCCTACATACTTACACCTAGAAACCCCATTCAAACCTATTTAGGTTCATCTTACGGTGGACATGTTTGCCTGAAAAGGAATCTTTGAAATGTTTCGTCGTTTTAGAAATATAGTGCTTTCAAATTTGAGATATTTACAATGGGACTCAATGGCAGATATTGGCACGTCAAAAAAGCACTTTCACCTAGAAACTCCATTCACACTTTTTATAATTCAGCTTTCTGTGGAGACACATGCTGGAACTTTTTACTTTGAAATGTTTTGTAGTTTCTGAGTTAATTAAGTTAAACGCCCAATGCATTCCCAATGGCAATAGCACAAACTTTGGCATGCTACTAGTCCTACATACTTACACCTAGAAACCCCATTCAAACCTATTTAGGTTCATCTTACGGTGGACATGTTTGCCTGAAAAGGAATCTTTGAAATGTTTCATCGTTTTAGAAATATAGTGCTTTCAAATTTGAGACATTTACAATGGGGCTCAATGGCAGATATTGGCACGTCAAAAAAGCACTTTCACCTAGAAACTCCATTCACACTTTTTATAATTCAGCTTTCTGTGGAGACACATGCTGGAACTTTTTACTTTGAAATGTTTTGTAGTTTCTGAGTTATTTAAGTTAAACGCCCAATGCATTCCCAATGGCAATAGCACAAACTTTGGCATGCTACTAGTCCTACATACTTACACCTAGAAACCCCATTCAAACCTATTTAGGTTCATCTTACGGTGGACATGTTTGCCTGAAAAGGAATCTTTGAAATGTTTCATTGTTTTAGAAATATAGTGCTTTCAAATTTGAGACATTTACAATGGGGCTCAATGGCAGATATTGGCACGTCAAAAAAGCACTTTCACCTAGAAACTCTATTCACACTTTTTATAATTCAGCTTTCTGTGGAGACACATGCTGGAACTTTTTACTTTGAAATGTTTTGTAGTTTCTGAGTTATTTAAGTTAAACGCCCAATGCATTCCCAATGGCAATAGCACAAACTTTGGCATGTTACTAGTCCTACATACTTACACCTAGAAACCCCATTCAAACTTATTTAGGTTCATCTTACGGTGGACATGTTTGCCTGAAAAGGAATCTTTGAAATGTTTTATCGTTTTAGAAATATAGTGCTTTCAAATTTGAGAGATTTACAATGGGGCTCAATGGCAGATATTGGCACGTCAAAAAAGCACTTTCACCTAGAAACTCCATTCACACTTTTTATAATTCAGCTTTCTGTGGAGACACATGCTGGAACTTTTTACTTTGAAATGTTTTGTAGTTTCTGAGTTATTTAAGTTAAACGCCCAATGCATTCCCAATGGCAATAGCACAAACTTTGGCATGCTACTAGTCCTACATACTTACACCTAGAAACCCCATTCAAACCTATTTAGGTTCATCTTACGGTGGACATGTTTGCCTGAAAAGGAATCTTTGAAATGTTTCATTGTTTTAGAAATATAGTGCTTTCAAATTTGAGACATTTACAATGGGGCTCAATGGCAGATATTGGCACGTCAAAAAAGCACTTTCACCTAGAAACTCCATTCACACTTTTTATAATTCAGCTTTCTGTGGAGACACATGCTGGAACTTTTTACTTTGAAATGTTTTGTAGTTTCTGAGTTATTTAAGTTAAACGCCCAATGCATTCCCAATGGCAATAGCACAAACTTTGGCATGTTACTAGTCCTACATACTTACACCTAGAAACCCCATTCAAACTTATTTAGGTTCATCTTACGGTGGACATGTTTGCCTGAAAAGGAATCTTTGAAATTTTTCATCGTTTTAGAAATATAGTGCTTTCAAATTTGAGAGATTTACAATGGGGCTCAATGGCAGATATTGGCACGTCAAAAAAGCACTTTCACCTAGAAACTCCATTCACACTTTTTATAATTCAGCTTTCTGTGGAGACACATGCTGGAACTTTTTACTTTGAAATGTTTTGTAGTTTCTGAGTTATTTAAGTTAAACGCCCAATGCATTCCCAATGGCAATAGCACAAACTTTGGCATGCTACTAGTCCTACATACTTACACCTAGAAACCCCATTCAAACCTATTTAGGTTCATCTTACGGTGGACATGTTTGCCTGAAAAGGAATCTTTGAAATGTTTCATTGTTTTAGAAATATAGTGCTTTCAAATTTGAGACATTTACAATGGGGCTCAATGGCAGATATTGGCACGTCAAAAAAGCACTTTCACCTAGAAACTCCATTCACACTTTTTATAATTCAGCTTTCTGTGGAGACACATGCTGGAACTTTTTACTTTGAAATGTTTTGTAGTTTCTGAGTTATTTAAGTTAAACGCCCAATGCATTCCCAATGGCAATAGCACAAACTTTGGCATGCTACTAGTCCTACATACTTACACCTAGAAACCCCATTCAAACCTATTTAGGTTCATCTTACGGTGGACATGTTTGCCTGAAAAGGAATCTTTGAAATGTTTCATCGTTTTAGAAATATAGTGCTTTCAAATTTGAGACATTTACAATGGGGCTCAATGGCAGATATTGGCACGTCAAAAAAGCACTTTCACCTAGAAACTCCATTCACACTTTTTATAATTCAGCTTTCTGTGGAGACACATGCTGGAACTTTTTACTTTGAAATGTTTTGTAGTTTCTGAGTTATTTAAGTTAAACGCCCAATGCATTCCCAATGGCAATAGCACAAACTTTGGCATGCTACTAGTCCTACATACTTACACCTAGAAACCACATTCAAACCTATTTAGGTTCATCTTACGGTGGACATGTTTGCCTGAAAAGGAATCTTTGAAATGTTTCATCGTTTTAGAAATATAGTGCTTTCAAATTTGAGACATTTACAATGGGGCTCAATGGCAGATATTGGCACGTCAAAAAAGCACTTTCACCTAGAAACTCCATTCACACTTTTTATAATTCAGCTTTCTGTGGAGACACATGCTGGAACTTTTTACTTTGAAATGTTTTGTAGTTTCTGAGTTATTTAAGTTAAACGCCCAATGCATTCCCAATGGCAATAGCACAAACTTTGGCATGCTACTAGTCCTACATACTTACACCTAGAAACCCCATTCAAACCTATTTAGGTTCATCTTACGGTGGACCTGTTTGCCTGAAAAGGAATCTTTGAAATGTTTCATCGTTTTAGAAATAAAGTGCTTTCAAATTTGAGACATTTACAATGGGGCTCAATGGCAGATATTGGCACGTCAAAAAAGCACTTTCACCTAGAAACTCCATTCACACTTTTTATAATTCAGCTTTCTGTGGAGACACATGCTGGAACTTTTTACTTTGAAATGTTTTGTAGTTTCTGAGTTATTTAAGTTAAACGCCCAATGCATTCCCAATGGCAATAGCACAAACTTTGGCATGCTACTAGTCCTACATACTTACACCTAGAAACCCCATTCAAACCTATTTAGGTTCATCTTACGGTGGACATGTTTGCCTGAAAAGGAATCTTTGAAATGTTTCATCGTTTTAGAAATATAGTGCTTTCAAATTTGAGACATTTACAATGGGGCTCAATGGCAGATATTGGCACGTCAAAAAAGCACTTTCACCTAGAAACTCCATTCACACTTTTTATAATTCAGCTTTCTGTGGAGACACATGCTGGAACTTTTTACTTTGAAATGTTTTGTAGTTTCTGAGTTATTTAAGTTAAACGCCCAATGCATTCCCAATGGCAATAGCACAAACTTTGGCATGCTACTAGTCCTACATACTTACACCTAGAAACCACATTCAAACCTATTTAGGTTCATCTTACGGTGGACATGTTTGCCTGAAAAGGAATCTTTGAAATGTTTCATCGTTTTAGAAATATAGTGCTTTCAAATTTGAGACATTTACAATGGGGCTCAATGGCAGATATTGGCACGTCAAAAAAGCACTTTCACCTAGAAACTCCATTCACACTTTTTATAATTCAGCTTTCTGTGGAGACACATGCTGGAACTTTTTACTTTGAAATGTTTTGTAGTTTCTGAGTTATTTAAGTTAAACGCCCAATGCATTCCCAATGGCAATAGCACAAACTTTGGCATGCTACTAGTCCTACATACTTACACCTAGAAACCCCATTCAAACCTATTTAGGTTCATCTTACGGTGGACCTGTTTGCCTGAAAAGGAATCTTTGAAATGTTTCATCGTTTTAGAAATAAAGTGCTTTCAAATTTGAGACATTTACAATGGGGCTCAATGGCAGATATTGGCACGTCAAAAAAGCACTTTCACCTAGAAACTCCATTCACACTTTTTATAATTCAGCTTTCTGTGGAGACACATGCTGGAACTTTTTACTTTGAAATGTTTTGTAGTTTCTGAGTTATTTAAGTTAAACGCCCAATGCATTCCCAATGGCAATAGCACAAACTTTGGCATGCTACTAGTCCTACATACTTACACCTAGAAACCCCATTCAAACCTATTTAGGTTCATCTTACGGTGGACATGTTTGCCTGAAAAGGAATCTTTGAAATGTTTCATCGTTTTAGAAATATAGTGCTTTCAAATTTGAGACATTTACAATGGGGCTCAATGGCAGATATTGGCACGTCAAAAAAGCACTTTCACCTAGAAACTCCATTCACACTTTTTATAATTCAGCTTTCTGTGGAGACACATGCTGGAACTTTTTACTTTGAAATGTTTTGTAGTTTCTGAGTTATTTAAGTTAAACGCCCAATGCATTCCCAATGGCAATAGCACAAACTTTGGCATGCTACTAGTCCTACATACTTACACCTAGAAACCCCATTCAAACCTATTTAGGTTCATCTTACGGTGGACATGTTTGCCTGAAAAGGAATCTTTGAAATGTTTCATCGTTTTAGAAATATAGTGCTTTCAAATTTGAGACATTTACAATGGGGCTCAATGGCAGATATTGGCACGTCAAAAAAGCACTTTCACCTAGAAACTCCATTCACACTTTTTATAATTCAGCTTTCTGTGGAGACACATGCTGGAACTTTTTACTTTGAAATGTTTTGTAGTTTCTGAGTTATTTAAGTTAAACGCCCAATGCATTCCCAATGGCAATAGCACAAACTTTGGCATGCTACTAGTCCTACATACTTACACCTAGAAACCCCATTCAAACCTATTTAGGTTCATCTTACGGTGGACATGTTTGCCTGAAAAGGAATCTTTGAAATGTTTCATCGTTTTAGAAATATAGTGCTTTCAAATTTGAGACATTTACAATGGGGCTCAATGGCAGATATTGGCACGTCAAAAAAGCACTTTCACCTAGAAACTCCATTCACACTTTTTATAATTCAGCTTTCTGTGGAGACACATGCTGGAACTTTTTACTTTGAAATGTTTTGTAGTTTCTGAGTTATTTAAGTTAAACGCCCAATGCATTCCCAATGGCAATAGCACAAACTTTGGCATGCTACTAGTCCTACATACTTACACCTAGAAACCCCATTCAAACCTATTTAGGTTCATCTTACGGTGGACATGTTTGCCTGAAAAGGAATCTTTGAAATGTTTCATCGTTTTAGAAATATAGTGCTTTCAAATTTGAGACATTTACAATGGGGCTCAATGGCAGATATTGGCACGTCAAAAAAGCACTTTCACCTAGAAACTCCATTCACACTTTTTATAATTCAGCTTTCTGTGGAGACACATGCTGGAACTTTTTACTTTGAAATGTTTTGTAGTTTCTGAGTTATTTAAGTTAAACGCCCAATGCATTCCCAATGGCAATAGCACAAACTTTGGCATGCTACTAGTCCTACATACTTACACCTAGAAACCCCATTCAAACCTATTTAGGTTCATCTTACGGTGGACATGTTTGCCTGAAAAGGAATCTTTGAAATGTTTCATCGTTTTAGAAATATAGTGCTTTCAAATTTGAGACATTTACAATGGGGCTCAATGGCAGATATTGGCACGTCAAAAAAGCACTTTCACCTAGAAACTCCATTCACACTTTTTATAATTCAGCTTTCTGTGGAGACACATGCTGGAACTTTTTACTTTGAAATGTTTTGTAGTTTCTGAGTTATTTAAGTTAAACGCCCAATGCATTCCCAATGACAATAGCACAAACTTTGGCATGCTACTAGTCCTACATACTTACACCTAGAAACCCCATTCAAACCTATTTAGGTTCATCTTACGGTGGACATGTTTGCCTGAAAAGGAATCTTTGAAATGTTTCATCGTTTTAGAAATATAGTGCTTTCAAATTTGAGACATTTACAATGGGGCTCAATGGCAGATATTGGCACGTCAAAAATGCACTTTCACCTAGAAACTCCATTCACACTTTTTATAATTCAGCTTTCTGTGGAGACACATGCTGGAACTTTTTACTTTGAAATGTTTTGTAGTTTCTGAGTTATTTAAGTTAAACGCCCAATGCATTCCCAATGGCAATAGCACAAACTTTGGCATGCTACTAGTCCTACATACTTACACCTAGAAACCCCATTCAAACCTATTTAGGTTCATCTTACGGTGGACATGTTTGCCTGAAAAGGAATCTTTGAAATGTTTCATCGTTTTAGAAATATAGTGCTTTCAAATTTGAGACATTTACAATGGGGCTCAATGGCAGATATTGGCACGTCAAAAAAGCACTTTCACCTAGAAACTCCATTCACACTTTTTATAATTCAGCTTTCTGTGGAGACACATGCTGGAACTTTTTACTTTGAAATGTTTTGTAGTTTCTGAGTTATTTAAGTTAAACGCCCAATGCATTCCCAATGGCAATAGCACAAACTTTGGCATGCTACTAGTCCTACATACTTATACCTAGAAACCCCATTCAAACCTATTTACGTTCATCTTACGGTGGACATGTTTGCCTGAAAAGGAATCTTTGAAATGTTTCATCGTTTTAGAAATATAGTGCTTTCAAATTTGAGACATTTACAATGGGGCTCAATGGCAGATATTGGCACGTCAAAAAAGCACTTTCACCTAGAAACTCCATTCACACTTTTTATAATTCAGCTTTCTGTGGAGACACATGCTGGAACTTTTTACTTTGAAATGTTTTGTAGTTTCTGAGTTATTTAAGTTAAACGCCCAATGCATTCCCAATGGCAATAGCACAAACTTTGGCATGCTACTAGTCCTACATACTTACACCTAGAAACCCCATTCAAACCTATTTAGGTTCATCTTACGGTGGACATGTTTGCCTGAAAAGGAATCTTTGAAATGTTTCATCGTTTTAGAAATATAGTGCTTTCAAATTTGAGACATTTACAATGGGGCTCAATGGCAGATATTGGCACGTCAAAAAAGCACTTTCACCTAGAAACTCCATTCACACTTTTTATAATTCAGCTTTCTGTGGAGACACATGCTGGAACTTTTTACTTTGAAATGTTTTGTAGTTTCTGAGTTATTTAAGTTAAACGCCCAATGCATTCCCAATGGCAATAGCACAAACTTTGGCATGTTACTAGTCCTACATACTTACACCTAGAAACCCCATTCAAACTTATTTAGGTTCATCTTACGGTGGACATGTTTGCCTGAAAAGGAATCTTTGAAATGTTTCATCGTTTTAGAAATATAGTGCTTTCAAATTTGAGACATTTACAATGGGGCTCAATGGCAGATATTGGCACGTCAAAAATGCACTTTCACCTAGAAACTCCATTCACACTTTTTATAATTCAGCTTTCTGTGGAGACACATGCTGGAACTTTTTACTTTGAAATGTTTTGTAGTTTCTGAGTTATTTAAGTTAAACGCCCAATGCATTCCCAATGGCAATAGCACAAACTTTGGCATGCTACTAGTCCTACATACTTACACCTAGAAACCCCATTCAAACCTATTTAGGTTCATCTTACGGTGGACATGTTTGCCTGAAAAGGAATCTTTGAAATGTTTCATTGTTTTAGAAATATAGTGCTTTCAAATTTGAGACATTTACAATGGGGCTCAATGGCAGATATTGGCACGTCAAAAAAGCACTTTCACCTAGAAACTCTATTCACACTTTTTATAATTCAGCTTTCTGTGGAGACACATGCTGGAACTTTTTACTTTGAAATGTTTTGTAGTTTCTGAGTTATTTAAGTTAAACGCCCAATGCATTCCCAATGGCAATAGCACAAACTTTGGCATGTTACTAGTCCTACATACTTACACCTAGAAACCCCATTCAAACTTATTTAGGTTCATCTTACGGTGGACATGTTTGCCTGAAAAGGAATCTTTGAAATGTTTTATCTTTTTAGAAATATAGTGCTTTCAAATTTGAGAGATTTACAATGGGGCTCAATGGCAGATATTGGCACGTCAAAAAAGCACTTTCACCTAGAAACTCCATTCACACTTTTTATAATTCAGCTTTCTGTGGAGACACATGCTGGAACTTTTTACTTTGAAATGTTTTGTAGTTTCTGAGTTATTTAAGTTAAACGCCCAATGCATTCCCAATGGCAATAGCACAAACTTTGGCATGCTACTAGTCCTACATACTTACACCTAGAAACCCCATTCAAACCTATTTAGGTTCATCTTACGGTGGACATGTTTGCCTGAAAAGGAATCTTTGAAATGTTTCATTGTTTTAGAAATATAGTGCTTTCAAATTTGAGACATTTACAATGGGGCTCAATGGCAGATATTGGCACGTCAAAAAAGCACTTTCACCTAGAAACTCCATTCACACTTTTTATAATTCAGCTTTCTGTGGAGACACATGCTGGAACTTTTTACTTTGAAATGTTTTGTAGTTTCTGAGTTATTTAAGTTAAACGCCCAATGCATTCCCAATGGCAATAGCACAAACTTTGGCATGCTACTAGTCCTACATACTTATACCTAGAAACCCCATTCAAACCTATTTACGTTCATCTTACGGTGGACATGTTTGCCTGAAAAGGAATCTTTGAAATGTTTCATCGTTTTAGAAATATAGTGCTTTCAAATTTGAGACATTTACAATGGGGCTCAATGGCAGATATTGGCACGTCAAAAAAGCACTTTCACCTAGAAACTCCATTCACACTTTTTATAATTCTGCTTTCTGTGGAGACATGCTGGAACTTTTTACTTTGAAATGTTTTGTAGTTTCTGAGTTATTTAAGTTAAACGCCCAATGCATTCCCAATGGCAATAGCACAAACTTTGGCATGCTACTAGTCCTACATACTTACACCTAGAAACCCCATTCAAACCTATTTAGGTTCATCTTACGGTGGACATGTTTGCCTGAAAAGGAATCTTTGAAATGTTTCATCGTTTTAGAAATATAGTGCTTTCAAATTTGAGACATTTACAATGGGGCTCAATGGCAGATATTGGCACGTCAAAAAAGCACTTTCACCTAGAAACTCCATTCACACTTTTTATAATTCAGCTTTCTGTGGAGACACATGCTGGAACTTTTTACTTTGAAATGTTTTGTAGTTTCTGAGTTATTTAAGTTAAACGCCCAATGCATTCCCAATGGCAATAGCACAAACTTTGGCATGTTACTAGTCCTACATACTTACACCTAGAAACCCCATTCAAACTTATTTAGGTTCATCTTACGGTGGACATGTTTGCCTGAAAAGGAATCTTTGAAATTTTTCATCGTTTTAGAAATATAGTGCTTTCAAATTTGAGAGATTTACAATGGGGCTAAATGGCAGATATTGGCACGTCAAAAAAGCACTTTCACCTAGAAACTCCATTCACACTTTTTATAATTCAGCTTTCTGTGGAGACACATGCTGGAACTTTTTACTTTGAAATGTTTTGTAGTTTCTGAGTTATTTAAGTTAAACGCCCAATGCATTCCCAATGGCAATAGCACAAACTTTGGCATGCTACTAGTCCTACATACTTACACCTAGAAACCCCATTCAAACCTATTTAGGTTCATCTTACGGTGGACATGTTTGCCTGAAAAGGAATCTTTGAAATGTTTCATTGTTTTAGGAATATAGTGCTTTCAAATTTGAGACATTTACAATGGGGCTCAATGGCAGATATTGGCACGTCAAAAAAGCACTTTCACCTAGAAACTCCATTCACACTTTTTATAATTCAGCTTTCTGTGGAGACACATGCTGGAACTTTTTACTTTGAAATGTTTTGTAGTTTCTGAGTTATTTAAGTTAAACGCCCAATGCATTCCCAATGGCAATAGCACAAACTTTGGCATGCTACTAGTCCTACATACTTACACCTAGAAACCCCATTCAAACCTATTTAGGTTCATCTTACGGTGGACATGTTTGCCTGAAAAGGAATCTTTGAAATGTTTCATTGTTTTAGGAATATAGTGCTTTCAAATTTGAGACATTTACAATGGGGCTCAATGGCAGATATTGGCACGTCAAAAAAGCACTTTCACCTAGAAACTCCATTCACACTTTTTATAATTCAGCTTTCTGTGGAGACACATGCTGGAACTTTTTACTTTGAAATGTTTTGTAGTTTCTGAGTTATTTAAGTTAAACGCCCAATGCATTCCCAATGGCAATAGCACAAACTTTGGCATGTTACTAGTCCTACATACTTACACCTAGAAACCCCATTCAAACTTATTTAGGTTCATCTTACGGTGGACATGTTTGCCTGAAAAGGAATCTTTGAAATTTTTCATCGTTTTAGAAATATAGTGCTTTCAAATTTGAGAGATTTACAATGGGGCTCAATGGCAGATATTGGCACGTCAAAAAAGCACTTTCACCTAGAAACTCCATTCACACTTTTTATAATTCAGCTTTCTGTGGAGACACATGCTGGAACTTTTTACTTTGAAATGTTTTGTAGTTTCTGAGTTATTTAAGTTAAACGCCCAATGCATTCCCAATGGCAATAGCACAAACTTTGGCATGCTACTAGTCCTACATACTTACACCTAGAAACCCCATTCAAACCTATTTAGGTTCATCTTACGGTGGACATGTTTGCCTGAAAAGGAATCTTTGAAATGTTTCATTGTTTTAGAAATATAGTGCTTTCAAATTTGAGACATTTACAATGGGGCTCAATGGCAGATATTGGCACGTCAAAAAAGCACTTTCACCTAGAAACTCCATTCACACTTTTTATAATTCAGCTTTCTGTGGAGACACATGCTGGAACTTTTTACTTTGAAATGTTTTGTAGTTTCTGAGTTATTTAAGTTAAACGCCCAATGCATTCCCAATGGCAATAGCACAAACTTTGGCATGCTACTAGTCCTACATACTTACACCTAGAAACCCCATTCAAACCTATTTAGGTTCATCTTACGGTGGACATGTTTGCCTGAAAAGGAATCTTTGAAATGTTTCATCGTTTTAGAAATAAAGTGCTTTCAAATTTGAGACATTTACAATGGGGCTCAATGGCAGATATTGGCACGTCAAAAAAGCACTTTCACCTAGAAACTCCATTCACACTTTTTATAATTCAGCTTTCTGTGGAGACACATGCTGGAACTTTTTACTTTGAAATGTTTTGTAGTTTCTGAGTTATTTAAGTTAAACGCCCAATGCATTCCCAATGGCAATAGCACAAACTTTGGCATGCTACTAGTCCTACATACTTACACCTAGAAACCCCATTCAAACCTATTTAGGTTCATCTTACGGTGGACATGTTTGCCTGAAAAGGAATCTTTGAAATGTTTCATCGTTTTAGAAATATAGTGCTTTCAAATTTGAGACATTTACAATGGGGCTCAATGGCAGATATTGGCACGTCAAAAAAGCACTTTCACCTAGAAACTCCATTCACACTTTTTATAATTCAGCTTTCTGTGGAGACATGCTGGAACTTTTTACTTTGAAATGTTTTGTAGTTTCTGAGTTATTTAAGTTAAACGCCCAATGCATTCCCAATGGCAATAGCACAAACTTTGGCATGCTACTAGTCCTACATACTTACACCTAGAAACCCCATTCAAACCTATTTAGGTTCATCTTACGGTGGACATGTTTGCCTGAAAAGGAATCTTTGAAATGTTTCATCGTTTTAGAAATATAGTGCTTTCAAATTTGAGACATTTACAATGGGGCTCAATGGCAGATATTGGCACGTCAAAAAAGCACTTTCACCTAGAAACTCCATTCACACTTTTTATAATTCAGCTTTCTGTGGAGACACATGCTGGAACTTTTTACTTTGAAATGTTTTGTAGTTTCTGAGTTATTTAAGTTAAACGCCCAATGCATTCCCAATGGCAATAGCACAAACTTTGGCATGCTACTAGTCCTACATACTTACACCTAGAAACCCCATTCAAACCTATTTAGGTTCATCTTACGGTGGACATGTTTGCCTGAAAAGGAATCTTTGAAATGTTTCATCGTTTTAGAAATATAGTGCTTTCAAATTTGAGACATTTACAATGGGGCTCAATGGCAGATATTGGCACGTCAAAAAAGCACTTTCACCTAGAAACTCCATTCACACTTTTTATAATTCAGCTTTCTGTGGAGACACATGCTGGAACTTTTTACTTTGAAATGTTTTGTAGTTTCTGAGTTATTTAAGTTAAACGCCCAATGCATTCCCAATGGCAATAGCACAAACTTTGGCATGCTACTAGTCCTACATACTTACACCTAGAAACCCCATTCAAACCTATTTAGGTTCATCTTACGGTGGACATGTTTGCCTGAAAAGGAATCTTTGAAATGTTTCATCGTTTTAGAAATATAGTGCTTTCAAATTTGAGACATTTACAATGGGGCTCAATGGCAGATATTGGCACGTCAAAAAAGCACTTTCACCTAGAAACTCCATTCACACTTTTTATAATTCAGCTTTCTGTGGAGACACATGCTGGAACTTTTTACTTTGAAATGTTTTGTAGTTTCTGAGTTATTTAAGTTAAACGCCCAATGCATTCCCAATGGCAATAGCACAAACTTTGGCATGCTACTAGTCCTACATACTTACACCTAGAAACCCCATTCAAACCTATTTAGGTTCATCTTACGGTGGACATGTTTGCCTGAAAAGGAATCTTTGAAATGTTTCATCGTTTTAGAAATATAGTGCTTTCAAATTTGAGACATTTACAATGGGGCTCAATGGCAGATATTGGCACGTCAAAAAAGCACTTTCACCTAGAAACTCCATTCACACTTTTTATAATTCAGCTTTCTGTGGAGACACATGCTGGAATTTTTACTTTGAAATGTTTTGTAGTTTCTGAGTTATTTAAGTTAAACGCCCAATGCATTCCCAATGGCAATAGCACAAACTTTGGCATGTTACTAGTCCTACATACTTACACCTAGAAACCCCATTCAAACTTATTTAGGTTCATCTTACGGTGGACATGTTTGCCTGAAAAGGAATCTTTGAAATGTTTCATCGTTTTAGAAATATAGTGCTTTCAAATTTGAGACATTTACAATGGGGCTCAATGGCAGATATTGGCACGTCAAAAAAGCACTTTCACCTAGAAACTCCATTCACACTTTTTATAATTCAGCTTTCTGTGGAGACACATGCTGGAACTTTTTACTTTGAAATGTTTTGTAGTTTCTAAGTTATTTAAGTTAAACGCCCAATGCATTCCCAATGGCAATAGCACAAACTTTGGCATGCTACTAGTCCTACATACTTACACCTAGAAACCACATTCAAACCTATTTAGGTTCATCTTACGGTGGACATGTTTGCCTGAAAAGGAATCTTTGAAATGTTTCATCGTTTTAGAAATATAGTGCTTTCAAATTTGAGATATTTACAATGGGACTCAATGGCAGATATTGGCACGTCAAAAAAGCACTTTCACCTAGAAACTCCATTCACACTTTTTATAATTCAGCTTTCTGTGGAGACACATGCTGGAACTTTTTACTTTGAAATGTTTTGTAGTTTCTGAGTTATTTAAGTTAAACGCCCAATGCATTCCCAATGACAATAGCACAAACTTTGGCATGCTACTAGTCCTACATACTTACACCTAGAAAGCCCATTCAAACCTATTTAGGTTCATCTTACGGTGGACATGTTTGCCTGAAAAGGAATCTTTGAAATGTTTCATCGTTTTAGAAATATAGTGCTTTTAAATTTGAGACATTTACAATGGGGCTCAATGGCAGATATTGGCACGTCAAAAATGCACTTTCACCTAGAAACTCCATTCACACTTTTTATAATTCAGCTTTCTGTGGAGACACATGCTGGAACTTTTTACTTTGAAATGTTTTGTAGTTTCTGAGTTATTTAAGTTAAACGCCCAATGCATTCCCAATGGCAATAGCACAAACTTTGGCATGCTACTAGTCCTACATACTTACACCTAGAAACCCCATTCAAACCTATTTAGGTTCATCTTACGGTGGACATGTTTGCCTGAAAAGGAATCTTTGAAATGTTTCATCGTTTTAGAAATATAGTGCTTTCAAATTTGAGACATTTACAATGGGGCTCAATGGCAGATATTGGCACGTCAAAAAAGCACTTTCACCTAGAAACTCCATTCACACTTTTTATAATTCAGCTTTCTGTGGAGACACATGCTGGAACTTTTTACTTTGAAATGTTTTGTAGTTTCTGAGTTATTTAAGTTAAACGCCCAATGCATTCCCAATGGCAATAGCACAAACTTTGGCATGCTACTAGTCCTACATACTTATACCTAGAAACCCCATTCAAACCTATTTACGTTCATCTTACGGTGGACATGTTTGCCTGAAAAGGAATCTTTGAAATGTTTCATCGTTTTAGAAATATAGTGCTTTCAAATTTGAGACATTTACAATGGGGCTCAATGGCAGATATTGGCACGTCAAAAAAGCACTTTCACCTAGAAACTCCATTCACACTTTTTATAATTCAGCTTTCTGTGGAGACACATGCTGGAACTTTTTACTTTGAAATGTTTTGTAGTTTCTGAGTTATTTAAGTTAAACGCCCAATGCATTCCCAATGGCAATAGCACAAACTTTGGCATGCTACTAGTCCTACATACTTACACCTAGAAACCCCATTCAAACCTATTTAGGTTCATCTTACGGTGGACATGTTTGCCTGAAAAGGAATCTTTGAAATGTTTCATCGTTTTAGAAATATAGTGCTTTCAAATTTGAGACATTTACAATGGGGCTCAATGGCAGATATTGGCACGTCAAAAAAGCACTTTCACCTAGAAACTCCATTCACACTTTTTATAATTCAGCTTTCTGTGGAGACACATGCTGGAACTTTTTACTTTGAAATGTTTTGTAGTTTCTGAGTTATTAAAGTTAAACGCCCAATGCATTCCCAATGGCAATAGCACAAACTTTGGCATGTTACTAGTCCTACATACTTACACCTAGAAACCCCATTCAAACTTATTTAGGTTCATCTTACGGTGGACATGTTTGCCTGAAAAGGAATCTTTGAAATGTTTCATCGTTTTAGAAATATAGTGATTTCAAATTTGAGACATTTACAATGGGGCTCAATGGCAGATATTGGCACGTCAAAAATGCACTTTCACCTAGAAACTCCATTCACACTTTTTATAATTCAGCTTTCTGTGGAGACACATGCTGGAACTTTTTACTTTGAAATGTTTTGTAGTTTCTGAGTTATTTAAGTTAAACGCCCAATGCATTCCCAATGGCAATAGCACAAACTTTGGCATGCTACTAGTCCTACATACTTACACCTAGAAACCCCATTCAAACCTATTTAGGTTCATCTTACGGTGGACATGTTTGCCTGAAAAGGAATCTTTGAAATGTTTCATTGTTTTAGAAATATAGTGCTTTCAAATTTGAGACATTTACAATGGGGCTCAATGGCAGATATTGGCACGTCAAAAAAGCACTTTCACCTAGAAACTCTATTCACACTTTTTATAATTCAGCTTTCTGTGGAGACATGCTGGAACTTTTTACTTTGAAATGTTTTGTAGTTTCTGAGTTATTTAAGTTAAACGCCCAATGCATTCCCAATGGCAATAGCACAAACTTTGGCATGCTACTAGTCCTACATACTTACACCTAGAAACCCCATTCAAACCTATTTAGGTTCATCTTACGGTGGACATGTTTGCCTGAAAAGGAATCTTTGAAATGTTTCATCGTTTTAGAAATATAGTGCTTTCAAATTTGAGACATTTACAATGGGGCTCAATGGCAGATATTGGCACGTCAAAAAAGCACTTTCACCTAGAAACTCCATTCACACTTTTTATAATTCAGCTTTCTGTGGAGACATGCTGGAACTTTTTACTTTGAAATGTTTTGTAGTTTCTGAGTTATTTAAGTTAAACGCCCAATGCATTCCCAATGGCAATAGCACAAACTTTGGCATGCTACTAGTCCTACATACTTACACCTAGAAACCCCATTCAAACCTATTTAGGTTCATCTTACGGTGGACATGTTTGCCTGAAAAGGAATCTTTGAAATGTTTCATCGTTTTAAAAATATAGTGCTTTCAAATTTGAGACATTTACAATGGGGCTCAATGGCAGATATTGGCACGTCAAAAAAGCACTTTCACCTAGAAACTCCATTCACACTTTTTATAATTCAGCTTTCTGTGGAGACACATGCTGGAACTTTTTACTTTGAAATGTTTTGTAGTTTCTGAGTTATTTAAGTTAAACGCCCAATGCATTCCCAATGGCAATAGCACAAACTTTGGCATGCTACTAGTCCTACATACTTACACCTAGAAACCCCATTCAAACCTATTTAGGTTCATCTTACGGTGGACATGTTTGCCTGAAAAGGAATCTTTGAAATGTTTCATCGTTTTAGAAATATAGTGCTTTCAAATTTGAGACATTTACAATGGGGCTCAATGGCAGATATTGGCACGTCAAAAAAGCACTTTCACCTAGAAACTCCATTCACACTTTTTATAATTCAGCTTTCTGTGGAGACACATGCTGGAACTTTTTACTTTGAAATGTTTTGTAGTTTCTGAGTTATTTAAGTTAAACGCCCAATGCATTCCCAATGGCAATAGCACAAACTTTGGCATGCTACTAGTCCTACATACTTACACCTAGAAACCCCATTCAAACCTATTTAGGTTCATCTTACGGTGGACATGTTTGCCTGAAAAGGAATCTTTGAAATGTTTCATCGTTTTAGAAATATAGTGCTTTCAAATTTGAGACATTTACAATGGGGCTCAATGGCAGATATTGGCACGTCAAAAAAGCACTTTCACCTAGAAACTCCATTCACACTTTTTATAATTCAGCTTTCTGTGGAGACACATGCTGGAACTTTTTACTTTGAAATGTTTTGTAGTTTCTGAGTTATTTAAGTTAAACGCCCAATGCATTCCCAATGGCAATAGCACAAACTTTGGCATGCTACTAGTCCTACATACTTACACCTAGAAACCCCATTCAAACCTATTTAGGTTCATCTTACGGTGGACATGTTTGCCTGAAAAGGAATCTTTGAAATGTTTCATCGTTTTAGAAATATAGTGCTTTCAAATTTGAGACATTTACAATGGGGCTCAATGGCAGATATTGGCACGTCAAAAAAGCACTTTCACCTAGAAACTCCATTCACACTTTTTATAATTCAGCTTTCTGTGGAGACACATGCTGGAATTTTTACTTTGAAATGTTTTGTAGTTTCTGAGTTATTTAAGTTAAACGCCCAATGCATTCCCAATGGCAATAGCACAAACTTTGGCATGTTACTAGTCCTACATACTTACACCTAGAAACCCCATTCAAACTTATTTAGGTTCATCTTACGGTGGACATGTTTGCCTGAAAAGGAATCTTTGAAATGTTTCATCGTTTTAGAAATATAGTGCTTTCAAATTTGAGACATTTACAATGGGGCTCAATGGCAGATATTGGCACGTCAAAAAAGCACTTTCACCTAGAAACTCCATTCACACTTTTTATAATTCAGCTTTCTGTGGAGACACATGCTGGAACTTTTTACTTTGAAATGTTTTGTAGTTTCTAAGTTATTTAAGTTAAACGCCCAATGCATTCCCAATGGCAATAGCACAAACTTTGGCATGCTACTAGTCCTACATACTTACACCTAGAAACCACATTCAAACCTATTTAGGTTCATCTTACGGTGGACATGTTTGCCTGAAAAGGAATCTTTGAAATGTTTCATCGTTTTAGAAATATAGTGCTTTCAAATTTGAGATATTTACAATGGGACTCAATGGCAGATATTGGCACGTCAAAAAAGCACTTTCACCTAGAAACTCCATTCACACTTTTTATAATTCAGCTTTCTGTGGAGACACATGCTGGAACTTTTTACTTTGAAATGTTTTGTAGTTTCTGAGTTATTTAAGTTAAACGCCCAATGCATTCCCAATGACAATAGCACAAACTTTGGCATGCTACTAGTCCTACATACTTACACCTAGAAACCCCATTCAAACCTATTTAGGTTCATCTTACGGTGGACATGTTTGCCTGAAAAGGAATCTTTGAAATGTTTCATCGTTTTAGAAATATAGTGCTTTTAAATTTGAGACATTTACAATGGGGCTCAATGGCAGATATTGGCACGTCAAAAATGCACTTTCACCTAGAAACTCCATTCACACTTTTTATAATTCAGCTTTCTGTGGAGACACATGCTGGAACTTTTTACTTTGAAATGTTTTGTAGTTTCTGAGTTATTTAAGTTAAACGCCCAATGCATTCCCAATGGCAATAGCACAAACTTTGGCATGCTACTAGTCCTACATACTTACACCTAGAAACCCCATTCAAACCTATTTAGGTTCATCTTACGGTGGACATGTTTGCCTGAAAAGGAATCTTTGAAATGTTTCATCGTTTTAGAAATATAGTGCTTTCAAATTTGAGACATTTACAATGGGGCTCAATGGCAGATATTGGCACGTCAAAAAAGCACTTTCACCTAGAAACTCCATTCACACTTTTTATAATTCAGCTTTCTGTGGAGACACATGCTGGAACTTTTTACTTTGAAATGTTTTGTAGTTTCTGAGTTATTTAAGTTAAACGCCCAATGCATTCCCAATGGCAATAGCACAAACTTTGGCATGCTACTAGTCCTACATACTTATACCTAGAAACCCCATTCAAACCTATTTACGTTCATCTTACGGTGGACATGTTTGCCTGAAAAGGAATCTTTGAAATGTTTCATCGTTTTAGAAATATAGTGCTTTCAAATTTGAGACATTTACAATGGGGCTCAATGGCAGATATTGGCACGTCAAAAAAGCACTTTCACCTAGAAACTCCATTCACACTTTTTATAATTCAGCTTTCTGTGGAGACACATGCTGGAACTTTTTACTTTGAAATGTTTTGTAGTTTCTGAGTTATTTAAGTTAAACGCCCAATGCATTCCCAATGGCAATAGCACAAACTTTGGCATGCTACTAGTCCTACATACTTACACCTAGAAACCCCATTCAAACCTATTTAGGTTCATCTTACGGTGGACATGTTTGCCTGAAAAGGAATCTTTGAAATGTTTCATCGTTTTAGAAATATAGTGCTTTCAAATTTGAGACATTTACAATGGGGCTCAATGGCAGATATTGGCACGTCAAAAAAGCACTTTCACCTAGAAACTCCATTCACACTTTTTATAATTCAGCTTTCTGTGGAGACACATGCTGGAACTTTTTACTTTGAAATGTTTTGTAGTTTCTGAGTTATTTAAGTTAAACGCCCAATGCATTCCCAATGGCAATAGCACAAACTTTGGCATGCTACTAGTCCTACATACTTACACCTAGAAACCCCATTCAAACCTATTTAGGTTCATCTTACGGTGGACATGTTTGCCTGAAAAGGAATCTTTGAAATGTTTCATCGTTTTAGAAATATAGTGCTTTCAAATTTGAGACATTTACAATGGGGCTCAATGGCAGATATTGGCACGTCAAAAAAGCACTTTCACCTAGAAACTCCATTCACACTTTTTATAATTCAGCTTTCTGTGGAGACACATGCTGGAACTTTTTACTTTGAAATGTTTTGTAGTTTCTGAGTTATTTAAGTTAAACGCCCAATGCATTCCCAATGGCAATAGCACAAACTTTGGCATGCTACTAGTCCTACATACTTACACCTAGAAACCCCATTCAAACCTATTTAGGTTCATCTTACGGTGGACATGTTTGCCTGAAAAGGAATCTTTGAAATGTTTCATCGTTTTAGAAATATAGTGCTTTCAAATTTGAGACATTTACAATGGGGCTCAATGGCAGATATTGGCACGTCAAAAAAGCACTTTCACCTAGAAACTCCATTCACACTTTTTATAATTCAGCTTTCTGTGGAGACATGCTGGAACTTTTTACTTTGAAATGTTTTGTAGTTTCTGAGTTATTTAAGTTAAACGCCCAATGCATTCCCAATGGCAATAGCACAAACTTTGGCATGCTACTAGTCCTACATACTTACACCTAGAAACCCCATTCAAACCTATTTAGGTTCATCTTACGGTGGACATGTTTGCCTGAAAAGGAATCTTTGAAATGTTTCATCGTTTTAGAAATATAGTGCTTTCAAATTTGAGACATTTACAATGGGGCTCAATGGCAGATATTGGCACGTCAAAAAAGCACTTTCACCTAGAAACTCCATTCACACTTTTTATAATTCAGCTTTCTGTGGAGACACATGCTGGAACTTTTTACTTTGAAATGTTTTGTAGTTTCTGAGTTATTTAAGTTAAACGCCCAATGCATTCCCAATGGCAATAGCACAAACTTTGGCATGCTACTAGTCCTACATACTTACACCTAGAAACCCCATTCAAACCTATTTAGGTTCATCTTACGGTGGACATGTTTGCCTGAAAAGGAATCTTTGAAATGTTTCATCGTTTTAGAAATATAGTGCTTTCAAATTTGAGACATTTACAAGGGGGCTCAATGGCAGATATTGGCACGTCAAAAAAGCACTTTCACCTAGAAACTCCATTCACACTTTTTATAATTCAGCTTTCTGTGGAGACACATGCTGGAACTTTTTACTTTGAAATGTTTTGTAGTTTCTGAGTTATTTAAGTTAAACGCCCAATGCATTCCCAATGGCAATAGCACAAACTTTGGCATGCTACTAGTCCTACATACTTACACCTAGAAACCCCATTCAAACCTATTTAGGTTCATCCTACGGTGGACATGTTTGCCTGAAAAGGAATCTTTGAAATGTTTCATCATTTTAGAAATATAGTGCTTTCAAATTTGAGACATTTACAATGGGGCTCAATGGCAGATATTGGCACGTCAAAAAAGCACTTTCACCTAGAAACTCCATTCACACTTTTTATAATTCAGCTTTCTGTGGAGACACATGCTGGAACTTTTTACTTTGAAATGTTTTGTAGTTTCTGAGTTATTTAAGTTAAACGCCCAATGCATTCCCAATGGCAATAGCACAAACTTTGGCATGCTACTAGTCCTACATACTTACACCTAGAAACCCCATTCAAACCTATTTAGGTTCATCTTACGGTGGAGATGTTTGCCTGAAAAGGAATCTTTGAAATGTTTCATCGTTTTAGAAATATAGTGCTTTCAAATTTGAGAGATTTACAATGGGGCTCAATGGCAGATATTGGCACGTCAAAAAAGCACTTTCACCTAGAAACTCCATTCACACTTTTTATAATTCAGCTTTCTGTGGAGACACATGCTGGAACTTTTTACTTTGAAATGTTTTGTAGTTTCTGAGTTATTTAAGTTAAACGCCCAATGCATTCCCAATGGCAATAGCACAAACTTTGGCATGCTACTAGTCCTACATACTTACACCTAGAAACCCCATTCAAACCTATTTATGTTCATCTTACGGTGGACATGTTTGCCTGAAAAGGAATCTTTGAAATGTTTCATCGTTTTAGAAATATAGTGCTTTCAAATTTGAGACATTTACAATGGGGCTCAATGGCAGATATTGGCACGTCAAAAAAGCACTTTCACCTAGAAACTCCATTCACACTTTTTATAATTCAGCTTTCTGTGGAGACACATGCTGGAACGTTTTACTTTGAAATGTTTTGTAGTTTCTGAGTTATTTAAGTTAAACGCCCAATGCATTCCCAATGGCAATAGCACAAATTTTGGCATGCTACTAGTCCTACATACTTACACCTAGAAACCCCATTCAAACCTATTTAGGTTCATCTTACGGTGGACATGTTTGCCTGAAAAGGAATCTTTGAAATGTTTCATCGTTTTAGAAATATAGTGCTTTCAAATTTGAGACATTTACAATGGGGCTCAATGGCAGATATTGGCACGTCAAAAAAGCACTTTCACCTAGAAACTCCATTCACACTTTTTATAATTCAGCTTTCTGTGGAGACACATGCTGGAACTTTTTACTTTGAAATGTTTTGTAGTTTCTGAGTTATTTAAGTTAAACGCCCAATGCATTCCCAATGACAATAGCACAAACTTTGGCATGCTACTAGTCCTACATACTTACACCTAGAAACCCCATTCAAACCTATTTAGGTTCATCTTACGGTGGACATGTTTGCCTGAAAAGGAATCTTTGAAATGTTTCATCGTTTTAGAAATATAGTGCTTTCAAATTTGAGACATTTACAATGGGGCTCAATGGCAGATATTGGCACGTCAAAAATGCACTTTCACCTAGAAACTCCATTCACACTTTTTATAATTCAGCTTTCTGTGGAGACACATGCTGGAACTTTTTACTTTGAAATGTTTTGTAGTTTCTGAGTTATTTAAGTTAAACGCCCAATGCATTCCCAATGGCAATAGCACAAACTTTGGCATGCTACTAGTCCTACATACTTACACCTAGAAACCCCATTCAAACCTATTTAGGTTCATCTTACGGTGGACATGTTTGCCTGAAAAGGAATCTTTGAAATGTTTCATCGTTTTAGAAATATAGTGCTTTCAAATTTGAGACATTTACAATGGGGCTCAATGGCAGATATTGGCACGTCAAAAAAGCACTTTCACCTAGAAACTCCATTCACACTTTTTATAATTCAGCTTTCTGTGGAGACACATGCTGGAACTTTTTACTTTGAAATGTTTTGTAGTTTCTGAGTTATTTAAGTTAAACGCCCAATGCATTCCCAATGGCAATAGCACAAACTTTGGCATGCTACTAGTCCTACATACTTACACCTAGAAACCCCATTCAAACCTATTTAGGTTCATCTTACGGTGGACATGTTTGCCTGAAAAGGAATCTTTGAAATGTTTCATCGTTTTAGAAATATAGTGCTTTCAAATTTGAGACATTTACAATGGGGCTCAATGGCAGATATTGGCACGTCAAAAAAGCACTTTCACCTAGAAACTCCATTCACACTTTTTATAATTCAGCTTTCTGTGGAGACACATGCTGGAACTTTTTACTTTGAAATGTTTTGTAGTTTCTGAGTTATTTAAGTTAAACGCCCAATGCATTCCCAATGGCAATAGCACAAACTTTGGCATGCTACTAGTCCTACATACTTACACCTAGAAACCCCATTCAAACCTATTTAGGTTCATCTTACGGTGGACATGTTTGCCTGAAAAGGAATCTTTGAAATGTTTCATCGTTTTAGAAATATAGTGCTTTCAAATTTGAGACATTTACAATGGGGCTCAATGGCAGATATTGGCACGTCAAAAAAGCACTTTCACCTAGAAACTCCATTCACACTTTTTATAATTCAGCTTTCTGTGGAGACACATGCTGGAACTTTTTACTTTGAAATGTTTTGTAGTTTCTGAGTTATTTAAGTTAAACGCCCAATGCATTCCCAATGGCAATAGCACAAACTTTGGCATGCTACTAGTCCTACATACTTACACCTAGAAACCCCATTCAAACCTATTTATGTTCATCTTACGGTGGACATGTTTGCCTGAAAAGGAATCTTTGAAATGTTTCATCGTTTTAGAAATATAGTGCTTTCAAATTTGAGACATTTACAATGGGGCTCAATGGCAGATATTGGCACGTCAAAAAAGCACTTTCACCTAGAAACTCCATTCACACTTTTTATAATTCAGCTTTCTGTGGAGACACATGCTGGAACTTTTTACTTTGAAATGTTTTGTAGTTTCTGAGTTATTTAAGTTAAACGCCCAATGCATTCCCAATGGCAATAGCACAAACTTTGGCATGCTACTAGTCCTACATACTTACACCTAGAAACCCCATTCAAACCTATTTAGGTTCATCTTACGGTGGACATGTTTGCCTGAAAAGGAATCTTTGAAATGTTTCGTCGTTTTAGAAATATAGTGCTTTCAAATTTGAGATATTTACAATGGGACTCAATGGCAGATATTGGCACGTCAAAAAAGCACTTTCACCTAGAAACTCCATTCACACTTTTTATAATTCAGCTTTCTGTGGAGACACATGCTGGAACTTTTTACTTTGAAATGTTTTGTAGTTTCTGAGTTATTTAAGTTAAACGCCCAATGCATTCCCAATGACAATAGCACAAACTTTGGCATGCTACTAGTCCTACATACTTACACCTAGAAACCCCATTCAAACCTATTTAGGTTCATCTTACGGTGGACATGTTTGCCTGAAAAGGAATCTTTGAAATGTTTCATCGTTTTAGAAATATAGTGCTTTCAAATTTGAGACATTTACAATGGGGCTCAATGGCAGATATTGGCACGTCAAAAATGCACTTTCACCTAGAAACTCCATTCACACTTTTTATAATTCAGCTTTCTGTGGAGACACATGCTGGAACTTTTTACTTTGAAATGTTTTGTAGTTTCTGAGTTATTTAAGTTAAACGCCCAATGCATTCCCAATGGCAATAGCACAAACTTTGGCATGCTACTAGTCCTACATACTTACACCTAGAAACCCCATTCAAACCTATTTAGGTTCATCTTACGGTGGACATGTTTGCCTGAAAAGGAATCTTTGAAATGTTTCATCGTTTTAGAAATATAGTGCTTTCAAATTTGAGACATTTACAATGGGGCTCAATGGCAGATATTGGCACGTCAAAAAAGCACTTTCACCTAGAAACTCCATTCACACTTTTTATAATTCAGCTTTCTGTGGAGACACATGCTGGAACTTTTTACTTTGAAATGTTTTGTAGTTTCTGAGTTATTTAAGTTAAACGCCCAATGCATTCCCAATGGCAATAGCACAAACTTTGGCATGCTACTAGTCCTACATACTTACACCTAGAAACCCCATTCAAACCTATTTAGGTTCATCTTACGGTGGACATGTTTGCCTGAAAAGGAATCTTTGAAATGTTTCATCGTTTTAGAAATATAGTGCTTTCAAATTTGAGACATTTACAATGGGGCTCAATGGCAGATATTGGCACGTCAAAAAAGCACTTTCACCTAGAAACTCCATTCACACTTTTTATAATTCAGCTTTCTGTGGAGACACATGCTGGAACTTTTTACTTTGAAATGTTTTGTAGTTTCTGAGTTATTTAAGTTAAACGCCCAATGCATTCCCAATGGCAATAGCACAAACTTTGGCATGCTACTAGTCCTACATACTTACACCTAGAAACCCCATTCAAACCTATTTAGGTTCATCTTACGGTGGACATGTTTGCCTGAAAAGGAATCTTTGAAATGTTTCATCGTTTTAGAAATATAGTGCTTTCAAATTTGAGACATTTACAATGGGGCTCAATGGCAGATATTGGCACGTCAAAAAAGCACTTTCACCTAGAAACTCCATTCACACTTTTTATAATTCAGCTTTCTGTGGAGACACATGCTGGAATTTTTACTTTGAAATGTTTTGTAGTTTCTGAGTTATTTAAGTTAAACGCCCAATGCATTCCCAATGGCAATAGCACAAACTTTGGCATGTTACTAGTCCTACATACTTACACCTAGAAACCCCATTCAAACTTATTTAGGTTCATCTTACGGTGGACATGTTTGCCTGAAAAGGAATCTTTGAAATGTTTCATCGTTTTAGAAATATAGTGCTTTCAAATTTGAGACATTTACAATGGGGCTCAATGGCAGATATTGGCACGTCAAAAAAGCACTTTCACCTAGAAACTCCATTCACACTTTTTATAATTCAGCTTTCTGTGGAGACACATGCTGGAACTTTTTACTTTGAAATGTTTTGTAGTTTCTAAGTTATTTAAGTTAAACGCCCAATGCATTCCCAATGGCAATAGCACAAACTTTGGCATGCTACTAGTCCTACATACTTACACCTAGAAACCACATTCAAACCTATTTAGGTTCATCTTACGGTGGACATGTTTGCCTGAAAAGGAATCTTTGAAATGTTTCATCGTTTTAGAAATATAGTGCTTTCAAATTTTAGATATTTACAATGGGACTCAATGGCAGATATTGGCACGTCAAAAAAGCACTTTCACCTAGAAACTCCATTCACACTTTTTATAATTCAGCTTTCTGTGGAGACACATGCTGGAACTTTTTACTTTGAAATGTTTTGTAGTTTCTGAGTTATTTAAGTTAAACGCCCAATGCATTCCCAATGACAATAGCACAAACTTTGGCATGCTACTAGTCCTACATACTTACACCTAGAAACCCCATTCAAACCTATTTAGGTTCATCTTACGGTGGACATGTTTGCCTGAAAAGGAATCTTTGAAATGTTTCATCGTTTTAGAAATATAGTGCTTTTAAATTTGAGACATTTACAATGGGGCTCAATGGCAGATATTGGCACGTCAAAAATGCACTTTCACCTAGAAACTCCATTCACACTTTTTATAATTCAGCTTTCTGTGGAGACACATGCTGGAACTTTTTACTTTGAAATGTTTTGTAGTTTCTGAGTTATTTAAGTTAAACGCCCAATGCATTCCCAATGGCAATAGCACAAACTTTGGCATGCTACTAGTCCTACATACTTACACCTAGAAACCCCATTCAAACCTATTTAGGTTCATCTTACGGTGGACATGTTTGCCTGAAAAGGAATCTTTGAAATGTTTCATCGTTTTAGAAATATAGTGCTTTCAAATTTGAGACATTTACAATGGGGCTCAATGGCAGATATTGGCACGTCAAAAAAGCACTTTCACCTAGAAACTCCATTCACACTTTTTATAATTCAGCTTTCTGTGGAGACACATGCTGGAACTTTTTACTTTGAAATGTTTTGTAGTTTCTGAGTTATTTAAGTTAAACGCCCAATGCATTCCCAATGGCAATAGCACAAACTTTGGCATGCTACTAGTCCTACATACTTATACCTAGAAACCCCATTCAAACCTATTTACGTTCATCTTACGGTGGACATGTTTGCCTGAAAAGGAATCTTTGAAATGTTTCATCGTTTTAGAAATATAGTGCTTTCAAATTTGAGACATTTACAATGGGGCTCAATGGCAGATATTGGCACGTCAAAAAAGCACTTTCACCTAGAAACTCCATTCACACTTTTTATAATTCAGCTTTCTGTGGAGACACATGCTGGAACTTTTTACTTTGAAATGTTTTGTAGTTTCTGAGTTATTTAAGTTAAACGCCCAATGCATTCCCAATGGCAATAGCACAAACTTTGGCATGCTACTAGTCCTACATACTTACACCTAGAAACCCCATTCAAACCTATTTAGGTTCATCTTACGGTGGACATGTTTGCCTGAAAAGGAATCTTTGAAATGTTTCATCGTTTTAGAAATATAGTGCTTTCAAATTTGAGACATTTACAATGGGGCTCAATGGCAGATATTGGCACGTCAAAAAAAGCACTTTCACCTAGAAACTCCATTCACACTTTTTATAATTCAGCTTTCTGTGGAGACACATGCTGGAACTTTTTACTTTGAAATGTTTTGTAGTTTCTGAGTTATTTAAGTTAAACGCCCAATGCATTCCCAATGGCAATAGCACAAACTTTGGCATGCTACTAGTCCTACATACTTACACCTAGAAACCCCATTCAAACCTATTTAGGTTCATCTTACGGTGGACATGTTTGCCTGAAAAGGAATCTTTGAAATGTTTCATCGTTTTAGAAATATAGTGCTTTCAAATTTGAGACATTTACAATGGGGCTCAATGGCAGATATTGGCACGTCAAAAAAGCACTTTCACCTAGAAACTCCATTCACACTTTTTATAATTCAGCTTTCTGTGGAGACACATGCTGGAACTTTTTACTTTGAAATGTTTTGTAGTTTCTGAGTTATTTAAGTTAAACGCCCAATGCATTCCCAATGGCAATAGCACAAACTTTGGCATGCTACTAGTCCTACATACTTACACCTAGAAACCCCATTCAAACCTATTTAGGTTCATCTTACGGTGGACATGTTTGCCTGAAAAGGAATCTTTGAAATGTTTCATCGTTTTAGAAATATAGTGCTTTCAAATTTGAGACATTTACAATGGGGCTCAATGGCAGATATTGGCACGTCAAAAAAGCACTTTCACCTAGAAACTCCATTCACACTTTTTATAATTCAGCTTTCTGTGGAGACACATGCTGGAACTTTTTACTTTGAAATGTTTTGTAGTTTCTGAGTTATTTAAGTTAAACGCCCAATGCATTCCCAATGGCAATAGCACAAACTTTGGCATGCTACTAGTCCTACATACTTACACCTAGAAACCCCATTCAAACCTATTTAGGTTCATCTTACGGTGGACATGTTTGCCTGAAAAGGAATCTTTGAAATGTTTCATCGTTTTAGAAATATAGTGCTTTCAAATTTGAGACATTTACAAGGGGGCTCAATGGCAGATATTGGCACGTCAAAAAAGCACTTTCACCTAGAAACTCCATTCACACTTTTTATAATTCAGCTTTCTGTGGAGACACATGCTGGAACTTTTTACTTTGAAATGTTTTGTAGTTTCTGAGTTATTTAAGTTAAACGCCCAATGCATTCCCAATGGCAATAGCACAAACTTTGGCATGCTACTAGTCCTACATACTTACACCTAGAAACCCCATTCAAACCTATTTAGGTTCATCCTACGGTGGACATGTTTGCCTGAAAAGGAATCTTTGAAATGTTTCATCATTTTAGAAATATAGTGCTTTCAAATTTGAGACATTTACAATGGGGCTCAATGGCAGATATTGGCACGTCAAAAAAGCACTTTCACCTAGAAACTCCATTCACACTTTTTATAATTCAGCTTTCTGTGGAGACACATGCTGGAACTTTTTACTTTGAAATGTTTTGTAGTTTCTGAGTTATTTAAGTTAAACGCCCAATGCATTCCCAATGGCAATAGCACAAACTTTGGCATGCTACTAGTCCTACATACTTACACCTAGAAACCCCATTCAAACCTATTTAGGTTCATCTTACGGTGGAGATGTTTGCCTGAAAAGGAATCTTTGAAATGTTTCATCGTTTTAGAAATATAGTGCTTTCAAATTTGAGAGATTTACAATGGGGCTCAATGGCAGATATTGGCACGTCAAAAAAGCACTTTCACCTAGAAACTCCATTCACACTTTTTATAATTCAGCTTTCTGTGGAGACACATGCTGGAACTTTTTACTTTGAAATGTTTTGTAGTTTCTGAGTTATTTAAGTTAAACGCCCAATGCATTCCCAATGGCAATAGCACAAACTTTGGCATGCTACTAGTCCTACATACTTACACCTAGAAACCCCATTCAAACCTATTTATGTTCATCTTACGGTGGACATGTTTGCCTGAAAAGGAATCTTTGAAATGTTTCATCGTTTTAGAAATATAGTGCTTTCAAATTTGAGACATTTACAATGGGGCTCAATGGCAGATATTGGCACGTCAAAAAAGCACTTTCACCTAGAAACTCCATTCACACTTTTTATAATTCAGCTTTCTGTGGAGACACATGCTGGAACGTTTTACTTTGAAATGTTTTGTAGTTTCTGAGTTATTTAAGTTAAACGCCCAATGCATTCCCAATGGCAATAGCACAAATTTTGGCATGCTACTAGTCCTACATACTTACACCTAGAAACCCCATTCAAACCTATTTAGGTTCATCTTACGGTGGACATGTTTGCCTGAAAAGGAATCTTTGAAATGTTTCATCGTTTTAGAAATATAGTGCTTTCAAATTTGAGACATTTACAATGGGGCTCAATGGCAGATATTGGCACGTCAAAAAAGCACTTTCACCTAGAAACTCCATTCACACTTTTTATAATTCAGCTTTCTGTGGAGACACATGCTGGAACTTTTTACTTTGAAATGTTTTGTAGTTTCTGAGTTATTTAAGTTAAACGCCCAATGCATTCCCAATGACAATAGCACAAACTTTGGCATGCTACTAGTCCTACATACTTACACCTAGAAACCCCATTCAAACCTATTTAGGTTCATCTTACGGTGGACATGTTTGCCTGAAAAGGAATCTTTGAAATGTTTCATCGTTTTAGAAATATAGTGCTTTCAAATTTGAGACATTTACAATGGGGCTCAATGGCAGATATTGGCACGTCAAAAAAGCACTTTCACCTAGAAACTCCATTCACACTTTTTATAATTCAGCTTTCTGTGGAGACACATGCTGGAACTTTTTACTTTGAAATGTTTTGTAGTTTCTGAGTTATTTAAGTTAAACGCCCAATGCATTCCCAATGACAATAGCACAAACTTTGGCATGCTACTAGTCCTACATACTTACACCTAGAAACCCCATTCAAACCTATTTAGGTTCATCTTACGGTGGACATGTTTGCCTGAAAAGGAATCTTTGAAATGTTTCATCGTTTTAGAAATATAGTGCTTTCAAATTTGAGACATTTACAATGGGGCTCAATGGCAGATATTGGCACGTCAAAAATGCACTTTCACCTAGAAACTCCATTCACACTTTTTATAATTCAGCTTTCTGTGGAGACACATGCTGGAACTTTTTACTTTGAAATGTTTTGTAGTTTCTGAGTTATTTAAGTTAAACGCCCAATGCATTCCCAATGGCAATAGCACAAACTTTGGCATGCTACTAGTCCTACATACTTACACCTAGAAACCCCATTCAAACCTATTTAGGTTCATCTTACGGTGGACATGTTTGCCTGAAAAGGAATCTTTGAAATGTTTCATCGTTTTAGAAATATAGTGCTTTCAAATTTGAGACATTTACAATGGGGCTCAATGGCAGATATTGGCACGTCAAAAAAGCACTTTCACCTAGAAACTCCATTCACACTTTTTATAATTCAGCTTTCTGTGGAGACACATGCTGGAACTTTTTACTTTGAAATGTTTTGTAGTTTCTGAGTTATTTAAGTTAAACGCCCAATGCATTCCCAATGGCAATAGCACAAACTTTGGCATGCTACTAGTCCTACATACTTACACCTAGAAACCCCATTCAAACCTATTTAGGTTCATCTTACGGTGGACATGTTTGCCTGAAAAGGAATCTTTGAAATGTTTCATCGTTTTAGAAATATAGTGCTTTCAAATTTGAGACATTTACAATGGGGCTCAATGGCAGATATTGGCACGTCAAAAAAGCACTTTCACCTAGAAACTCCATTGACACTTTTTATAATTCAGCTTTCTGTGGAGACACATGCTGGAACTTTTTACTTTGAAATGTTTTGTAGTTTCTGAGTTATTTAAGTTAAACGCCCAATGCATTCCCAATGGCAATAGCACAAACTTTGGCATGCTACTAGTCCTACATACTTACACCTAGAAACCCCATTCAAACCTATTTAGGTTCATCTTACGGTGGACATGTTTGCCTGAAAAGGAATCTTTGAAATGTTTCATCGTTTTAGAAATATAGTGCTTTCAAATTTGAGACATTTACAATGGGGCTCAATGGCAGATATTGGCACGTCAAAAAAGCACTTTCACCTAGAAACTCCATTCACACTTTTTATAATTCAGCTTTCTGTGGAGACACATGCTGGAACTTTTTACTTTGAAATGTTTTGTAGTTTCTGAGTTATTTAAGTTAAACGCCCAATGCATTCCCAATGGCAATAGCACAAACTTTGGCATGCTACTAGTCCTACATACTTACACCTAGAAACCCCATTCAAACCTATTTATGTTCATCTTACGGTGGACATGTTTGCCTGAAAAGGAATCTTTGAAATGTTTCATCGTTTTAGAAATATAGTGCTTTCAAATTTGAGACATTTACAATGGGGCTCAATGGCAGATATTGGCACGTCAAAAAAGCACTTTCACCTAGAAACTCCATTCACACTTTTTATAATTCAGCTTTCTGTGGAGACACATGCTGGAACGTTTTACTTTGAAATGTTTTGTAGTTTCTGAGTTATTTAAGTTAAACGCCCAATGCATTCCCAATGGCAATAGCACAAACTTTGGCATGCTACTAGTCCTACATACTTACACCTAGAAACCCCATTCAAACCTATTTAGGTTCATCTTACGGTGGACATGTTTGCCTGAAAAGGAATCTTTGAAATGTTTCGTCGTTTTAGAAATATAGTGCTTTCAAATTTGAGATATTTACAATGGGACTCAATGGCAGATATTGGCACGTCAAAAAAGCACTTTCACCTAGAAACTCCATTCACACTTTTTATAATTCAGCTTTCTGTGGAGACACATGCTGGAACTTTTTACTTTGAAATGTTTTGTAGTTTCTGAGTTATTTAAGTTAAACGCCCAATGCATTCCCAATGGCAATAGCACAAACTTTGGCATGCTACTAGTCCTACATACTTACACCTAGAAACCCCATTCAAACCTATTTAGGTTCATCTTACGGTGGACATGTTTGCCTGAAAAGGAATCTTTGAAATGTTTCATCGTTTTAGAAATATAGTGCTTTCAAATTTGAGACATTTACAATGGGGCTCAATGGCAGATATTGGCACGTCAAAAAAGCACTTTCACCTAGAAACTCCATTCACACTTTTTATAATTCAGCTTTCTGTGGAGACACATGCTGGAACTTTTTACTTTGAAATGTTTTGTAGTTTCTGAGTTATTTAAGTTAAACGCCCAATGCATTCCCAATGGCAATAGCACAAACTTTGGCATGCTACTAGTCCTACATACTTACACCTAGAAACCACATTCAAACCTATTTAGGTTCATCTTACGGTGGACATGTTTGCCTGAAAAGGAATCTTTGAAATGTTTCATCGTTTTAGAAATATAGTGCTTTCAAATTTGAGATATTTACAATGGGACTCAATGGCAGATATTGGCACGTCAAAAAAGCACTTTCACCTAGAAACTCCATTCACACTTTTTATAATTCAGCTTTCTGTGGAGACACATGCTGGAACTTTTTACTTTGAAATGTTTTGTAGTTTCTGAGTTATTTAAGTTAAACGCCCAATGCATTCCCAATGACAATAGCACAAACTTTGGCATGCTACTAGTCCTACATACTTACACCTAGAAACCCCATTCAAACCTATTTAGGTTCATCTTACGGTGGACATGTTTGCCTGAAAAGGAATCTTTGAAATGTTTCATCGTTTTAGAAATATAGTGCTTTCAAATTTGAGACATTTACAATGGGGCTCAATGGCAGATATTGGCACGTCAAAAATGCACTTTCACCTAGAAACTCCATTCACACTTTTTATAATTCAGCTTTCTGTGGAGACACATGCTGGAACTTTTTACTTTGAAATGTTTTGTAGTTTCTGAGTTATTTAAGTTAAACGCCCAATGCATTCCCAATGGCAATAGCACAAACTTTGGCATGCTACTAGTCCTACATACTTACACCTAGAAACCCCATTCAAACCTATTTAGGTTCATCTTACGGTGGACATGTTTGCCTGAAAAGGAATCTTTGAAATGTTTCATCGTTTTAGAAATATAGTGCTTTCAAATTTGAGACATTTACAATGGGGCTCAATGGCAGATATTGGCACGTCAAAAAAGCACTTTCACCTAGAAACTCCATTCACACTTTTTATAATTCAGCTTTCTGTGGAGACACATGCTGGAACTTTTTACTTTGAAATGTTTTGTAGTTTCTGAGTTATTTAAGTTAAACGCCCAATGCATTCCCAATGGCAATAGCACAAACTTTGGCATGCTACTAGTCCTACATACTTACACCTAGAAACCCCATTCAAACCTATTTAGGTTCATCTTACGGTGGACATGTTTGCCTGAAAAGGAATCTTTGAAATGTTTCATCGTTTTAGAAATATAGTGCTTTCAAATTTGAGACATTTACAATGGGGCTCAATGGCAGATATTGGCACGTCAAAAAAGCACTTTCACCTAGAAACTCCATTGACACTTTTTATAATTCAGCTTTCTGTGGAGACACATGCTGGAACTTTTTACTTTGAAATGTTTTGTAGTTTCTGAGTTATTTAAGTTAAACGCCCAATGCATTCCCAATGGCAATAGCACAAATTTTGGCATGCTACTAGTCCTACATACTTACACCTAGAAACCCCATTCAAACCTATTTAGGTTCATCTTACGGTGGACATGTTTGCCTGAAAAGGAATCTTTGAAATGTTTCATCGTTTTAGAAATATAGTGCTTTCAAAT
Organism: Electrona antarctica; assembly: GCF_951216825.1. NCBI lineage: Eukaryota > Metazoa > Chordata > Actinopteri > Myctophiformes > Myctophidae > Electrona > Electrona antarctica. The sequence continues at coordinate 32,801,255 of NC_136799.1, forward strand.
TTGAGACATTTACAATGGGGCTCAATGGCAGATATTGGCACGTCAAAAAAGCACTTTCACCTAGAAACTCCATTCACACTTTTTATAATTCAGCTTTCTGTGGAGACACATGCTGGAACTTTTTACTTTGAAATGTTTTGTAGTTTCTGAGTTATTTAAGTTAAACGCCCAATGCATTCCCAATGGCAATAGCACAAACTTTGGCATGCTACTAGTCCTACATACTTACACCTAGAAACCCCATTCAAACCTATTTATGTTCATCTTACGGTGGACATGTTTGCCTGAAAAGGAATCTTTGAAATGTTTCATCGTTTTAGAAATATAGTGCTTTCAAATTTGAGACATTTACAATGGGGCTCAATGGCAGATATTGGCACGTCAAAAAAGCACTTTCACCTAGAAACTCCATTCACACTTTTTATAATTCAGCTTTCTGTGGAGACACATGCTGGAACGTTTTACTTTGAAATGTTTTGTAGTTTCTGAGTTATTTAAGTTAAACGCCCAATGCATTCCCAATGGCAATAGCACAAACTTTGGCATGCTACTAGTCCTACATACTTACACCTAGAAACCCCATTCAAACCTATTTAGGTTCATCTTACGGTGGACATGTTTGCCTGAAAAGGAATCTTTGAAATGTTTCATCGTTTTAGAAATATAGTGCTTTCAAATTTGAGACATTTACAATGGGGCTCAATGGCAGATATTGGCACGTCAAAAAAGCACTTTCACCTAGAAACTCCATTCACACTTTTTATAATTCAGCTTTCTGTGGAGACACATGCTGGAACTTTTTACTTTGAAATGTTTTGTAGTTTCTGAGTTATTTAAGTTAAACGCCCAATGCATTCCCAATGGCAATAGCACAAACTTTGGCATGCTACTAGTCCTACATACTTACACCTAGAAACCACATTCAAACCTATTTAGGTTCATCTTACGGTGGACATGTTTGCCTGAAAAGGAATCTTTGAAATGTTTCATCGTTTTAGAAATATAGTGCTTTCAAATTTGAGATATTTACAATGGGACTCAATGGCAGATATTGGCACGTCAAAAAAGCACTTTCACCTAGAAACTCCATTCACACTTTTTATAATTCAGCTTTCTGTGGAGACACATGCTGGAACTTTTTACTTTGAAATGTTTTGTAGTTTCTGAGTTATTTAAGTTAAACGCCCAATGCATTCCCAATGACAATAGCACAAACTTTGGCATGCTACTAGTCCTACATACTTACACCTAGAAACCCCATTCAAACCTATTTAGGTTCATCTTACGGTGGACATGTTTGCCTGAAAAGGAATCTTTGAAATGTTTCATCGTTTTAGAAATATAGTGCTTTCAAATTTGAGACATTTACAATGGGGCTCAATGGCAGATATTGGCACGTCAAAAATGCACTTTCACCTAGAAACTCCATTCACACTTTTTATAATTCAGCTTTCTGTGGAGACACATGCTGGAACTTTTTACTTTGAAATGTTTTGTAGTTTCTGAGTTATTTAAGTTAAACGCCCAATGCATTCCCAATGGCAATAGCACAAACTTTGGCATGCTACTAGTCCTACATACTTACACCTAGAAACCCCATTCAAACCTATTTAGGTTCATCTTACGGTGGACATGTTTGCCTGAAAAGGAATCTTTGAAATGTTTCATCGTTTTAGAAATATAGTGCTTTCAAATTTGAGACATTTACAATGGGGCTCAATGGCAGATATTGGCACGTCAAAAAAGCACTTTCACCTAGAAACTCCATTCACACTTTTTATAATTCAGCTTTCTGTGGAGACACATGCTGGAACTTTTTACTTTGAAATGTTTTGTAGTTTCTGAGTTATTTAAGTTAAACGCCCAATGCATTCCCAATGGCAATAGCACAAACTTTGGCATGCTACTAGTCCTACATACTTACACCTAGAAACCCCATTCAAACCTATTTAGGTTCATCTTACGGTGGACATGTTTGCCTGAAAAGGAATCTTTGAAATGTTTCATCGTTTTAGAAATATAGTGCTTTCAAATTTGAGACATTTACAATGGGGCTCAATGGCAGATATTGGCACGTCAAAAAAGCACTTTCACCTAGAAACTCCATTCACACTTTTTATAATTCAGCTTTCTGTGGAGACACATGCTGGAACTTTTTACTTTGAAATGTTTTGTAGTTTCTGAGTTATTTAAGTTAAACGCCCAATGCATTCCCAATGGCAATAGCACAAACTTTGGCATGCTACTAGTCCTACATACTTACACCTAGAAACCCCATTCAAACCTATTTAGGTTCATCTTACGGTGGACATGTTTGCCTGAAAAGGAATCTTTGAAATGTTTCATCGTTTTAGAAATATAGTGCTTTCAAATTTGAGACATTTACAATGGGGCTCAATGGCAGATATTGGCACGTCAAAAAAGCACTTTCACCTAGAAACTCCATTCACACTTTTTATAATTCAGCTTTCTGTGGAGACACATGCTGGAACTTTTTACTTTGAAATGTTTTGTAGTTTCTGAGTTATTTAAGTTAAACGCCCAATGCATTCCCAATGGCAATAGCACAAACTTTGGCATGCTACTAGTCCTACATACTTACACCTAGAAACCCCATTCAAACCTATTTAGGTTCATCTTACGGTGGACATGTTTGCCTGAAAAGGAATCTTTGAAATGTTTCATCGTTTTAGAAATATAGTGCTTTCAAATTTGAGACATTTACAATGGGGCTCAATGGCAGATATTGGCACGTCAAAAAAGCACTTTCACCTAGAAACTCCATTGACACTTTTTATAATTCAGCTTTCTGTGGAGACACATGCTGGAACTTTTTACTTTGAAATGTTTTGTAGTTTCTGAGTTATTTAAGTTAAACGCCCAATGCATTCCCAATGGCAATAGCACAAACTTTGGCATGCTACTAGTCCTACATACTTACACCTAGAAACCCCATTCAAACCTATTTAGGTTCATCTTACGGTGGACATGTTTGCCTGAAAAGGAATCTTTGAAATGTTTCATCGTTTTAGAAATATAGTGCTTTCAAATTTGAGACATTTACAATGGGGCTCAATGGCAGATATTGGCACGTCAAAAAAGCACTTTCACCTAGAAACTCCATTCACACTTTTTATAATTCAGCTTTCTGTGGAGACACATGCTGGAACTTTTTACTTTGAAATGTTTTGTAGTTTCTGAGTTATTTAAGTTAAACGCCCAATGCATTCCCAATGGCAATAGCACAAACTTTGGCATGTTACTAGTCCTACATACTTACACCTAGAAACCCCATTCAAACTTATTTAGGTTCATCTTACGGTGGACATGTTTGCCTGAAAAGGAATCTTTGAAATGTTTCATCGTTTTAGAAATATAGTGCTTTCAAATTTGAGAGATTTACAATGGGGCTCAATGGCAGATATTGGCACGTCAAAAAAGCACTTTCACCTAGAAACTCCATTCACACTTTTTATAATTCAGCTTTCTGTGGAGACACATGCTGGAACTTTTTACTTTGAAATGTTTTGTAGTTTCTGAGTTATTTAAGTTAAACGCCCAATGCATTCCCAATGGCAATAGCACAAACTTTGGCATGCTACTAGTCCTACATACTTACACCTAGAAACCCCATTCAAACCTATTTAGGTTCATCTTACGGTGGACATGTTTGCCTGAAAAGGAATCTTTGAAATGTTTCATTGTTTTAGAAATATAGTGCTTTCAAATTTGAGACATTTACAATGGGGCTCAATGGCAGATATTGGCACGTCAAAAAAGCACTTTCACCTAGAAACTCCATTCACACTTTTTATAATTCAGCTTTCTGTGGAGACACATGCTGGAACTTTTTACTTTGAAATGTTTTGTAGTTTCTGAGTTATTTAAGTTAAACGCCCAATGCATTCCCAATGGCAATAGCACAAACTTTGGCATGCTACTAGTCCTACATACTTACACCTAGAAACCCCATTCAAACCTATTTAGGTTCATCTTACGCTGGACATGTTTGCCTGAAAAGGAATCTTTGAAATGTATCATCGTTTTAGAAATATAGTGCTTTCAAATTTGAGACATTTACAATGGGGCTCAATGGCAGATATTGGCACGTCAAAAAAGCACTTTCACCTAGAAACTCCATTCACACTTTTTATAATTCAGCTTTCTGTGGAGACACATGCTGGAACTTTTTACTTTGAAATGTTTTGTAGTTTCTGAGTTATTTAAGTTAAACGCCCAATGCATTCCCAATGGCAATAGCACAAACTTTGGCATGCTACTAGTCCTACATACTTACACCTAGAAACCCCATTCAACGCTATTTAGGTTCATCTTACGGTGGACATGTTTGCCTGAAAAGGAATCTTTGAAATGTTTCATCGTTTTAGAAATATAGTGCTTTCAAATTTGAGAGATTTACAATGGGGCTCAACGGCAGATATTGGCACGTCAAAAAAGCACTTTCACCTAGAAACTCCATTCACACTTTTTATAATTCAGCTTTCTGTGGAGACACATGCTGGAACTTTTTACTTTGAAATGTTTTGTAGTTTCTGAGTTATTTAAGTTAAACGCCCAATGCATTCCCAATGGCAATAGCACAAACTTTGGCATGCTACTAGTCCTACATACTTACACCTAGAAACCCCATTCAAACCTATTTAGGTTCATCTTACGGTGGACATGTTTGCCTGAAAAGGAATCTTTGAAATGTTTCATCGTTTTAGAAATATAGTGCTTTCAAATTTGAGACATTTACAATGGGGCTCAATGGCAGATATTGGCACGTCAAAAAAGCACTTTCACCTAGGAACTCCATTCACACTTTTTATAATTCAGCTTTCTGTGGAGACACATGCTGGAACTTTTTACTTTGAAATGTTTTGTAGTTTCTGAGTTATTTAAGTTAAACGCCCAATGCATTCCCAATGGCAATAGCACAAACTTTGGCATGTTACTAGTCCTACATACTTACACCTAGAAACCCCATTCAAACTTATTTAGGTTCATCTTACGGTGGACATGTTTGCCTGAAAAGGAATCTTTGAAATGTTTCATCGTTTTAGAAATATAGTGCTTTCAAATTTGAGAGATTTACAATGGGGCTCAATGGCAGATATTGGCACGTCAAAAAAGCACTTTCACCTAGAAACTCCATTCACACTTTTTATAATTCAGCTTTCTGTGGAGACACATGCTGGAACTTTTTACTTTGAAATGTTTTGTAGTTTCTGAGTTATTTAAGTTAAACGCCCAATGCATTCCCAATGGCAATAGCACAAACTTTGGCATGCTACTAGTCCTACATACTTACACCTAGAAACCCCATTCAAACCTATTTAGGTTCATCTTACGGTGGACATGTTTGCCTGAAAAGGAATCTTTGAAATGTTTCATTGTTTTAGAAATATAGTGCTTTCAAATTTGAGACATTTACAATGGGGCTCAATGGCAGATATTGGCACGTCAAAAAAGCACTTTCACCTAGAAACTCCATTCACACTTTTTATAATTCAGCTTTCTGTGGAGACACATGCTGGAACTTTTTACTTTGAAATGTTTTGTAGTTTCTGAGTTATTTAAGTTAAACGCCCAATGCATTCCCAATGGCAATAGCACAAACTTTGGCATGCTACTAGTCCTACATACTTACACCTAGAAACCCCATTCAAACCTATTTAGGTTCATCTTACGCTGGACATGTTTGCCTGAAAAGGAATCTTTGAAATGTATCATCGTTTTAGAAATATAGTGCTTTCAAATTTGAGACATTTACAATGGGGCTCAATGGCAGATATTGGCACGTCAAAAAAGCACTTTCACCTAGAAACTCCATTCACACTTTTTATAATTCAGCTTTCTGTGGAGACACATGCTGGAACTTTTTACTTTGAAATGTTTTGTAGTTTCTGAGTTATTTAAGTTAAACGCCCAATGCATTCCCAATGGCAATAGCACAAACTTTGGCATGCTACTAGTCCTACATACTTACACCTAGAAACCCCATTCAACGCTATTTAGGTTCATCTTACGGTGGACATGTTTGCCTGAAAAGGAATCTTTGAAATGTTTCATCGTTTTAGAAATATAGTGCTTTCAAATTTGAGAGATTTACAATGGGGCTCAACGGCAGATATTGGCACGTCAAAAAAGCACTTTCACCTAGAAACTCCATTCACACTTTTTATAATTCAGCTTTCTGTGGAGACACATGCTGGAACTTTTTACTTTGAAATGTTTTGTAGTTTCTGAGTTATTTAAGTTAAACGCCCAATGCATTCCCAATGGCAATAGCACAAACTTTGGCATGCTACTAGTCCTACATACTTACACCTAGAAACCCCATTCAAACCTATTTAGGTTCATCTTACGGTGGACATGTTTGCCTGAAAAGGAATCTTTGAAATGTTTCATCGTTTTAGAAATATAGTGCTTTCAAATTTGAGACATTTACAATGGGGCTCAATGGCAGATATTGGCACGTCAAAAAAGCACTTTCACCTAGAAACTCCATTCACACTTTTTATAATTCAGCTTTCTGTGGAGACACATGCTGGAACTTTTTACTTTGAAATGTTTTGTAGTTTCTGAGTTATTTAAGTTAAACGCCCAATGCATTCCCAATGGCAATAGCACAAACTTTGGCATGCTACTAGTCCTACATACTTACACCTAGAAACCCCATTCAAACCTATTTAGGTTCATCTTACGGTGGACATGTTTGCCTGAAAAGGAATCTTTGAAATGTTTCATCGTTTTAGAAATATAGTGCTTTCAAATTTGAGACATTTACAATGGGGCTCAATGGCAGATAATTGCACGTCAAAAAAGCACTTTCACCTAGAAACTCCATTCACACTTTTTATAATTCAGCTTTCTGTGGAGACACATGCTGGAACTTTTTACTTTGAAATGTTTTGTAGTTTCTGAGTTATTTAAGTTAAACGCCCAATGCATTCCCAATGGCAATAGCACAAACTTTGGCATGCTACTAGTCCTACATACTTACACCTAGAAACCCCATTCAAACCTATTTAGGTTCATCTTACGGTGGACATGTTTGCCTGAAAAGGAATCTTTGAAATGTTTCATCGTTTTAGAAATATAGTGCTTTCAAATTTGAGACATTTACAATGGGGCTCAATGGCAGATATTGGCACGTCAAAAAAGCACTTTCACCTAGAAACTCCATTCACACTTTTTATAATTCAGCTTTCTGTGGAGACACATGCTGGAACTTTTTACTTTGAAATGTTTTGTAGTTTCTGAGTTATTTAAGTTAAACGCCCAATGCATTCCCAATGGCAATAGCACAAACTTTGGCATGCTACTAGTCCTACATACTTACACCTAGAAACCCCATTCAACGCTATTTAGGTTCATCTTACGGTGGACATGTTTGCCTGAAAAGGAATCTTTGAAATGTTTCATCGTTTTAGAAATATAGTGCTTTCAAATTTGAGACATTTACAATGGGGCTCAATGGCAGATATTGGCACGTCAAAAAAGCACTTTCACCTAGAAACTCCATTCACACTTTTTATAATTCAGCTTTCTGTGGAGACACATGCTGGAACTTTTTACTTTGAAATGTTTTGTAGTTTCTGAGTTATTTAAGTTAAACGCCCAATGCATTCCCAATGGCAATAGCACAAACTTTGGCATGCTACTAGTCCTACATACTTACACCTAGAAACCCCATTCAAACCTATTTAGGTTCATCTTACGGTGGACATGTTTGCCTGAAAAGGAATCTTTGAAATGTTTCATCGTTTTAGAAATATAGTGCTTTCAAATTTGAGACATTTACAATGGGGCTCAATGGCAGATAATTGCACGTCAAAAAAGCACTTTCACCTAGAAACTCCATTCACACTTTTTAAAATTCAGCTTTCTGTGGAGACACATGCTGGAACTTTTTACTTTGAAATGTTTTGTAGTTTCTGAGTTATTTAAGTTAAACGCCCAATGCATTCCCAATGGCAATAGCACAAACTTTGGCATGCTACTAGTCCTACATACTTACACCTAGAAACCCCATTCAAACCTATTTAGGTTCATCTTACGGTGGACATGTTTGCCTGAAAAGGAATCTTTGAAATGTTTCATCGTTTTAGAAATATAGTGCTTTCAAATTTGAGACATTTACAATGGGGCTCAATGGCAGATATTGGCACGTCAAAAAAGCACTTTCACCTAGAAACTCCATTCACACTTTTTATAATTCAGCTTTCTGTGGAGACACATGCTGGAACTTTTTACTTTGAAATGTTTTGTAGTTTCTGAGTTATTTAAGTTAAACGCCCAATGCATTCCCAATGGCAATAGCACAAACTTTGGCATGCTACTAGTCCTACATACTTACACCTAGAAACCCCATTCAAACCTATTTACGTTCATCTTACGGTGGACATGTTTGCCTGAAAAGGAATCTTTGAAATGTTTCATCGTTTTAGAAATATAGTGCTTTCAAATTTGAGACATTTACAATGGGGCTCAATGGCAGATATTGGCACGTCAAAAAAGCACTTTCACCTAGAAACTCCATTCACACTTTTTATAATTCAGCTTTCTGTGGAGACACATGCTGGAACTTTTTACTTTGAAATGTTTTGTAGTTTCTGAGTTATTTAAGTTAAACGCCCAATGCATTCCCAATGGCAATAGCACAAACTTTGGCATGCTACTAGTCCTACATACTTACACCTAGAAACCCCATTCAAACCTATTTAGGTTCATCTTACGGTGGACATGTTTGCCTGAAAAGGAATCTTTGAAATGTTTCATCGTTTTAGAAATATAGTGCTTTCAAATTTGAGACATTTACAATGGGGCTCAATGGCAGATATTGGCACGTCAAAAAAGCACTTTCACCTAGAAACTCCATTCACACTTTTTATAATTCAGCTTTCTGTGGAGACACATGCTGGAACTTTTTACTTTGAAATGTTTTGTAGTTTCTGAGTTATTTAAGTTAAACGCCCAATGCATTCCCAATGGCAATAGCACAAACTTTGGCATGCTACTAGTCCTACATACTTACACCTAGAAACCCCATTCAAACCTATTTAGGTTCATCTTACGGTGGACATGTTTGCCTGAAAAGGAATCTTTGAAATGTTTCATCGTTTTAGAAATATAGTGCTTTCAAATTTGAGACATTTACAATGGGGCTCAATGGCAGATATTGGCACGTCAAAAAAGCACTTTCACCTAGAAACTCCATTCACACTTTTTATAATTCAGCTTTCTGTGGAGACACATGCTGGAACTTTTTACTTTGAAATGTTTTGTAGTTTCTGAGTTATTTAAGTTAAACGCCCAATGCATTCCCAATGGCAATAGCACAAACTTTGGCATGCTACTAGTCCTACATACTTACACCTAGAAACCCCATTCAAACCTATTTAGGTTCATCTTACGGTGGACATGTTTGCCTGAAAAGGAATCTTTGAAATGTTTCATCGTTTTAGAAATATAGTGCTTTCAAATTTGAGACATTTACAATGGGGCTCAATGGCAGATATTGGCACGTCAAAAAAGCACTTTCACCTAGAAACTCCATTCACACTTTTTATAATTCAGCTTTCTGTGAAGACACATGCTGGAACTTTTTACTTTGAAATGTTTTGTAGTTTCTGAGTTATTTAAGTTAAACGCCCAATGCATTCCCAATGGCAATAGCACAAACGTTGGCATGCTACTAGTCCTACATACTTACACCTAGAAACCCCATTCAAACCTATTTAGGTTCATCTTACGGTGGACATGTTTGCCTGAAAAGGAATCTTTGAAATGTTTCATCGTTTTAGAAATATAGTGCTTTCAAATTTGAGACATTTACAATGGGGCTCAATGGCAGATATTGGCACGTCAAAAAAGCACTTTCACCTAGAAACTCCATTCACATTTTTTATAATTCAGCTTTCTGTGGAGACACATGCTGGAACTTTTTACTTTGAAATGTTTTGTAGTTTCTGAGTTATTTAAGTTAAACGCCCAATGCATTCCCAATGGCAATAGCACAAACTTTGGCATGCTACTAGTCCTACATACTTACACATAGAAACCCCATTCAAACCTATTTAGGTTCATCTTACGGTGGACATGTTTGCCTGAAAAGGAATCTTTGAAATGTTTCATAGTTTTAGAAATGTAGTGCTTTCAAATTTGAGACATTTACAATGGGGCTCAATGGCAGATATTGGCACGTCAAAAAAGCACTTTCACCTAGAAACTCCATTCACACTTTTTATAATTCAGCTTTCTGTGGAGACACATGCTGGAACTTTTTACTTTGAAATGTTTTGTAGTTTCTGAGTTATTTAAGTTAAACGCCCAATGCATTCCCAATGGCAATAGCACAAACTTTGGCATGCTACTAGTCCTACATACTTACACCTAGAAACCCCATTCAACGCTTTTTAGGTTCATCTTACGGTGGACATGTTTGCCTGAAAAGGAATCTTTGAAATGTTTCATCGTTTTAGAAATATAGTGCTTTCAAATTTGAGAGATTTACAATGGGGCTCAACGGCAGATATTGGCACGTCAAAAAAGCACTTTCACCTAGAAACTCCATTCACACTTTTTATAATTCAGCTTTCTGTGGAGACACATGCTGGAACTTTTTACTTTGAAATGTTTTGTAGTTTCTGAGTTATTTAAGTTAAACGCCCAATGCATTCCCAATGGCAATAGCACAAACTTTGGCATGCTACTAGTCCTACATACTTACACCTAGAAACCCCATTCAAACCTATTTAGGTTCATCTTACGGTGGACATGTTTGCCTGAAAAGGAATCTTTGAAATGTTTCATCGTTTTAGAAATATAGTGCTTTCAAATTTGAGACATTTACAATGGGGCTCAATGGCAGATATTGGCACGTCAAAAAAGCACTTTCACCTAGAAACTCCATTCACACTTTTTATAATTCAGCTTTCTGTGGAGACACATGCTGGAACTTTTTACTTTGAAATGTTTTGTAGTTTCTGAGTTATTTAAGTTAAACGCCCAATGCATTCCCAATGGCAATAGCACAAACTTTGGCATGCTACTAGTCCTACATACTTACACCTAGAAACCCCATTCAAACCTATTTAGGTTCATCTTACGGTGGACATGTTTGCCTGAAAAGGAATCTTTGAAATGTTTCATCGTTTTAGAAATATAGTGCTTTCAAATTTGAGACATTTACAATGTGGCTCAATGGCAGATATTGGCACGTCAAAAAAGCACTTTCACCTAGAAACTCCATTCACACTTTTTATAATTCAGCTTTCTGTGGAGACACATGCTGGAACTTTTTACTTTGAAATGTTTTGTAGTTTCTGAGTTATTTAAGTTAAACGCCCAATGCATTCCCAATGGCAATAGCACAAACTTTGGCATGCTACTAGTCCTACATACTTACACCTAGAAACCCCATTCAAACCTATTTAGGTTCATCTTACGGTGGACATGTTTGCCTGAAAAGGAATCTTTGAAATGTTTCATCGTTTTAGAAATATAGTGCTTTCAAATTTGAGACATTTACAATGGGGCTCAATGGCAGATATTGGCACGTCAAAAAAGCACTTTCACCTAGAAACTCCATTCACACTTTTTATAATTCAGCTTTCTGTGAAGACACATGCTGGAACTTTTTACTTTGAAATGTTTTGTAGTTTCTGAGTTATTTAAGTTAAACGCCCAATGCATTCCCAATGGCAATAGCACAAACGTTGGCATGCTACTAGTCCTACATACTTACACCTAGAAACCCCATTCAAACCTATTTAGGTTCATCTTACGGTGGACATGTTTGCCTGAAAAGGAATCTTTGAAATGTTTCATCGTTTTAGAAATATAGTGCTTTCAAATTTGAGACATTTACAATGGGGCTCAATGGCAGATATTGGCACGTCAAAAAAGCACTTTCACCTAGAAACTCCATTCACACTTTTTATAATTCAGCTTTCTGTGGAGACACATGCTGGAACTTTTTACTTTGAAATGTTTTGTAGTTTCTGAGTTATTTAAGTTAAACGCCCAATGCATTCCCAATGGCAATAGCACAAACTTTGGCATGCTACTAGTCCTACATACTTACACATAGAAACCCCATTCAAACCTATTTAGGTTCATCTTACGGTGGACATGTTTGCCTGAAAAGGAATCTTTGAAATGTTTCATAGTTTTAGAAATGTAGTGCTTTCAAATTTGAGACATTTACAATGGGGCTCAATGGCAGATATTGGCACGTCAAAAAAGCACTTTCACCTAGAAACTCCATTCACACTTTTTATAATTCAGCTTTCTGTGGAGACACATGCTGGAACTTTTTACTTTGAAATGTTTTGTAGTTTCTGAGTTATTTAAGTTAAACGCCCAATGCATTCCCAATGGCAATAGCACAAACTTTGGCATGCTACTAGTCCTACATACTTACACCTAGAAACCCCATTCAAACCTATTTAGGTTCATCTTACGGTGGACATGTTTGCCTGAAAAGGGATCTTTGAAATGTTTCATCGTTTTAGAAATATAATGCTTTTAAATTTGAGAAATTCAGAATGGGGGTCAATGGCAGATTTTGGCAAGTAAAGATTTGAGTGGGGTTTGAACCCACAATCTCCAGATCATGCAGCCAGTGTGCTAAGTCACTGATCTACTTGCTACCTGCCACAACACAGTCTGCTGTTCCCTTTGAGTACAACATTGATACAAAAATAAAATACAAAATTAAAATAACAGGAGATTTGTCTATTGTTTATTTTGCTGTTGTTTATCTCTAGACGTTCGAATGTTTATGAACCACAATGGAAACACGTCTCTGGCTCTTCTGTCATTATCTATTCTGCCTTTTAAGAAGAGCATGCACAGTAGCTCACTGGGTACAGAGCCTGCCTCGGAATCAGGAGGCTGCAGGTTCAAGTCCTGGCTCTCACATTGTGTCCCAAAATCATGAAAATATGACATAATATATTATGCCGTCCCAAACCATGGACTATAGTATGTCGTTTTTTCATGATTTTCATCTTTTTTTCAAATCCTCCAAAATCATGAAAAACGACATGCTATAGTATGCCGTCCGAAACCATGAACTATAGTATGTCGTTTTTTCATGACTTTCATATTTTTTTCAAATAGTGCTTAATCACGAAAAACGACATGCTATAGTATGCCGTCCGAAAAAAATTATAACTTTGGCATGCTACTAGTCCTACATACTTACACCTAGAATCCCCATTCAAACCTATTTAGGTTCATCTTACGGTGGACATGTTTGCCTGAAAAGGAATCTTTGAAATGTTTCATAGTTTTAGAAATATAGTGCTTTCAATTTGAGAAATGTATAATGGCAGATATTGGCACGTCAAAAAAGCACTTTCACCTAGAAACTCCATTCACACTTTTTATAATTCAGCTTTCTGTGGAGACACATGCTGGAACTTTTTACTTTGAAATGTTTTGTAGTTTCTGAGTTATTTAAGTTAAACGCCCAATGCATTCCCAATGGCAATAGCACAAACTTTGGCATGCTACTAGTCCTACATACTTACACATAGAAACCCCATTCAAACCTATTTAGGTTCATCTTACGGTGGACATGTTTGCCTGAAAAGGAATCTTTGAAATGTTTCATAGTTTTAGAAATTTAGTGCTTTCAAATTTGAGACATTTACAATGGGGCTCAATGGCAGATATTGGCACGTCAAAAAAGCACTTTCACCTAGAAACTCCATTCACACTTTTTATAATTCAGCTTTCTGTGGAGACACATGCTGGAACTTTTTACTTTGAAATGTTTTGTAGTTTCTGAGTTATTTAAGTTAAACGCCCAATGCATTCCCAATGGCAATAGCACAAACTTTGGCATGCTACTAGTCCTACATACTTACACCTAGAAACCCCATTCAAACCTATTTAGGTTCATCTTACGGTGGACATGTTTGCCTGAAAAGGGATCTTTGAAATGTTTCATCGTTTTAGAAATATAATGCTTTTAAATTTGAGAAATTCAGAATGGGGGTCAATGGCAGATTTTGGCAAGTAAAGATTTGAGTGGGGTTTGAACCCACAATCTCCAGATCATGCAGCCAGTGTGCTAAGTCACTGATCTACTTGTTACCTGCCACAACACAGTCTGCTGTTCCCTTTGAGTACAACATTGATACAAAAATAAAATACAAAATTAAAATAACAGGAGATTTGTCTATTGTTTATTTTGCTGTTGTTTATCTCTAGACGTTCGAATGTTTATGAACCACAATGGAAACACGTCTCTGGCTCTTCTGTCATTATCTATTCTGCCTTTTAAGAAGAGCATGCACAGTAGCTCACTGGGTACAGAGCCTGCCTGGGAATCAGGAGGCTTCAGGTTCAAGTCCTGGCTCTCACATTGTGTCCCAAAATCATGAAAATATGACATAATATATTATGCCGTCCCAAACCATGGACTATAGTATGTCGTTTTTTCATGATTTTCATCTTTTTTTCAAATCCTCCAAAATCATGAAAAACGACATGCTATAGTATGCCGTCCGAAACCATGAACTATAGTATGTCGTTTTTTCATGACTTTCATATTTTTTTCAAATAGTGCTTAATCACGAAAAACGACATGCTATAGTATGCCGTCCGAAAAAAATTATAACTTTGGCATGCTACTAGTCCTACATACTTACACCTAGAATCCCCATTCAAACCTATTTAGGTTCATCTTACGGTGGACATGTTTGCCTGAAAAGGAATCTTTGAAATGTTTCATAGTTTTAGAAATATAGTGCTTTCAATTTGAGAAATGTATAATGGCAGATAGTGGCACGTCAAAAAATCTTTCACCTAGAAACTCCATTCACACGTTTTATAATTCAGCTTACTGTGGAGACACATGCTGGAACTTTTTACTTTGAAATGTTTTGTAGTTTCTGAGTTATTTAAGTTAAACGCCCAATGCATTCCCAATGGCAATAGCACAAACGTTGGCATGCTACTAGTCCTACATACTTACACCTAGAAACCCCATTCAAACCTCTTTAGGTTCATCTTATGGTGGACATGTTTGCCTGAAAAGGAATCTTTGAAATGTTTCATCGTTTTAGAAATATAGTGCTTTCAAATTTGAGACATTTACAATGGGGCTCAATGGCAGATATTGGCACGTCAAAAAAGCACTTTCACCTAGAAACTCCATTCACACTTTTTATAATTCAGCTTTCTGTGGAGACACATGCTGGAACTTTTTACTTTGAAATGTTTTGTAGTTTCTGAGTTATTTAAGTTAAACGCCCAATGCATTCCCAATGGCAATAGCACAAACTTTGGCATGCTACTAGTCCTACATACTTACACCTAGAAACCCCATTCAAACCTATTTAGGTTCATCTTACGGTGGACATGTTTGCCTGAAAAGGAATCTTTGAAATGTTTCATAGTTTTAGAAATATAGTGCTTTCAAATTTGAGACATTTACAATGGGGCTCAATGGCAGATATTGGCACGTCAAAAAAGCACTTTCACCTAGAAACTCCTTTCACACTTTTTATAATTCAGCTTTCTGTGGAGACACATGCTGGAACATTTTACTTTGAAATGTTTTGTAGTTTCTGAGTTATTTAAGTTAAACGCCCAATGCATTCCCAATGGCAATAGCACAAACTTTGGCATGCTACTAGTCCTACATACTTACACCTAGAAACCCCATTCAAACCTATTTAGGTTCATCTTACGGTGGACATGTTTGCCTGAAAAGGAATCTTTGAAATGTTTCATCGTTTTAGAAATATAGTGCTTTCAAATTTGAGACATTTACAATGGGGCTCAATGGCAGATATTGGCACGTCAAAAAAGCACTTTCACCTAGAAACTCCATTCACACTTTTTATAATTCAGCTTTCTGTGGAGACACATGCTGGAACTTTTTACTTTGAAATGTTTTGTAGTTTCTGAGTTATTTAAGTTAAACGCCCAATGCATTCCCAATGGCAATAGCACAAACTTTGGCATGCTACTAGTCCTACATACTTACACCTAGAAACCCCATTCAACGCTATTTAGGTTCATCTTACGGTGGACATGTTTGCCTGAAAAGGAATCTTTGAAATGTTTCATCGTTTTAGAAATATAGTGCTTTCAAATTTGAGAGATTTACACTGGGGCTCAACGGCAGATATTGGCACGTCAAAAAAGCACTTTCACCTAGAAACTCCATTCACACTTTTTATAATTCAGCTTTCTGTGGAGACACATGCTGGAACTTTTTACTTTGAAATGTTTTGTAGTTTCTGAGTTATTTAAGTTAAACGCCCAATGCATTCCCAATGGCAATAGCACAAACTTTGGCATGCTACTAGTCCTACATACTTACACCTAGAAACCCCATTCAAACCTATTTAGGTTCATCTTACGGTGGACATGTTTGCCTGAAAAGGAATCTTTGAAATGTTTCATCGTTTTAGAAATATAGTGCTTTCAAATTTGAGACATTTACAATGGGGCTCAATGGCAGATATTGGCACGTCAAAAAAGCACTTTCACCTAGAAACTCCATTCACACCTTTTATAATTCAGCTTTCTGTGGAGACACATGCTGGAACTTTTTACTTTGAAATGTTTTGTAGTTTCTGAGTTATTTAAGTTAAACGCCCAATGCATTCCCAATGGCAATAGCACAAACTTTGGCATGCTACTAGTCCTACATACTTACACCTAGAAACCCCATTCAAACCTATTTAGGTTCATCTTACGGTGGACATGTTTGCCTGAAAAGGGATCTTTGAAATGTTTCATCGTTTTAGAAATATAATGCTTTTAAATTTGAGAAATTCAGAATGGGGGTCAATGGCAGATTTTGGCAAGTAAAGATTTGAGTGGGGTTTGAACCCACAATCTCCAGATCATGCAGCCAGTGTGCTAAGTCACTGATCTACTTGCTACCTGCCACAACACAGTCTGCTGTTCCCTTTGAGTACAACATTGATACAAAAATAAAATACAAAATTAAAATAACAGGAGATTTGTCTATTGTTTATTTTGCTGTTGTTTATCTCTAGACGTTCGAATGTTTATGAACCACAATGGAAACACGTCTCTGGCTCTTCTGTCATTATCTATTCTGCCTTTTAAGAAGAGCATGCACAGTAGCTCACTGGGTACAGAGCCTGCCTGGGAATCAGGAGGCTTCAGGTTCAAGTCCTGGCTCTCACATTGTGTCCCAAAATCATGAAAATATGACATAATATATTATGCCGTCCCAAACCATGGACTATAGTATGTCGTTTTTTCATGATTTTCATCTTTTTTTCAAATCCTCCAAAATCATGAAAAACGACATGCTATAGTATGCCGTCCGAAACCATGAACTATAGTATGTCGTTTTTTCATGACTTTCATATTTTTTTCAAATAGTGCTTAATCACGAAAAAAAACATGCTATAGTATGCCGTCCGAAAAAAATTATAACTTTGGCATGCTACTAGTCCTACATACTTACACCTAGAATCCCCATTCAAACCTATTTAGGTTCATCTTACGGTGGACATGTTTGCCTGAAAAGGAATCTTTGAAATGTTTCATAGTTTTAGAAATATAGTGCTTTCAATTTGAGAAATGTATAATGGCAGATAGTGGCACGTCAAAAAATCTTTCACCTAGAAACTCCATTCACACGTTTTATAATTCAGCTTACTGTGGAGACACATGCTGGAACTTTTTACTTTGAAATGTTTTGTAGTTTCTGAGTTATTTAAGTTAAACGCCCAATGCATTCCCAATGGCAATAGCACAAACGTTGGCATGCTACTAGTCCTACATACTTACACCTAGAAACCCCATTCAAACCTCTTTAGGTTCATCTTATGGTGGACATGTTTGCCTGAAAAGGAATCTTTGAAATGTTTCATCGTTTTAGAAATATAGTGCTTTCAAATTTGAGACATTTACAATGGGGCTCAATGGCAGATATTGGCACGTCAAAAAAGCACTTTCACCTAGAAACTCCATTCACACTTTTTATAATTCAGCTTTCTGTGGAGACACATGCTGGAACTTTTTACTTTGAAATGTTTTGTAGTTTCTGAGTTATTTAAGTTAAACGCCCAATGCATTCCCAATGGCAATAGCACAAACTTTGGCATGCTACTAGTCCTACATACTTACACCTAGAAACCCCATTCAAACCTATTTAGGTTCATCTTACGGTGGACATGTTTGCCTGAAAAGGAATCTTTGAAATGTTTCATAGTTTTAGAAATATAGTGCTTTCAAATTTGAGACATTTACAATGGGGCTCAATGGCAGATATTGGCACGTCAAAAAAGCACTTTCACCTAGAAACTCCTTTCACACTTTTTATAATTCAGCTTTCTGTGGAGACACATGCTGGAACATTTTACTTTGAAATGTTTTGTAGTTTCTGAGTTATTTAAGTTAAACGCCCAATGCATTCCCAATGGCAATAGCACAAACTTTGGCATGCTACTAGTCCTACATACTTACACCTAGAAACCCCATTCAAACCTATTTAGGTTCATCTTACGGTGGACATGTTTGCCTGAAAAGGGATCTTTGAAATGTTTCATCGTTTTAGAAATATAATGCTTTTAAATTTGAGAAATTCAGAATGGGGGTCAATGGCAGATTTTGGCAAGTAAAGATTTGAGTGGGGTTTGAACCCACAATCTCCAGATCATGCAGCCAGTGTGCTAAGTCACTGATCTACTTGCTACCTGCCACAACACAGTCTGCTGTTCCCTTTGAGTACAACATTGATACAAAAATAAAATACAAAATTAAAATAACAGGAGATTTGTCTATTGTTTATTTTGCTGTTGTTTATCTCTAGACGTTCGAATGTTTATGAACCACAATGGAAACACGTCTCTGGCTCTTCTGTCATTATCTATTCTGCCTTTTAAGAAGAGCATGCACAGTAGCTCACTGGGTACAGAGCCTGCCTGGGAATCAGGAGGCTTCAGGTTCAAGTCCTGGCTCTCACATTGTGTCCCAAAATCATGAAAATATGACATAATATATTATGCCGTCCCAAACCATGGACTATAGTATGTCGTTTTTTCATGATTTTCATCTTTTTTTCAAATCCTCCAAAATCATGAAAAACGACATGCTATAGTATGCCGTCCGAAACCATGAACTATAGTATGTCGTTTTTTCATGACTTTCATATTTTTTTCAAATAGTGCTTAATCACGAAAAACGACATGCTATAGTATGCCGTCCGAAAAAAATTATAACTTTGGCATGCTACTAGTCCTACATACTTACACCTAGAATCCCCATTCAAACCTATTTAGGTTCATCTTACGGTGGACATGTTTGCCTGAAAAGGAATCTTTGAAATGTTTCATAGTTTTAGAAATATAGTGCTTTCAATTTGAGAAATGTATAATGGCAGATAGTGGCACGTCAAAAAATCTTTCACCTAGAAACTCCATTCACACGTTTTATAATTCAGCTTACTGTGGAGACACATGCTGGAACTTTTTACTTTGAAATGTTTTGTAGTTTCTGAGTTATTTAAGTTAAACGCCCAATGCATTCCCAATGGCAATAGCACAAACTTTGGCATGCTACTAGTCCTACATACTTACACCTAGAAACCCCATTCAAACCTATTTAGGTTCATCTTATGGTGGACATGTTTGCCTGAAAAGGAATCTTTGAAATGTTTCATCGTTTTAGAAATATAGTGCTTTCAAATTTGAGACATTTACAATGGGGCTCAATGGCAGATATTGGCACGTCAAAAAAGTACTTTCACCTAGAAACTCCATTCACACTTTTTATAATTCAGCTTTCTGTGGAGACACATGCTGGAACTTTTTACTTTGAAATGTTTTGTAGTTTCTGAGTTATTTAAGTTAAACGCCCAATGCATTCCCAATGGCAATAGCACAAACTTTGGCATGCTACTAGTCCTACATACTTACACCTAGAAACCCCATTCAAACCTATTTAGGTTCATCTTACGGTGGACATGTTTGCCTGAAAAGGAATCTTTGAAATGTTTCATAGTTTTAGAAATATAGTGCTTTCAAATTTGAGACATTTACAATGGGGCTCAATGGCAGATATTGGCACGTCAAAAAAGCACTTTCACCTAGAAACTCCTTTCACACTTTTTATAATTCAGCTTTCTGTGGAGACACATGCTGGAACATTTTACTTTGAAATGTTTTGTAGTTTCTGAGTTATTTAAGTTAAACGCCCAATGCATTCCCAATGGCAATAGCACAAACTTTGGCATGCTACTAGTCCTACATACTTACACCTAGAAACCCCATTCAACGCTATTTAGGTTCATCTTACGGTGGACATGTTTGCCTGAAAAGGAATCTTTGAAATGTTTCATCGTTTTAGAAATATAGTGCTTTCAAATTTGAGAGATTTACACTGGGGCTCAACGGCAGATATTGGCACGTCAAAAAAGCACTTTCACCTAGAAACTCCATTCACACTTTTTATAATTCAGCTTTCTGTGGAGACACATGCTGGAACTTTTTACTTTGAAATGTTTTGTAGTTTCTGAGTTATTTAAGTTAAACGCCCAATGCATTCCCAATGGCAATAGCACAAACTTTGGCATGCTACTAGTCCTACATACTTACACCTAGAAACCCCATTCAAACCTATTTAGGTTCATCTTACGGTGGACATGTTTGCCTGAAAAGGAATCTTTGAAATGTTTCATCGTTTTAGAAATATAGTGCTTTCAAATTTGAGAGATTTACAATGGGGCTCAATGGCAGATATTGGCACGTCAAAAAAGCACTTTCACCTAGAAACTCCATTCACACCTTTTATAATTCAGCTTTCTGTGGAGACACATGCTGGAACTTTTTACTTTGAAATGTTTTGTAGTTTCTGAGTTATTTAAGTTAAACGCCCAATGCATTCCCAATGGCAATAGCACAAACTTTGGCATGCTACTAGTCCTACATACTTACACCTAGAAACCCCATTCAAACCTATTTAGGTTCATCTTACGGTGGACATGTTTGCCTGAAAAGGAATCTTTGAAATGTTTCATCGTTTTAGAAATATAGTGCTTTCAAATTTGAGACATTTACAATGGGGCTCAATGGCAGATAATTGCATGTCAAAAAAGCACTTTCACCTAGAAACTCCATTCACACTTTTTATAATTCAGCTTTCTGTGGAGACACATGCTGGAACTTTTTACTTTGAAATGTTTTGTAGTCTCTGAGTTATTTAAGTTAAACGCCCAATGCATTCCCAATGGCAATAGCACAAACTTTGGCATGCTACTAGTCCTACATACTTACACCTAGAAACCCCATTCAAACCTATTTAGGTTCATCTTACGGTGGACATGTTTGCCTGAAAAGGAATCTTTGAAATGTTTCATCGTTTTAGAAATATAGTGCTTTCAAATTTGAGACATTTACAATGGGGCTCAATGGCAGATATTGGCACGTCAAAAAAGCACTTTCACCTAGAAACTCCATTCACACTTTTTATAATTCAGCTTTCTGTGGAGACACATGCTGGAACTTTTTACTTTGAAATGTTTTGTAGTTTCTGAGTTATTTAAGTTAAACGCCCAATGCATTCCCAATGGCAATAGCACAAACTTTGGCATGCTACTAGTCCTACATACTTATACCTAGAAACCCCATTCAAACCTATTTACGTTCATCTTACGGTGGACATGTTTGCCTGAAAAGGAATCTTTGAAATGTTTCATCGTTTTAGAAATATAGTGCTTTCAAATTTGAGACATTTACAATGGGGCTCAATGGCAGATATTGGCACGTCAAAAAAGCACTTTCACCTAGAAACTCCATTCACACTTTTTATAATTCAGCTTTCTGTGGAGACACATGCTGGAACTTTTTACTTTGAAATGTTTTGTAGTTTCTGAGTTATTTAAGTTAAACGCCCAATGCATTCCCAATGGCAATAGCACAAACGTTGGCATGCTACTAGTCCTACATACTTACACCTAGAAACCCCATTCAAACCTATTTAGGTTCATCTTACGGTGGACATGTTTGCCTGAAAAGGGATCTTTGAAATGTTTCATCGTTTTAGAAATATAATGCTTTTAAATTTGAGAAATTCAGAATGGGGGTCAATGGCAGATTTTGGCAAGTAAAGATTTGAGTGGGGTTTGAACCCACAATCTCCAGATCATGCAGCCAGTGTGCTAAGTCACTGATCTACTTGCTACCTGCCACAACACAGTCTGCTGTTCCCTTTGAGTACAACATTGATACAAAAATAAAATACAAAATTAAAATAACAGGAGATTTGTCTATTGTTTATTTTGCTGTTGTTTATCTCTAGACGTTTGAATGTTTATGAACCACAATGGAAACACGTCTCTGGCTCTTCTGTCATTATCTATTCTGCCTTTTAAGAACAGCATGCACAGTAGCTCACTGGGTACAGACCCTGCCTGGGAATCAGGAGGCTGCAGGTTCAAGTCCTGGCTCTCACATTGTGTCCCAAAATCATGAAAATATGACATAATATATTATGCCGTCCCAAACCATGGACTATAGTATGTCGTTTTTTCATGATTTTCATATTTTTTTCAAATCCTCCAAAATCATGAAAAACGACATGCTATAGTATGCCGTCCGAAACCATGAACTATAGTATGTCGTTTTTTCATGATTTTCATATTTTTTTCAAATAGTGCTTAATCACGAAAAACGACATGCTATAGTATGCCGTCCGAAAAAAATTATAACTTTGGCATGCTACTAGTCCTACATACTTACACCTAGAATCCCCATTCAAACCTATTTAGGTTCATCTTACGGTGGACATGTTTGCCTGAAAAGGAATCTTTGAAATGTTTCATAGTTTTAGAAATATAGTGCTTTCAATTTGAGAAATGTATAATGGCAGATAGTGGCACGTCAAAAAATCTTTCACCTAGAAACTCCATTCACACGTTTTATAATTCAGCTTACTGTGGAGACACATGCTGGAACTTTTTACTTTGAAATGTTTTGTAGTTTCTGAGTTATTTAAGTTAAACGCCCAATGCATTCCCAATGGCAATAGCACAAACTTTGGCATGCTACTAGTCCTACATACTTACACCTAGAAACCCCATTCAAACCTATTTAGGTTCATCTTATGGTGGACATGTTTGCCTGAAAAGGAATCTTTGAAATGTTTCATTGTTTTAGAAATATAGTGCTTTCAAATTTGAGACATTTACAATGGGGCTCAATGGCAGATATTGGCACGTCAAAAAAGCACTTTCACCTAGAAACTCCATTCACACTTTTTATAATTCAGCTTTCTGTGGAGACACATGCTGGAACTTTTTCTTGAAATGTTTTGTAGTTTCTGAGTTATTTAAGTTAAACGCCCAATGCATTCCCAATGGCAATAGCACAAACGTTGGCATGCTACTAGTCCTACATACTTACACCTAGAAACCCCATTCAAACCTATTTAGGTTCATCTTACGGTGGACATGTTTGCCTGAAAAGGGATCTTTGAAATGTTTCATCGTTTTAGAAATATAATGCTTTTAAATTTGAGAAATTCAGAATGGGGGTCAATGGCAGATTTTGGCAAGTAAAGATTTGAGTGGGGTTTGAACCCACAATCTCCAGATCATGCAGCCAGTGTGCTAAGTCACTGATCTACTTGCTACCTGCCACAACACAGTCTGCTGTTCCCTTTGAGTACAACATTGATACAAAAATAAAATACAAAATTAAAATAACAGATTTGTCTATTGTTTATTTTGCTGTTGTTTATCTCTAGACGTTCGAATTTTTATGAACCACAATGGAAACACGTCTCTGGCTCTTCTGTCATTATCTATTCTGCCATTTAAGAACAGCATGCACAGTAGCTCACTGGGTACAGAGCCTGCCTGGGAATCAGGAGGCTGCAGGTTCAAGTCCTGGCTCTCACATTGTGTCCCAAAATCATGAAAATATGACATAATATATTATGCCGTCCCAAACCATGGACTATAGTATGTAGTTTTTTCATGATTTTCATCTTTTTTCAAATCCTCCAAAATCATGAAAAACGACATGCTATAGTATGCCGTCCGAAACCATGAACTATAGTATGTCGTTTTTTCATGATTTTCATATTTTTTTCAAATAGTGCTTAATCACGAAAAACGACATGCTATAGTATGCCGTCCGAAAAAAATTATAACTTTGGCATGCTACTAGTCCTACATACTTACACCTAGAATCCCCATTCAAACCTATTTAGGTTCATCTTACGGTGGACATGTTTGCCTGAAAAGGAATCTTTGAAATGTTTCATAGTTTTAGAAATATAGTGCTTTCAATTTGAGAAATGTATAATGGCAGATAGTGGCACGTCAAAAAATCTTTCACCTAGAAACTCCATTCACACGTTTTATAATTCAGCTTACTGTGGAGACACATGCTGGAACTTTTTACTTTGAAATGTTTTGTAGTTTCTGAGTTATTTAAGTTAAACGCCCAATGCATTCCCAATGGCAATAGCACAAACGTTGGCATGCTACTAGTCCTACATACTTACACCTAGAAACCCCATTCAAACCTCTTTAGGTTCATCTTATGGTGGACATGTTTGCCTGAAAAGGAATCTTTGAAATGTTTCATCGTTTTAGAAATATAGTGCTTTCAAATTTGAGACATTTACAATGGGGCTCAATGGCAGATATTGGCACGTCAAAAAAGCACTTTCACCTAGAAACTCCATTCACACTTTTTATAATTCAGCTTTCTGTGGAGACACATGCTGGAACTTTTTACTTTGAAATGTTTTGTAGTTTCTGAGTTATTTAAGTTAAACGCCCAATGCATTCCCAATGGCAATAGCACAAACTTTGGCATGCTACTAGTCCTACATACTTACACCTAGAAACCCCATTCAAACCTATTTAGGTTCATCTTACGGTGGACATGTTTGCCTGAAAAGGAATCTTTGAAATGTTTCATCGTTTTAGAAATATAGTGCTTTTAAATTTGAGAAATTCAGAATGGGGGTCAATGGCAGATTTTGGCAAGTAAAGATTTGAGTGGGGTTTGAACGCACAATCTCCAGATCATGCAGCCAGTGTGCTAAGTCACTGATCTACTTGCTACCTGCCACAACACAGTCTGCTGTTCCCTTTGAGTACAACATTGATACAAAAATAAAATACAAAATTAAAATAACAGGAGATTTGTCTATTGTTTATTTTGCTGTTGTTTATCTCTAGACGTTTGAATGTTCATGAACCACAATGGAAACACGTCTCTGGCTCTTCTGTCATTATCTATTCTGCCGTTTAAGAACAGCATGCACAGTAGCTCACTGGGTACAGACCCTGCCTGGGAATCAGGAGGCTGCAGGTTCAAATCCTGGCTCTCACATTGTGTCCCAAAATCATGAAAATATGACATAATATATTATGCCGTCCCAAACCATGGACTATAGTATGTCGTTTTTTCATGATTTTCATATTTTTTTCAAATCCTCCAAAATCATGAAAAACGACATGCTATAGTATGCCGTCCGAAACCATGAACTATAGTATGTCGTTTTTTCATGATTTTCATATTTTTTTCAAATAGTGCTTAATCACGAAAAACGACATGCTATAGTATGCCGTCCGAAAAAAATTATAACTTTGGCATGCTACTAGTCCTACATACTTACACCTAGAATCCCCATTCAAACCTATTTAGGTTCATCTTACGGTGGACATGTTTGCCTGAAAAGGAATCTTTGAAATGTTTCATAGTTTTAGAAATATAGTGCTTTCAATTTGAGAAATGTATAATGGCAGATAGTGGCACGTCAAAAAATCTTTCACCTAGAAACTCCATTCACACGTTTTATAATTCAGCTTACTGTGGAGACACATGCTGGAACTTTTTACTTTGAAATGTTTTGTAGTTTCTGAGTTATTTAAGTTAAACGCCCAATGCATTCCCAATGGCAATAGCACAAACTTTGGCATGCTACTAGTCCTACATACTTACACCTAGAAACCCCATTCAAACCTATTTAGGTTCATCTTATGGTGGACATGTTTGCCTGAAAAGGAATCTTTGAAATGTTTCATTGTTTTAGAAATATAGTGCTTTCAAATTTGAGACATTTACAATGGGGCTCAATGGCAGATATTGGCACGTCAAAAAAGCACTTTCACCTAGAAACTCCATTCACACTTTTTATAATTCAGCTTTCTGTGGAGACACATGCTGGAACTTTTTACTTTGAAATGTTTTGTAGTTTCTGAGTTATTTAAGTTAAACGCCCAATGCATTCCCAATGGCAATAGCACAAACGTTGGCATGCTACTAGTCCTACATACTTACACCTAGAAACCCCATTCAAACCTATTTAGGTTCATCTTACGGTGGACATGTTTGCCTGAAAAGGGATCTTTGAAATGTTTCATCGTTTTAGAAATATAATGCTTTTAAATTTGAGAAATTCAGAATGGGGGTCAATGGCAGATTTTGGCAAGTAAAGATTTGAGTGGGGTTTGAACCCACAATCTCCAGATCATGCAGCCAGTGTGCTAAGTCACTGATCTACTTGCTACCTGCCACAACACAGTCTGCTGTTCCCTTTGAGTACAACATTGATACAAAAATAAAATACAAAATTAAAATAACAGATTTGTCTATTGTTTATTTTGCTGTTGTTTATCTCTAGACGTTCGAATTTTTATGAACCACAATGGAAACACGTCTCTGGCTCTTCTGTCATTATCTATTCTGCCATTTAAGAACAGCATGCACAGTAGCTCACTGGGTACAGAGCCTGCCTGGGAATCAGGAGGCTGCAGGTTCAAGTCCTGGCTCTCACATTGTGTCCCAAAATCATGAAAATATGACATAATATATTATGCCGTCCCAAACCATGGACTATAGTATGTCGTTTTTTCATGATTTTCATCTTTTTTCAAATCCTCCAAAATCATGAAAAACGACATGCTATAGTATGCCGTCCGAAACCATGAACTATAGTATGTCGTTTTTTCATGATTTTCATATTTTTTTCAAATAGTGCTTAATCACGAAAAACGACATGCTATAGTATGCCGTCCGAAAAAAATTATAACTTTGGCATGCTACTAGTCCTACATACTTACACCTAGAATCCCCATTCAAACCTATTTAGGTTCATCTTACGGTGGACATGTTTGCCTGAAAAGGAATCTTTGAAATGTTTCATAGTTTTAGAAATATAGTGCTTTCAATTTGAGAAATGTATAATGGCAGATAGTGGCACGTCAAAAAATCTTTCACCTAGAAACTCCATTCACACGTTTTATAATTCAGCTTACTGTGGAGACACATGCTGGAACTTTTTACTTTGAAATGTTTTGTAGTTTCTGAGTTATTTAAGTTAAACGCCCAATGCATTCCCAATGGCAATAGCACAAACGTTGGCATGCTACTAGTCCTACATACTTACACCTAGAAACCCCATTCAAACCTCTTTAGGTTCATCTTATGGTGGAAATGTTTGCCTGAAAAGGAATCTTTGAAATGTTTCATCGTTTTAGAAATATAGTGCTTTCAAATTTGAGACATTTACAATGGGGCTCAATGGCAGATATTGGCACGTCAAAAAAGCACTTTCACCTAGAAACTCCATTCACACTTTTTATAATTCAGCTTTCTGTGGAGACACATGCTGGAACTTTTTACTTTGAAATGTTTTGTAGTTTCTGAGTTATTTAAGTTAAACGCCCAATGCATTCCCAATGGCAATAGCACAAACTTTGGCATGCTACTAGTCCTACATACTTACACCTAGAAACCCCATTCAAACCTATTTAGGTTCATCTTACGGTGGACATGTTTGCCTGAAAAGGAATCTTTGAAATGTTTCATCGTTTTAGAAATATAGTGCTTTTAAATTTGAGAAATTCAGAATGGGGGTCAATGGCAGATTTTGGCAAGTAAAGATTTGAGTGGGGTTTGAACGCACAATCTCCAGATCATGCAGCCAGTGTGCTAAGTCACTGATCTACTTGCTACCTGCCACAACACAGTCTGCTGTTCCCTTTGAGTACAACATTGATACAAAAATAAAATACAAAATTAAAATAACAGGAGATTTGTCTATTGTTTATTTTGCTGTTGTTTATCTCTAGACGTTTGAATGTTCATGAACCACAATGGAAACACGTCTCTGGCTCTTCTGTCATTATCTATTCTGCCGTTTAAGAACAGCATGCACAGTAGCTCACTGGGTACAGACCCTGCCTGGGAATCAGGAGGCTGCAGGTTCAAGTCCTGGCTCTCACATTGTGTCCCAAAATCATGAAAATATGACATAATATATTATGCCGTCCCAAACCATGGACTATAGTATGTCGTTTTTTCATGATTTTCATATTTTTTTCAAATCCTCCAAAATCATGAAAAACGACATGCTATAGTATGCCGTCCGAAACCATGAACTATAGTATGTCGTTTTTTCATGATTTTCATATTTTTTTCAAATAGTGCTTAATCACGAAAAACGACATGCTATAGTATGCCGTCCGAAAAAAATTATAACTTTGGCATGCTACTAGTCCTACATACTTACACCTAGAATCCCCATTCAAACCTATTTAGGTTCATCTTACGGTGGACATGTTTGCCTGAAAAGGAATCTTTGAAATGTTTCATAGTTTTAGAAATATAGTGCTTTCAATTTGAGAAATGTATAATGGCAGATAGTGGCACGTCAAAATATCTTTCACCTAGAAACTCCATTCACACGTTTTATAATTCAGCTTACTGTGGAGACACATGCTGGAACTTTTTACTTTGAAATGTTTTGTAGTTTCTGAGTTATTTAAGTTAAACGCCCAATGCATTCCCAATGGCAATAGCACAAACTTTGGCATGCTACTAGTCCTACATACTTACACCTAGAAACCCCATTCAAACCTATTTAGGTTCATCTTATGGTGGACATGTTTGCCTGAAAAGGAATCTTTGAAATTTTTCATCGTTTTAGAAATATAGTGCTTTCAAATTTGAGACATTTACAATGGGGCTCAATGGCAGATATTGGCACGTCAAAAAAGCACTTTCACCTAGAAACTCCATTCACACTTTTTATAATTCAGCTTTCTGTGGAGACACATGCTGGAACTTTTTACTTTGAAATGTTTTGTAGTTTCTGAGTTATTTAAGTTAAACGCCCAATGCATTCCCAATGGCAATAGCACAAACTTTGGCATGCTACTAGTCCTACATACTTACACCTAGAAACCCCATTCAAACCTATTTAGGTTCATCTTACGGTGGACATGTTTGCCTGAAAAGGAATCTTTGAAATGTTTCATCGTTTTAGAAATATAGTGCTTTTAAATTTGAGAAATTCAGAATGGGGGTCAATGGCAGATTTTGGCAAGTAAAGATTTGAGTGGGGTTTGAACGCACAATCTCCAGATCATGCAGCCAGTGTGCTAAGTCACTGATCTACTTGCTACCTGCCACAACACAGTCTGCTGTTCCCTTTGAGTACAACATTGATACAAAAATAAAATACAAAATTAAAATAACAGGAGATTTGTCTATTGTTTATTTTGCTGTTGTTTATCTCTAGACGTTTGAATGTTCATGAACCACAATGGAAACACGTCTCTGGCTCTTCTGTCATTATCTATTCTGCCGTTTAAGAACAGCATGCACAGTAGCTCACTGGGTACAGACCCTGCCTGGGAATCAGGAGGCTGCAGGTTCAAGTCCTGGCTCTCACATTGTGTCCCAAAATCATGAAAATATGACATAATATATTATGCCGTCCCAAACCATGGACTATAGTATGTCGTTTTTTCATGATTTTCATATTTTTTTCAAATCCTCCAAAATCATGAAAAACGACATGCTATAGTATGCCGTCCGAAACCATGAACTATAGTATGTCGTTTTTTCATGATTTTCATATTTTTTTCAAATAGTGCTTAATCACGAAAAACGACATGCTATAGTATGCCGTCCGAAAAAAATTATAACTTTGGCATGCTACTAGTCCTACATACTTACACCTAGAATCCCCATTCAAACCTATTTAGGTTCATCTTACGGTGGACATGTTTGCCTGAAAAGGAATCTTTGAAATGTTTCATAGTTTTAGAAATATAGTGCTTTCAATTTGAGAAATGTATAATGGCAGATAGTGGCACGTCAAAAAATCTTTCACCTAGAAACTCCATTCACACGTTTTATAATTCAGCTTACTGTGGAGACACATGCTGGAACTTTTTACTTTGAAATGTTTTGTAGTTTCTGAGTTATTTAAGTTAAACGCCCAATGCATTCCCAATGGCAATAGCACAAACTTTGGCATGCTACTAGTCCTACATACTTACACCTAGAAACCCCATTCAAACCTATTTAGGTTCATCTTATGGTGGACATGTTTGCCTGAAAAGGAATCTTTGAAATTTTTCATCGTTTTAGAAATATAGTGCTTTCAAATTTGAGACATTTACAATGGGGCTCAATGGCAGATATTGGCACGTCAAAAAAGCACTTTCACCTAGAAACTCCATTCACACTTTTTATAATTCAGCTTTCTGTGGAGACACATGCTGGAACTTTTTACTTTGAAATGTTTTGTAGTTTCTGAGTTATTTAAGTTAAACGCCCAATGCATTCCCAATGGCAATAGCACAAACTTTGGCATGCTACTAGTCCTACATACTTACACCTAGAAACCCCATTCAAACCTATTTAGGTTCATCTTACGGTGGACATGTTTGCCTGAAAAGGAATCTTTGAAATGTTTCATCGTTTTAGAAATATAGTGCTTTTAAATTTGAGAAATTCAGAATGGGGGTCAATGGCAGATTTTGGCAAGTAAAGATTTGAGTGGGGTTTGAACGCACAATCTCCAGATCATGCAGCCAGTGTGCTAAGTCACTGATCTACTTGCTACCTGCCACAACACAGTCTGCTGTTCCCTTTGAGTACAACATTGATACAAAAATAAAATACAAAATTAAAATAACAGGAGATTTGTCTATTGTTTATTTTGCTGTTGTTTATCTCTAGACGTTTGAATGTTTATGAACCACAATGGAAACACGTCTCTGGCTCTTCTGTCATTATCTATTCTGCCTTTTAAGAACAGCATGCACAGTAGCTCACTGGGTACAGACCCTGCCTGGGAATCAGGAGGCTGCAGGTTCAAGTCCTGGCTCTCACATTGTGTCCCAAAATCATGAAAATATGACATAATATATTATGCCGTCCCAAACCATGGACTATAGTATGTCGTTTTTTCATGATTTTCATATTTTTTTCAAATCCTCCAAAATCATGAAAAACGACATGCTATTGTATGCCGTCCGAAACCATGAACTATAGTATGTCGTTTTTTCATGATTTTCATATTTTTTTCAAATAGTGCTTAATCACGAAAAACGACATGCTATAGTATGCCGTCCGAAAAAAATTATAACTTTGGCATGCTACTAGTCCTACATACTTACACCTAGAATCCCCATTCAAACCTATTTAGGTTCATCTTACGGTGGACATGTTTGCCTGAAAAGGAATCTTTGAAATGTTTCATAGTTTTAGAAATATAGTGCTTTCAATTTGAGAAATGTATAATGGCAGATAGTGGCACGTCAAAAAATCTTTCACCTAGAAACTCCATTCACACGTTTTATAATTCAGCTTACTGTGGAGACACATGCTGGAACTTTTTACTTTGAAATGTTTTGTAGTTTCTGAGTTATTTAAGTTAAACGCCCAATGCATTCCCAATGGCAATAGCACAAACTTTGGCATGCTACTAGTCCTACATACTTACACCTAGAAACCCCATTCAAACCTATTTAGGTTCATCTTATGGTGGACATGTTTGCCTGAAAAGGAATCTTTGAAATTTTTCATCGTTTTAGAAATATAGTGCTTTCAAATTTGAGACATTTACAATGGGGCTCAATGGCAGATATTGGCACGTCAAAAAAGCACTTTCACCTAGAAACTCCATTCACACTTTTTATAATTCAGCTTTCTGTGGAGACACATGCTGGAACTTTTTACTTTGAAATGTTTTGTAGTTTCTGAGTTATTTAAGTTAAACGCCCAATGCATTCCCAATGGCAATAGCACAAACTTTGGCATGCTACTAGTCCTACATACTTACACCTAGAATCCCCATTCAAACCTATTTAGGTTCATCTTACGGTGGACATGTTTGCCTGAAAAGGAATCTTTGAAATGTTTCATAGTTTTAGAAATATAGTGCTTTCAATTTGAGAAATGTATAATGGCAGATAGTGGCACGTCAAAAAATCTTTCACCTAGAAACTCCATTCACACGTTTTATAATTCAGCTTACTGTGGAGACACATGCTGGAACTTTTTACTTTGAAATGTTTTGTAGTTTCTGAGTTATTTAAGTTAAACGCCCAATGCATTCCAAATGGCAATAGCACAAACTTTGGCATGCTACTAGTCCTACATACTTACACCTAGAAACCCCATTCAAACCTCTTTAGGTTCATTTTATGGTGGACATGTTTGCCTGAAAAGGAATCTTTGAAATGTTTCATCGTTTTAGAAATATAGTGATTTCAAATTTGAGACATTTACAATGGGGCTCAATGGCAGATATTGGCACGTCAAAAAAGCACTTTCACCTAGAAACTCCATTCACACTTTTTATAATTCAGCTTTCTGTGGAGACACATGCTGGAACTTTTTACTTTGAAATGTTTTGTAGTTTCTGAGTTATTTAAGTTAAACGCCCAATGCATTCCCAATGGCAATAGCACAAACGTTGGCATGCTACTAGTCCTACATACTTACACCTAGAAACCCCATTCAAACCTATTTAGGTTCATCTTACGGTGGACATGTTTGCCTGAAAAGGAATCTTTGAAATGTTTCATCGTTTTAGAAATATAGTGCTTTTAAATTTGAGAAATTCAGAATGGGGGTCAATGGCAGATTTTGGCAAGTAAAGATTTGAGTGGGGTTTGAACCCACAATCTCCAGATCATGCAGCCAGTGTGCTAAGTCACTGATCTACTTGCTACCTGCCACAACACAGTCTGCTGTTCCCTTTGAGTACAACATTGATACAAAAATAAAATACAAAATTAAAATAACAGGAGATTTGTCTATTGTTCATTTTGCTGTTGTTTATCTCTAGACGTTCGAATGTTTATGAACCACAATGGAAACACGTCTCTGGCTCTTCTGTCATTATCTATTCTGCCTTTTAAGAACAGCATGCACAGTAGCTCACTGGGTACAGAGCCTGCCTGGGAATCAGGAGGCTGCAGGTTCAAGTCCTGGCTCTGACATTGTGTCCCAAAATCATGAAAATATGACATAATATATTATGCCGTCCCAAACCATGGACTATAGTATGTCGTGTTTTCATGATTTTCATCTTTTTTGAAATCCTCCAAAATCACGAAAAACGACATGCTATAGTATGCCGTCCGAAACCATGACCATAGTATGTCGTTTTTTCATGATTTTCATATTTTTTTCAAATAGTCCAAAATCACGAAAAACGACATGCTATAGTATTCCATCCGAAGAAAATTATAACTTTGGCATGCTACTAGTCCTACATACTTACACCTAGAATCCCCATTCAAACCTATTTAGGTTCATCTTACGGTGGACATGTTTGCCTGAAAAGGAATCTTTGAAATGTTTCATAGTTTTAGAAATATAGTGCTTTCAATTTGAGAAATGTATAATGGCAGATAGTGGCACGTCAAAAAATCTTTCACCTAGAAACTCCATTCACACGTTTTATAATTCAGCTTACTGTGGAGACACATGCTGGAACTTTTTACTTTGAAATGTTTTGTAGTTTCTGAGTTATTTAACTTAAACGCCCAATGCATTCTCAATGGCAATAGCACAAACTTTGGCATGCTACTAGTCCTACATACTTACACCTAGAAACCCCATTCAAACCTATTTAGGTTCATCTTACGGTGCCTGAAAAGGAATCTTTGAAATGTTTCATAGTTTTAGAAATATAGTGCTTTCAAATTTGAGAAAGTTATAATGGGGCTCAATGGCAGACACCTGAACGTAAAAAAAGAACTTTCACCTAGGAACTCCATTCACACTTTTTATAATTCAGTTTACTGTGGAGACACATGCTGGAACTTTTTACTTCCACCCTCCTCCTAGGAGTGTCTTTGGTTTTACAATGCAACGGTTTCATTCGTTTTACAACTTGATACATTGTTTTTTGTATTGTCCCTGTTAAATAAACATGTAAAAAATAAATACAAAAATCATCTGATTTATCCGCTGGGCCACTTAGCAGCACAGTTCAGCTAATTTCCGGGCTACTTGAGTGTGGAAAGGAAAGCTTCACAGTAAAGAGTTGAGTGGGGTTTGAACCCACAATCATCCAGATCATGGAGCTAGCATCCTAACTCAGTGAGCGTTTGCTATTTGCCACAACACAGTCTTCCTTTGCATTTGAGTTGGAGTTTTGAAGTTAAAAAACAAACAAAAAAACAAAACAAAAAACAGGAGATTTGTCCATCTGTTGTTGTGCTGTTGTTTATCTAGATGAATGTTTATGAACCACAATGGAAACAAGGCACCGACAGTGTCCACACCGGGGAGCGTCTATAGTGGTAACTGGTAATGCACCAACAGCTAATAGAATCGCATCAGGTTTTCCCCACGCAAGGCCCTGCAGTGTCAATATCCAGCCAAGTGGAGGCAGCATAACTTGATAGGGCCACTTTGAGGGCAGCACATATCACACCAGTATAACTGGCCACCAAATGGTGGCAGTATTGATTGATTGATTGATTGAAGAATTTATTAACAGTTTGCAGAATTACAGTACATTTCAAGCACAAACTCAATACAAAGGCTGTTAACTGTGAGTGGACGACCCAATTAAGCATTACACTTGTTTCCAACAGGGTCCACCATGTTCAAATCATCAAAACATTTAGAGACGTACAAATAGACACTTCTATAGACAGAACAGGAATTCATCAAAAAGGAGGTAAAAAGGGAAAAGAAATATATACAGTGAGGGGAAAGAAGGGGGGGGCGGGGGGGGGATTCAGATTTTACGGGGGCCAGTTTCGAATTGCAGCCATCCGTAGGTGCCCTTTGAGAGCGGTTTTGAAGGAGTCAAGGGATTCGCATGTCTTAATGACAGTTGGTAGGGCGTTCCACATTTTGGTGGCATAGGAGCGAAAAGAATTTAGTCCCTTGTTTGTGCCGAATCTGGGTTGTACATGGTTCGTTGCACTCCCTCTGGTGTTGTGGGTGTGGACTTCGTTAACATTAAGGAAGTATCTAGACAGGTACATGGGTATCTTGGTGGTGTATCGAATCTTGTGGACCAGACCCATTGCAAGATGCTGTACTCTGTCGTCGACCCTAAGCCATTCCAGCCTGTCGAAGTGGGCAGGGGTGAGGTGGGTTCGGGGGGCTAGATCAAGTAGGAGCCTGACCAGTTTGTTTTGGGAAGTCTGGAGCCTGGTTTTAAGGGCCTTTGAGGTGCTGTGGTACCAGGAGGTGCATGCATAGTCAAAGAAACCCTGTACAAGGGCTCCTGTTAAGGTCTTCAAGGTGTTTTTGTTGACCAGTGAGGAGATCCTGTAGAGGAATCTTGTTCTATGGTTGACTTTTTTGATTACGTTGGTGGCCATTTTATCACCGGAAAGATTAGCCTCCAGGATGGAACCTAGGTAGGTAATTTCATCTTTACGTGTGATAACATTGTCACCCACTTTAACCAAGAAGCCATTTGCCTTGCTGAGATTACTAATAGAGCACTAATATTGCACTGTAATAACAGATAAATAAAGCTTCGCTATTACACGTTAGTTACTACCAGTAAGACGCCCTTTAGGGCGAGGTCGCGTGCACACATCCACCTAGGTGACAGCCGACTGCTGGGCGAGCACTGGCGCTTTGGCATGGGGGGGGGTCTGATCAATATATGGAATGAATTCTGTACTGGCCATATATGGAGTGTGTCTTGAGTGTACAGGGTTTGATGAGGGCCCAGTTAGGGACGGGTGTATGATGATGTATGATGATAAGAGCGCCCCATATTTCACATGGGTGTGATTTTTTTATATTTAAATTACTGATCTACAGGTAGACCACGATCTACCTTTTGGGCACCCCTGCGATAGTATGTTCACAGCAAAAATTGAATTTTACAAAAATGTCCACCACAAGCCAGCATGGTGATGACCCATCCCCAACTTCTTCCTCCACTGTTGCTTGGAAATCAATCTGCAAACTCACAAATCACATTTGAAAGGACCATGCAAGCCATTTGCAACCTGTCTTCATATAATTGGTCCGTACTAACCTAGTATCGTCATATAATTGGTCCGTACTAACCTAGTATCTTCATAGTCCCTTCATATAGGCTAAGGGGGACACAAGAGAAAGTGGATGCTGGTGTGCATAACGAAAAGATAATTTAATTTGATTCTTTCTGTAAACTTTAGCTGGACAGATTTAACCCCCTACCTTTACCTCAGGAAACAGACATGCATAAGATACTTCATACAGAATATATTTACTAATTTGGAAAAAAAAAAAAAAAAAAAAAAAAAAATTGTGCTTCAGTCTTTGAATACCACCTCAGGTAAGAGCAATTACAATAGAAACTTCTAGTGATACTGAGATGATATAAAGCAGAACTGTTCCAGTCAAATAGGTTTGTCAACAACTTTGTGCACAAACCAAATAGAGAATTGACTCCTAAATTACATCCATTTGACCAAGTAATTTGAAGAGAAAGTATAAGCTCACAATTCAAAATACATTTCAACTTTATTAAATGTTGACAAACATACAGTACATAATACTTGCCGAGGTACATTATTTACAGTATTAAAAGTAAAAAGAAGTGCAACAATGCTGGTGGACTGATTTACAATTGCATAACATTTACTTGTAAAG
Source organism: Electrona antarctica (assembly GCF_951216825.1). NCBI lineage: Eukaryota > Metazoa > Chordata > Actinopteri > Myctophiformes > Myctophidae > Electrona > Electrona antarctica. The sequence continues at coordinate 32,838,157 of NC_136799.1, forward strand.
TACATTTGGTAGGCTAACCACCGCAACAGTACGTGATCAACATGTCTTAAAAATACAAACCAATTTAAAATTACATTGATCCTCCTAATCAAAATGGTCCACCACATAATGTTTAAATGTCAGAGTACAGCATTTTTTGAATTGAAATCTGAGAACACGCATGCAAACATTGTTACATGAATTGATAACTAGAGGAATAATGCTACCTACCAATATTGCTGGTTCATTAGGCTGGTTTAGTACAGCAAATAATTTGGGAGTAATCGCCACAAGAAAAGTAGTTTTGACCATCGTTAACGATCTACAAACCCAACCTGAGAAGAACTGCGTGCTAAAATATGAAAAACAGATTCACATAAATATATAAACCTGCCATGTTTGGTGGCACTCTGTATTGTATACAGGCTAATCGGTGTGGATTTACAGATGTATGTTTCACTCAAATGCACAAAGATATATCTGCATCATATTTGCATAATCATTTGTATTCTTAAAACATGGTAGGAAAAATTAAAGGCTTTGCTTAAAAGGTCTGCATCACACCTCTTTTGATGCTATTCTCAGGGGAGGGGGGCAGGGGGGTATTATTAATATGAGTATTATATTATTGATAGAAGCAATAGTATGCCAAATCCCAAAGTATTGCAGTTGTAAGTTACTTGATGCAAAAATAACCATTAAACAACTAAAGTTCAATGATAATATACCAAGTTCCTGAGTTTCCTCTGCATTTATCATGAAGAAGAAACCGGACTGGAGATCCTAAGTTTTAGAACAATCTTTCATTTCTGTGTTTACAATCAGACCGTAATTATGACAGCAGATGAAGATAGAAGCTTGGTTTGGGATTAAAGAGCACTTTCGCAAGCTATTCTGCTTGTTAACGTTAATATTTTGGCATTAAAATGTACAGGCCAGGGTGAAGAGGTTGTTGGGGTGCAAGGAACAGTAGTAACAGGTAACTGCAGTAGTACAGTAGATCATCAATAGAAGCAGTAGTATTCAGTTACTAATAAAATAAAGTCTACTCAGTCATCACAGAGGACTAGTGGATGTAACCATGATGAAATCACACATATCCAAAAAAGGGATATTTCACTTAAAAAAAAAAAAAAAAAAACGTTATCATCTACTCAGGCTTATGTGAACACCCCAGACAGTTTTTAAGTTGCTTCAGTAGTATTTAGATATTTGATATTCATTTTAGCTGCCCGCCCCCTTCCTATACAAACCCATTATAACTTAAAACTCCATTTTAACCATGATAGATTCATCGAAAATACCCAACCTATAATCTGTTGACTGATAATGTCCTTCTAATACGTGAGGGGCTGTGGTTTGTCATTTATTAAAGAATTATTAAAAATAAATGAAAACAGTAAGTCCACGGCCCCTCACGTGTTAGGACAATATCAGTCAACAGAAAAACGTTTAGGTGTTTTTGATGAATCTATCATGGTTAAAATGGAGTTTTAAGTTATAATGGGTTTGTATAGGAAGGGGGCAGGGCAGCTAAAATTAATATCAAATATCCAATACTGAATCAAGCAACTTAAGAACTGCCCGGGGTGTTCACATAAGCCTGAGTAGACGTTACAATTATCAAAAGTTTTTTTGAAAGTGAAATATCCCTTTAACTTCCCTTAAGAGTTAGTTCAGATTTTTGGACTTCGCTGTTGGAAAATGGAAATACTTGTAGGAAATACTTGCCATTAATATAGTGGTTGCAAAGGTATTAATTGATTATTAGAGTCCCGCGGTGCTGGAGTGCTGGTTTGATTTAGGTGAATATTAAGTAGTTCCGGTCATTTCGTGGGGCCACAAAACTAGTGTAATTTGTATCGTTGACCTATTCTTTCAGCACAAAACCATAGTTCCATGTGACAGAGGGGTCAAAGTTGAACAAAAGTTGTACTACAATGGTAGAAATATGTCAACAATACAAATGACGGTAGTTTTGTGGGTTAATTAATTGGCCCCCCACCAAATGACAGAACTACTTAATATTCACCAAAAGCAGACAAGAACTAAACCCCCCCCAACACGGGACGCAGGCAATCAATTAATACCTTTGCAACCACTATATTAATGGCAAGTATTTCCTACAGCTTTAAGTACAAAAATCTGAACTAACCCTTTAACGTCTGTGTCAACAGACATAGAAGCTTGGTTTGGGATTCAAGACCTCTCTGCCAGTCCATTAGCAAGGCTTCACTTATCCAACAGGGCAGCCAGCAGAGCAGGGTAGTTTGGAGTTCCCCAGCCTGTAACGGGGTCCCATGATGGTGCAGCACAAAAACCCTTCCCCTGAACCTTTTCATCCAGACAGCTTAGGTGACAGCCCTCAGTCACCTGTGAAGGGTGAACATTATTCAGTTTAGTATAACTTTAAAAAATAACTAATAACCTATTAAGAAATCACAATACAGTATGCATATTACAATTTAGCCATTTAGCAGACGTTCTTAATCCAGAGCGATTTACAGTAAGCAAGAACAAGGTAATACACAATACATAGAAATAGTCATCTAGGATTAAAAGTAAACCAAGAACCTCCGTCCAACAGTAGATCTGTATGATGAAACTATAAGTATACACTATACAATGCTATGTCTACAAAATATGCGATCTAAATTACATAATTTATCCTAGACTTCTTAAAATAGTGTGTATACATGCATACTTACATATTTTAGCCTAGACTTCTTAAAATAGTGTGTATACATGCACACTTTAGATTAAAAAGGTTGAAATATGACATTCAAAAATAAACTAACTTGTTTGATGATACAGTATGACTTATTTTGATGTTTCTTTGATGACATGCTACTAGTCACTAAGCACAGTAAAGATTCAAAAATGGAATAAAAACAATCACATTTTGTAACTCATCGAGTTACACTCATCTCTTAAACGCGAATAGTGGTAAAGCCCTTCTCATTGAGCTACAGTAGGCAAGTAGAAAGTATAATAATTACATCAAAGAGGGCCTGTCCGTTCAACTGGTAGAGACGAGGGTTGAGGAAGCCTAGCACAGGTAGGCCTTTCTGCAGGCGTTGATCATTAATCAGAGCCAAAATTCCTCCAACAACCGGGGTCGATGCCTGGAAGGAGCAGTAGACGACGTGATTTGAAAAGGGAAACCAAATTTGGAAATATCACAACACTTCCAATTCTTATTATGGTCAATATAACATCCAAAATATGACATACGATACGTCACCAAAATACATAAAAGTATGCTGCAGCTACTTACCGAGGTCCCAGAGACCCAGGGGATGGGTACTCGGTTACTGACCACCCAGTAGTTATCAGACAGCGCAGCCAGATCTGGATAGGCCCTTCCACTTGTGTTGAAGTAGGTCTGTGGTGGTAGACCGGCTGCTGTGGCCTTCAGGTAACCTGCCACTGCACTTGCCTGTGGGAGCACATGGACGTATACAAGCACACTTACACATACAAGGTTTCCACCCGACAGCGACAATAGAGGGTATGCACATGCATAAAGTGAATGGGAAATAGAGTGGCAAAGTGAGAGGCAAAGTGAGTTTACCATTGTTTAATGCAATCAGATAGGACTTTTCTGTTTGGATGTATGGGCCGTCAAGGCCAGAAAGTATTTTTTTGCCACTCAGTAGGCGTTCCTGCATAACTTCCGGGTTTGATGACGATGTCACACGCATACCCTCTATATGTTAACATGTGGTTCAGTTAGAGTCAATACCAATGTCAAGCAGACTGTACCTGGTAGTCGGGCATCTTGAAGATGTTGCTGAAACCTCCTCCACTAATGTAATCCGTCACTTCATAAGTCACTTTAAAAGGGTTCTTGAATGAAGTTCCTCCAACCGTGGTCACATATGGACTGGAGAAACAGGTTAGTATTAGAGAATGACTATTACATAATCACTTTTACATGACGTCGTTGTCCAATGGAAACCTTGTATGTCCATGTCACAATTACTTTACAGGAAATTAAAAGATGAACCTGTGTTCCAGGGAATCCAGTGTAGTTATTTAATCACAAGCTCTTGTTAATAATTTAATTCGTTCAATATCTATAAAACCCATAGACAGTCATAACCACTTTCAACTTAAAACAATTTAAATAGGGCTCCCCCTGTCCCTCGTTATATTATCATTCAAATCTCATTATATCCCAATGGGAGTTCTCCTGTATAAATAACGGTTAAATGAAAATAAAATACCTTTTCAAAAATAGTAAAAATAGATCCACAGGCTCACAAAAAGGTTGAAACATGGAAATACAAGGTCTCTGCCCAACAGAAATGATGAACACTTTCCAATATTGTAGGCCGTTTTTGCCCCTTTTTAACTTCCAGTCTTGAGGCTTTGATGTTTTACCTAGAGGCAGGGAAGCTTGGCCTGAAGGAGTTCTCTCCTTTGGTCAAATGTCTGCAGCCAGCGCCACTGTCACCTACGCGAGATTAAAGTAAATAAAACATTAGGCAAAAGCTTCCAGAATACTGGTTTCACAATAGACTAATTTAGCTTATAGCTCTAAAGAAGTCACTGCTAGAATGTTAATAACAGGGGCCTCCATTTTTCAAGGTTCCACCGGAACCGGATGTGGGAAAATGATGTGTTCGCTCGTCTTTGCTGTCACCCAGAGAAGACATTATGTTACCGCGTTCAGTTCTTTGATTATGGGCTGTTGAATAAAGCTTATTTTGACCAGGGGCGCAATCTGGGAAAGGAAAAACGTATTGTCATGCATTCAGATGAAAAAGCGAAGGAGACATGAAGGATACACTTGATGTATCCTCGGTCATCCTCGCTCTAAGCGGCTTGAGGAGCCTCCTCTTTCTTTGCTCTCGGAGACACAGACTAGCAGGTGGCACTGGCGGATGGAGGACGGTGGATGTGGTGTGAAAGATGTGGGCCGTGTACCAAAGACTAACCTGAAGCAAAGAGCAAAGAGACACCCCTGACTCCAGCCTTCATGAACTCAGTGTTAATGCGCGTCATGTACGCCACAGATAGGCTGTCCTCATCATCGCCATAGCTGATGGTGTGTACCCAGGGCAAGTCAGACATGTTGCTGAGCACAATCATCCACTGGAGGAAAGGCTCCTGGGACTCATGACGACCTAGACGATAAGGGAACAAGAGAAAATACGAATATATAGAGGGTATGCGACTATGCGTGATACATCATCATACCCAGAAGATATGCGGTAACGTCTACAGAGTGGCAACAAAGTACTTTCTGGCCTTGACAGCCCATACATCCAAAAAGAAAAGTCCTTTCTGATTGAGTGGCAAAGTGAGTTTAACATCGTTTAATGCACTTTATGCATGCGCATACCCTCTATACTGTAGACTAGGTTTCCCCACTAGCCCCATTTATTACTTTAAAAGAGTTACACACCAATCTAGTCGAATCCACAGAGCGGCAATCATAACTGCGGTGTCAAGCGCAGCAGCAATACTGACACCGTAGCTACAGGAATAGAAGCGAAGCATGAACAAAACCTGTACTTATGGGATGTGAATTTCTCCAACATAAACCGTAAGCAATAGGAAACAATGTGCTCAACCCGTACCCTACTGAATAATGTATAGTTCAGCACACAAGTGTTAGAACTTCAAAAGGCATGCATCCATGGAAAAAGACTGCACACTGCACCACAACTTAAAACTGAATATTTAGCCTGTATTGCCATTATGCTGTGTCTGTTGATCATCTACACATACCTGGGTTTGTGAAAACCCATGTAGAGATGTTTGCCCCGGTACTCATGATATATTCTACATCCAGGCTAGCCTCCAGACCAGCCTTGCCTGCTCCCTGGGTGCCCACAACCCGATCCACTTTGGACAGGTGCTGGAAGCTCCTGCCAAACATGCTCATGAACTCAGCCAGGTCTGCAGGGTGGTAGTACTGCTCCAAGAACTGGAAATTAAGATCAATTCATTAACATTAAATAACTATACCAGTGGTCTGGCATGTTTAGCCCATTGACTACGACTCATAGCATACTTGATGTTAATCAACAATCTTCGAAAGCATTTAGTTTAATTTTAGAGGAAGTGTCTGCATTCCACGGATCAGTACCGAATGATGCGTCATTACATTTTAACGCATTGATAGATAATTCTAGCCAAATGCAGCATCAGGAAAAGTCACACTCAAATGCCCATGACTCATTGTGTTTTACGTGATACACTATCATCTCCACCTGTTAAGGGGGGGTGATCCTTACTTAAAAATTAATAACTTTATTATCCAGGTTTAGTTGGAGCATTAACAAAAATGGCTAACTGAACTACTATTGAACTACTCTTGCCCCTTTTATTTTCTGAGTGATGCTCCACCCCCCTGGTGGATTTATTTCATTTTATTGAAGGAATGTCACAGAAAGATAAACAGTCAGTAATAGAAACCCTTCACATTTTCTGGGGAAAAGAAATGTATGCCAATGTATGCTAAATTAGAAAATATATACATTTTAATATTCTTCCCCTGTGGTATTGGGGTAGTCCATTACATTGTTTGGAAACCACTAACCTCTCAAGACAGACCGTTGACCCACATTCAAAGGAAAAGAGGGTGCTGTTTCCAAGCATTAGTTTTGCACGAAGAACATAACCTGGGTTCTAGCTAGGGTTGGGATTCGGAACAGAGTCCATTTCAGACCCGGTTCCGACATTGCGGATCCGGAGCCGGTTCCATCGTTTTTTGAGTGGTGTAAACCACTCCTACAACTGGCTTTTGTGTGCATAAAAAAATGACCATGGTTGCTATGTTCAAAATAATTTCTGACGTAATTAAATCACACCCGGGTGAACTGGATGACCGTAGCAACCGTGGTCATTTTCTCTGCACAAAAAAAGCCAGTTGTGAAATCACATCCGGGTGTGATTTCATTACGTCAGATCAGAGCTGATCATGCTATATAAAACCTTACACCACTCAGTTCACACGGGTGTGATTTTTTTATTAACGGTTCCCCAAACGGTTCTCATCAGTCGTCATTTAGCTCCGCTGTGTCTGTGCATGCATGCATGCAGAGCCAAGTTACTGGGGTGACGTCTACTACTTGACATGAGTGAGTAGATTAATCTTGTGACTTGTGTAGGCGTATTGATTTTGAGAGGTTTCCTCAATGTGGACATGCAACTGGTGCAAGTTGCAACAACCTTTGCAGGAAACTATGGCATCGCATTTATTGCACTTTGCGATGAGTGAGTGAGTGGGGCGGATACCACTGTTCTGTGCATTCAGCGAGAGGTCACCGCCGCGGAGCGAGTGTGGTTAACAGAACGGGAAATGACTCTGAGGCTGAGCACGCAAAGTGCAATAAATGCGATGCCATAGTTTCCTGCAAAGGTTGTTGCAACTTGCAACAGTCGCACCACGTCCACATTGAGGAAACATCTCAAAATCAATCAACTATAGAGCCATGAATTAAATAAAAATCTATTGTCTGCACTTATTTTTACAACTTATAAGCAACTCAACTGCTTTTGATTTGGCTCTAAATTAATCGCGCAACTGTTGAGAGCCCAGCCTTTAGGTGCATATATACCTCCATACATTGATTACTTTATAAACAGTTTGCAGAAAAAAGCACAGGGACGTAGCCTACAGTTCAATACAAGGTCTGCTAAGAGGATTTTTTAACCCAAGAAAGCACTATGGCTTGTTTCCATTAGGGTAACTGGGGTCCTTCATATTAAATTAATCTGAACATTAAAGACACAACATTTGTCACCATAACAATATCATTATTGCAATGTGTACTGTATATTTAATATACAGTACAAATTGCAACAATGACATTGTCGTGGTGGCTAGCTGGTGGTGGTGAAGTTTAAATAATAGTGCCACCTCATAATTGTAAAGTGCAAATACAATAATTGAATTTGTGTTTATTAAGTACTTGGTTAGGTTAGTTATAATGTATGTCAGAAAAAAAAGGGGAAAAAAAATAATATTAGGAACCGTTAGGAACCGGAACCGTTAGAGGGATCCGGTAAGGATCCGGAACCGTTAAAATCCTAACAAATCCCAACCCTAGTTCTAGCCTGAATCGCTGCGTTCCGTGAATCGTTTTCATCACTCCGTTTTGTCATTCACTACTCAGTAGCGAAGTGACAATTCAAATCCACGGAACGCAGCGAATCAACCTGGAACCCAGGCTACCAAAAGAAACTACTAAATTCGGCCATAGGCAAATGTGATGACCTCATCACATTTGTGTGGTCATCAGTTAGTCCAAGGAGTGTTTGTCGTGCAAAACGAATGCTCGCAATGGATTTAGAATCATGAAAACCCCCTAGTTTGACATGTCACACGCTACTTAAAGCATAATGAAATAGAAAATGTTGCCTTATATAGGTTATTAATACCCCAACTTTCAGCAGCTGTCACAAAGTTTCCCAAGGTCGCCGGTTCGGGCACCCTAGCTAAATCATTAGAGCATGCCCTGGGCTACATCTGTGCAAAATGTGCCGCTTATAGACGAATTAGCATGAAATATCCCCAAGGGCCTGCACTACTTTAACCACTTAAGCCCAATTTTCCAAATCTTTCAAAAATAGTTACGAGTTTGTAGATGTGCCCTTTTCAAATATTTTCAACAAAAATTACGAGCCCAAAAGAGGAAATGCAGACATGCAGACATGCAGTACCTGCGCTACAGCCTGGCTGTTGTTCTGTCCTGATCCCACATCAGCTGCAGTCAAGTTGTAGCGGGCTCTCAAAATGGAAGGTGTCACACCAACGTGCAGCCCTGGCTTATAGTGCCTGTGCCTCCTATTGGATAAGGCTGTGCTGACGTCCAGTCCTTTGGGTGGGAAGCGATGAACCCCTCCGACTGTATGAGTTTTTGAAAAATGTATAGAAATCTGATTATTATATTATGATATTTGAATCTACAATCTAAGTTGTATGTTCGTTGTCTCTCTATCCCGATGGGAGAAGCAATAGAGACACACGGGGACTACAAATTCCACACCCCCAAATGAGACAGCGGCCCCACTTCAGGTCCGTTAGAACGGTGTACTGCAGGCCAGCCATAGAAGTCCATTGAAATTCAACTGTAGTTAGCCTACTTTTAAAATAATATGAAATTAACTGAATACTATATTGATTTGAATAAAAATATGTTTCCAAATGTATGGAGTGTCTTTGTCAACATATCTTCTTGTTTTCTCAATAGAGGATGTGTTTCACATTTCAAGTAGTCACATTTCAGTGACGTCACAGTCTTTACGAGGCTACGAGCACAGACTTTGAAGAGTGGAATTCTCAATAATACAACCCGAATCGCGACGGACTATAAATGTTCTACAGACCGGTACATGATAAATTAAAACGTGTGAGTTTTAACTTGGCTGATGGGGAAATCCAAACCCCAAACCCAAACACCAACAAAATGGAGGAGTGACATATCCCGACAATTTCAACTACCTAGTGAATTCTCCAGATTAGTATTAATAATTAGTATTGCAAGATGCCGTTTGGATAATTTTCCACAAATAAACAGCCTATAAAACAAAACACATATGTATCTGGGTATTGAAAACCTCAAGGGATGCAACCGTGACGTATATACCATGCGACCACTTTAACTTGATATTTAAACTAAACTAAAGCCTGCTGACCCCGTTTGACACACTGATGTAGTATATTATAGTACATTGTGGGTTGTATATTGGCAGGTATGTGACATTAAAAAGGACAAATCTTAGAACACAAGTAATCAAGCAGTGAAATTAGGGTGTTTTTACTATTTTATGATGCCTCTCATAGGAATTGCATTGACAGCTGCAGTACACCGTTCTAACGGAACTGAAGTGAGGCCGCTGTCTCATTTGGGGGCGTGGAATTTGTAGTCACCGTGTGTCTCCATTGAAACAATGTAAAGTGCTTTACAATATACTGTAAATTAAATTCAAACACACAAACACATTGACGGTGGAGGAAACCATGCAATACACTAACTAACCTGCTCATAGCGAGCAGTTAGGGGTTCAGTTTCTCGCCCCCCTAGTGGCGAAAAATAAAACTTCTGTGAAACTCAGATTAGGGGTTCAGGGTCTTGCTCAAGGACACTTCAACTTCACTAACCCAGGGGGGGCTGTGGATCAACCCTGAACCTTTCGCTTCCAAGGTCGCAAGTGTCACTACTCACTACTGCTCCCAATGTCTGACTCTGGACTGCAGCTAAGATGGCGATCTACTGCTGTCTGATTCAAATGTCACACCTGACACTGGGGTTGAAATCTCTCAATGAAAGAGTAGGGAGACCAACTCCAACAACTGCAGATATGCCAGTTGTATTAATAACAATGGTTCTCAACCTTTTCTGGATCAGGGCCCACTTGAAAATCTCAAAAGCCTTCCATCTGATCACTCAACAGGGCAGCATTTTCAGAGCATTTTTATTTTAATGATCAATCAGCCATCTTGGATCAATGTTGCAAATGTAAGCTCCAATTTCGGTATCACAATGAAAACTAATTTATTCAAGGTTTTGAAGAAATAAAAAAGTAAACGGCAGGACATTTCTTTTACATTATTATGTAATATCATTCAAATCTTGGTGTTTTGCCAGTTATTTGGGGCCCACTTGCAATATCCTCACAGCCAACCAGCATGCCTTGTCCCACAGATTGACAATCACTGCTTTACAACACTAAAATTATTTTTATTCATGAAAGTACAAGACGGGTGCTTACCAAAGTCAAGGTGCTGATGAACAGCATCAGGGACTGAGTATGGAGATGATGACCTCACCACAGACTGACCATCCCTGACGTATCGGTGGAACTTGCTGCCTGGAAGCAGCGTCTCTGCGACCCTGAAAACAGGACAAACAAACAAATCAACTATTTATGTACATCCAAGAGGATCAGTTTAACACATTCAATAATATATATGGTAGTACAGATCAACACTGGAATTAATAATTCATAAGTCCATTTGTGGTCTCATTCCATCACAAGGTTAAATACGGTCACGGTGCTACGGGTGGGAGCATCAGGAGTTCTTATTGTGACATCCAATGTATGTATATGTATTGTCAAATTAAGGAACTTCAATTTTGAGCAGAAGATAGCGGTTTCCAAATCACTGAAAGGGAACTACCTCACATGACACATTTTCGCACAATTGAAGAAATGTTGTACTCAACAGTCAGCCGTTACGGCTTTTATTGTGGTTCTTGGGTAAGCAAAATAACTCATGTTTAAGATTATGCACTTACTCTGCACTCATGGTACACTGTAGGAAGTCCTGAGTGCGAATAGTCAGGCAGTTCGTAACCCCATGACTCTGTAGCCAATAATGTATCAGCTTCTGAGTCAAGTCAGACGGACGCACAAGGGAAGCGACTTCATCTAAGCTCAGGTGCTTGCCTGTGGAGGACACATTTAAAAGGAGATTTAATTTAGTCATTGTGCTTGGCCAACAGTTAAAGTGGAGGACAAGGGCAGGTGTTTTTCACCTCTGAATTAACTGGGGCATGATGATAAACGAGTTCAGGTCTAGTGGAATAGCACAGCTGCTGTGCTGTGTGGAAGTGGGTCAACGCAAGAGTATAATTGTGCCTCATCAGCATATACTGTACAAACTTGTAAACAACGTCTCATCAATGAGACAAAGAGGTGTTCGCTATTTGTGGGTGAATTTTGTAAAAACAGAGGGAAACTAACTTTTTCTTAAGTCAAGTCAAAGCTTCACAACCCAGATCTAGAAATCAAAAGATTAGTGCCAGAAGAATAACCAGTCCCATTTGTGTCCAATGTTCAGTTGATTCATATTCACATGTACTGAATGAAGAATTTGGAGGATTAATGCGCAACAAATACAATAGTGTTTCTCTTTTAATCAAAGATTTGCTTCGGAATATGCAACGGTAAAAAGGCAGAGTCCTACCATACAGTGGTGATATTGGGTCCGATGACAATCTGAGTTTTTCTTCCAGCAGGTCAACATTGTTCTGCTTCAGGGCAAAGGTCAACTCCAGCTCCTCAAAGGGGCTGACTCGGCCCACATTAGTCCATTCCTCTGGTACCCTAGAGCAAAGGGAACGCCATTGATTAATTGATTGAAAATGTTATTAACAGTTTGCAGAATTACAGTACATTTCAAGCACAAACTCAATACAAAGGCTGTTAACTGTGAGTGGACGACCCAATTAAGCATTACACTTGTTTACAACAGGGTCCATCATGTTCAATTAATCAAAATATTTAGAGACGTACAAATAGACACTTCTATATAGACAAAGAACAGTACAGGAATTCATCATAATGGAGGTAAAAAGGGAAAAGAAACATATACAGTGAGGGGAAAAGGGGGCGGTGGGGGGGAATTCAGATTTTACGGGGGCCAGTTTCGAATTGCAGCCATCCGTAGGTGCCCTTTGAGAGCGGTTTTGAAGGAGTCAAGGGATTTGCATGTCTTAATGACTGTTGGTAGGGCGTTCCACATTTTGGTGGCATTTCTAAGTAATATCCTTATTCCAATAGTAGGCTCATAAACCTTAAACCAAATAGAGCCACATCGGACTCAAACTGTTAGGATACATATAGTCCACTGTCCACACATACCATTATCGGAGCAATTCTCCAGACAAAACTATTTGAGACAGAGAGCAAACCTACACTTATACTAATTTTTCAATCTAGAAACTGGACCTTTAAGATTACACACAGTTTGTTTACACAACTGGACGTCTGATATTGCACACATTGTTACAAGTAGAGGCAAGGGGTTTGCTTACAGGACATCTTGATCAGCCTCAAGGTATCCACTCCAAACCAACTTGCTGCATATCAGGACGGTGGTAAAGGTCAGCCTGCAGTCCACATAATAACAATATACAATCAATAAAACAACTCTCACACCGGCACACTCGCAGCCACATAATCAGTGTAAAGCACCTAAAGCGTTACCATTTCTTGAAATCAGGAAGTGTTTATCTTCAAGGTTATGATAGCAAAGCCTTTGTGTGATTTAAGTAGGTCAGATCTTACACAATGCACGCTGTGTCATCTTCATGTGAGCTCTAGTCAAAGTTAAAACACCCAGTTGAGTTAATTATACATTATACTTTATATTTAAGTCAAAACAAAATCAAACCACGAGTGATAAATACCAAGAATAGAATAGTAACGATGTACAATACATTTAAAACACATTTTAGAAAAAACGGAGAAATCTGTTTTACCTAATGTGCTAGCCTATATTAAATCATGTAAAAAAAACACACCAAAAAACACTCACAGGGTTCTCATTGTATTCCATGCGTTGCCCGGCGCCTGCTATGCTGTTGCAGTCAGGCAAACAAGCCTGATATAGAGGTATGGTCACATGACAACGTGAATCACGTGACAAGCAAAGAGCTCTCTGGTTCGCGTGTTTCTTTTTGGCATTCAATTTCGTGGTTCTGATTGGTTTGTCTAGGGTCAGTAGGGTGCACTCTTGTGTTTATAAAAAGAAAACAAGCGAAAAGATACACGTGACATAAGTCAAAATATCTACTATCTGCTAACTTGTCCAAGTAAAATCATCCAACACATTTGCTGTGAAATAACAGTTTATTACATTGTGCTTTTAGAAAAGTTGGCCATTCGGAGGACATTATTTCAACTTAGTTTGAAAACATTCAATCCGCAAAAGTGAAATGCTCCCGACGCTGAATGGCCTGAACGCCCAGACAAAGGTGGTGTCATTTTCTGGTAGAAGACAGTAGGCTATCAGGTTAACATGGCTCATTTTACACTCTGTGTATCATATGTATTATGTAGAATTCCAGTCTGATAAGATGAGTTTGACATCAGAGATTTCCACCTCCTCTGGGGTATACTCCGACACGTTTATTATGTTAGCTGACAAGAATGTCAAATTATATTTATCAGAGAAGCACGAGTACAAAATGTAAGGTAGTAGAAAACACATTTTATTTTAAATATATGCAACATAAAATCACAAGAAAACATTTTCAAGTAGTTGACAAATATTTCTAGCACCTCACAGAAGCCATTGCCTATACCTAACCTCAAAACCACACCCACCTGTGCAAAAGTGTGTATGTGTCGATGGAGTAACATCTATGATTGTGTTTTTTAATGGGCTCATTTCTCAGGAACATAAGAACTTTTTGTGAATGATGAGACCCATCTCTTTCTGTGATTGTAAGGCCTCACTCGCACTTAGGCCTCACTCACATTTAAGAAGACATACTTTTTAGGCCTTGCAAGCTCTACCTCAAACCACTGGTCCTCATCATTCCCCTTTAGTTTGGCGGGGCCTTGTATACATTTTTCCTGGCCTTAGATCCAGTTTCTCTGAGTGCTTTGGTGCCCTTCCTCCGGCTGTGTGGTCGTGCCCGAGAGCCATCATTTGAATCTGGCTGGAAGATTGCCTTTTCTTGTCGACGCCTCTTTGGGCTTTTAGACCTCTGCCTTGAGCGGTGATTTGAGTTGGCTTCAGATTCAGGTACACCGTCTGTATACAATGTGGGCTGCATGGCCGTAATTCCTGCAATAGATGTTGATCTGCGAGAAAATCCCTCTGGGATGCTCAAGTCAGTGTTCAGTGGCTCGTTGTGTCCTCCAGTTTGTTTAGCCGGTTTGGACCCGACTACATTACGGTGGCGAGGTCGAGGTGGTGGTTTTCGTTCACTCCGTGTTTTCTCTGCATATAGAAGACACAGTATATTTAGTCACAACCATTGACCATTGAGTCACAACCATTGACACATGTCACTTGAAGAAAACATTTTCAGTTGCAAGTTTACTTTTTAGAGCAGTGGGGAACTAAGGATGCCAATTTTAGTTGTTTGGTCCGTCCATTCGACCAAACAAAACATCTTGAACACTACTGGCTGCACCTTTATTGCCCCAGAGGCATGAGACCGACTGATTTCAGTGACCACATTCTTTGAGACACACATACATACATACATACAGGTATTTTGGGCCCGAGGTGTGGCCGCCATTATTGTTTAGGGCTAAAGACCATTGGAATTGCATTATGGAATCTACACGTTACATTTTATATTTTTTCGTCGTCCTGCAGCAACACTATGGTCAATAATTGTAGTGTCGGGAACTGCAAAAACAGCAGCAACATAACAAAAAAAACGGGACGCCCAAATTAACTTTTTCGTTGTTCCGCAGCCACGGAATGGAACCGGAGAGAAGAACACTACTCACATACAGGCATTTTGGGGCGTGGCCTCGGGCATCTCCGGGGAGTGTGTATGGACACACTGTCACCTGCTTTTGTTTATACCAGTGGTTCCCAAAGTGGGGTCTGGGAACTCCCTCAAGGACCCCTGGGGGGACCCCAGGAGTTCCCCAGCCAAATGATAGTTTGGAACCAAATGGACCCTTATAGGTCTGTAACTCTGAAAGTGTACAAATGGAACCGTTGATTTTACAATATAAATTGGGGGTCCCAGAGATAGAAATGCCATTAAATGGGGACCGTAGACTAATGCATGTCAAACTGGGGGGGGGGGGGGGGGGGGGTCCTTGAAATTAAACAGGTTGAGAATCTCTGCTATAAGCCGTAAAAATCTTCTCTTATGGGGGTGTCCAATTAGTGTCAATTTGGGGGTCCTTGACATGAAAAGGTTTGGGAACCACTGGTTTATACAGAGCTAACGAGCTTGGGACGAACCCTTCAAAGTATTCAGCTGACATTTAAAAACTGCAGTCTATAAAACAGTTTAATGAAACCGACGAAAATCATTTTAAGAAACGTAAGTAATATTCAGCTGACAATATGCAGTTTTGGCAAAGGAAGCATTAAAAATGCCTTAAAAATGCACCCAACATCTGACATTACCGTATTTCCATGCATTCTTACCTGCACAGTTAGACCGGGAAACCTCTGCCTCAACTTGCTGCAAAAAGATGTTGAAATATGTCCGTAAAAGAAGTCAATTATATCAAGCATGTAACATTTAAGAGCAACGTGTGTTCAATGTCAAGGTTAATTAGTAGCTTACTGGAAGACAGATGGTTGTATTAAAGGAATCATAAATTGTGACGTTCATGTCTTTGCCCACGATGACCCGCCCACCTCTCCAATAATCTAGAGGGGTCTTTATCACACGGCCACTTCGGGACACATTAACGGTCTTCGCAGAGGACGTAGGAGTACAGGAGACATCTGGAGAAGAGAAAATAGAAATGCAAAGAGAAAAATGTAATGCCTCAAAGAAGCTAGGACACCAGATAAACATTATGTACGTAGAATCTGTCCAAACATGCTTTAAAAATATTATTTCGTAGCCATGCCTCCAAATGCATGCATGCATGTCTACTGAACAAGACCATTTCGCAACAGAACCCGTTTGCTTACTCTGTAAGGATATACACAGGCTAGTATATCCTTACATAGTGCAATATTGTATGGGGTAGCACCTACCCCTCTCACCTCCATAAATTATGTTTACTTCAAAAGATGTTTGTCAGAATACCAACCAGTTCAAACTAGAGGGAACAGTCCTCACCACAATTGTGTTAAAATTGTAAACATAAACATCCTTCAGAGTAGACATGTATGCTCATCTAGAAAATAATCAATTACAACTTCCACACCAACTCCAATCTCCCTACATGCCTCCAGATGTTACACCACTAGGGGGCAGTTCTGTGTTAAATACAGAGCAGTCACATTATGGAATTCCCATTTCCAACTATTAATTCAAACTAAATAATAAACTGAATTCTGAGTTGACATAGACAACTAATCAAACATATACAGTATGCTACATACTGTATAACAGTGGTTAGGGAGTCCTTGACATGAAAATGTTTGAAGACCACAGTAGTGCATGTTTTACTGTGTGACTATTTTGTACTGCAACTTGGAATTGTTGTGTACAAGGCCCTAGTATAAACAGGCTCAGCAACTCTAATTCCTGAATTTGGCCTTTTATTTAAGCATGCCACATTTCAACTAGATTTCATTTTGCTATACTTACATGTGCTACTAACATTCCACCTCTGACGTTTCACAGAATGGTTGGTGACAGCTTTCTCTGACCGTCTCTTGACGACTTTGCCATCTGTTTCCAAGCTGGATTTAGCATAGATGATAAAAATAAATATTATTTGTGACAGAAATTGCACATTGCACACAAGCCGATTCTGCCAATATAGAACATCACACAAAACATCCGCCCCCACACTGAATTCAACTTACTTTATTGATTCTGACGTGAATTTATCATACAACATTCTCCAGTCTTCAGGGAATCCATCAGCGAACTTCTTTAAAAAACACTGTGGCAATTCTAGGACAAAGATAAAACAGAACAAATCATAACCTTTATTTAGCACCAGCTTTCATGAAACCGATTAATCGCTGATCCAGGATATATTAAGCCAGGATATCGGTAGTTAAATGAAATAGGCCCTGAAACTTGGAATAGGGATTTAACAGATATCCAGGCTTAGTATGTTACATTTTCAGTAGTTTTACTTCTACTACATTTAGTGCCCAAGACGTCTCCATGGTCATTTATTGAATTATTCTTATTTGTTTTTTGCTTTACAATCTCCTTGTGTTTCTCACATGCGTACTGCCATTCACTTCCTTGTTTACGGCAAGGTTAATTAAATAAGGTTAGGAAGCAAAGACCGTACGGTGGACTCCATGTTGCTCCCAGGAAGGAAAGAAACATGCGCAATGGGCTATATGCAGCCAACACTTCCGCGTTCAGCTTCCTTGGTCTCAACTCCCTTCCAGGGAGCAACATGGAGTCCACCATACGCTCTTTGCTTCCTAACCTCATTTAATTAACCTTGGTTTACAGCCCGACTGTGTTGTAAGTGGCTCGTCATAACTCTAAATCTACGGCGCTCTCCATGGTTTTGATCGAAACAGCAATGTTCTTTCTTGACATGAAATGGTGAGAAGCACTGCTAACTCATGACAACGACCTGTATATCCCTACCGCCTGCTGAAGAACGGCCCTGACGGGACAGAGGACGCGAGCCACAATCTCGCCGCTCGCCACCACGTAACCAAAGCGCCGCCCCAGAGAGAGGCGTCTGTACGCGGGCGAGAGACGCTACTATGTTTGTGCCCTCGGACAAAGGTTATACTAAGGATAAAATCAAAACGCCCATAACGTGACTGGTAGAAACCTCTTCATAGAGGATTTGTTTTCAATCCGTAGTTCAAGTCCTGTTACGGTTAGGGTACGAATGTGAATGAAAATAAAAGCATGGGTTTACTATCTGCATCTACTTTGCTGTCACATTTCCTTGGTTGGTTTCATTTCTGTGTTTTGCACTGTTCTACAAGTTCACAAAACATACAGAAAAATAACAAGTTCAAACTTCACAACAGTTTTACATAATGCAATCTGAAATGTTCTTTAGCCGACTTACCAGAGTCCATCGGCATGGCCATCCTGCCCACCAAATTGTACGTCTTTCCAGAGGTTGTCTTGAGCACAGTATTGGAAACCCTCGTTACAATGCTACTACTGTGCCAATGCAGGTTGTTGTCCCTATAAGAAATACAACTTTAATTACATTAAAAGGCTTAGATTAAGCCTATAAAAAGTCTAAATTCTAATATAATGTACAGTTTACAACTGTACTTACTGGCGGATTCCATCAACATAAAGGCCTTTGACGTCAGACTTCAGCATCCACTTTGTCAAATAAACCCCTGTGACCTACCAAGCATAAGAATAAAAATGAGCTGGGACTTGCAATACGTCAGATCACGAGCTTGTAGATCTGCTATTTTCAGTAGTTTCATTTCACTTTTGGGTCTTGAGCTAGAACGTTTGGGAACCACCGGTCTAAATCACATCGTACCCACCTTGACCTGTTGGTGTGTGTCTTCAGAGGGCTTTGTAGGCACTTTATGCACATCCTCACGACGCTTCGTTCTCATGCGGATGTGTGGTGAATTGACAAGTATTGGGTCCACCACAAAAGGCTGGACATCCTGGTCATCAGCTCCTTCAGGAACACTTCTGACATCATTCATGGAGGTTTTGAGCTCCATCGCATGCATGCCTGTGTTTATGACAAGACAACCACACATTATTGCAATATATCACTATACAAAATGTTTATGATATTATATCAGTAGTTTTCGCTCACCCCCCAGTCCCCACCCAAAAAAAATAAGATCAGGCTTTACACTTCATTACGTCTCATAATACCTCTCTTTTGGATCATCATTTTGTCTCGTTCAGCCTTGCAACCTTCTTGAATGAGTCTGTTCCTCTCCCGCTCTTTAATGTGATCATAGAGCTTGGCTGGAGACTGAGGAAGCCTCTCCAAAGAAACACACTCCCCTGTTCAAAAAGTAAAGAAAATACCAAAGAGTTCAGACTGACAAAAGACAAACAAAGCGATGTGAATAAATAATCAGGTGTATGGTGGGTATTATTCTGGGGAGGTGTTGTTCTCTGTTTTGAGTAATAGCACTTGATCAATCCTGATTCAACATTCCAGACTATAAAATCTGTAATAAAAGGTAAAGATAAAAAAAAAGTGTGCTATCTGCCAGATTTAGGAAAGCATAGAGCGACTTAAATATGTGCTGGATCGGATCGGTAATCGGATCGGTTTTGATGATTTTAGATCGGTATCGGATCGGGGAGTGGAAAAAGTGGATCGAGGCATCCCTACCCCCCACCCAAAAAAACATAAGATCAGGCTTTACACTTCATTATGTCTCATAATACCTCTCTTTTGGATCATCATTTTGCCTCGTTCAGCCTTGCAACCTTCTTGAATGAGTCTGTTCCTCTCCCGCTCTTTAATGTGATCAAAGAGCTTGGCTGGAGACTGAGGAAGCCTCTCCAAAGAAACACACTCCCCTGTTCAAAAAGTAAAGAAAATACCAAAGAGTTCAGAGATCAGACTGACAAAAGACAAACAAAGCGATATGAATAAATAATCAGGAGGTGTATGGTTAACCAGTGAGTAGAATAATGAAGTCGTTCATCTGGCACTGGCAGCAAAGCTTGGTATTACTTGAGGAATGAACAGCCTAACGATTATTATGCAGGTCCGTCTGAGGCAAGTTGTGGCAGGGAAGTGAGTAATCTACATTACAAAAGCTGTTTGGCAGTCAACAACATCAGCTTGACAATCGGTTATGCCCAAATCGTTGTCAGGGAGTGAATTTCTAAGTTTTTAACACTACCAAAACCTTGGATGCTGGAGTTGTCCTGCACATATCATTGTAAATGGTGAAGGATGGCTTGTCCAGTACATGAGCAGCAAGAACAGACAAAATCAAACCAAACACACAATAGCAGATTGGACTCAAGACAATATTCTGTTAAACAATGTTTTCCTATAATATACATTAAACACTGGAGAAAAAAATTATAATAATTGTGATGTATCCGCATTTGCTTTACAAGCAGTATACATCAAACTGAGTATACATTTTTATTTTGGGAATAATTATTTCATACAAAGTACACATTCGACTACATTCTCACCTTGGCTCTTGATCAGTCGTCTCCTCCCACTGACAACATTTGTGATGTCCTGATCTCTCTTCAGAGCAACCACTTCATCTTCAGAAAGAAAGTACTTATTATTTAAGCCAAAATGCGATTATTAGTTTGCATGCAAACGTAATTAGTGATTCCCGTCTACTACTAGATGATTGCAGTTTTACATCGATGCCCAACATAGAGATGAAATGAAAGAATTAGTATGACGGCTTACTGGGAAATAAATTAGATGTTGAGGCTACATCATTGAGAGGATGGCGCTCCCTCTGCAGTTGGGATTTCAGTTTTGCAAACACCTTGGCAGGAGAGTCATGTTGTGTCATAGTGTGTTGCACACATTTTGTCGTTTTGGGCACATGATCTGGCACAATATCCATATTGTAAGTGAACGACCCATCATCCTCCATCACCGCAGATATAATTCCACTGGACATATCTGGAGAGGCCATTGAATCTCCATTTACATGCAGGTTGTGGGTCATCCAGCTTCCCTGCCTGAAGTCCTTGTCCGGTGTGGGCAAGTGTTTAAAGAGTCTTTGTTGTGTCTCCATTGTGGGAACATGGGTTGGGAATTTTCATAAGAGTGGCAGATTATGATGATACACGAATCCTTCGATGTTGCACTCTGTAGGTACTTAATCCTTCACTAGAAGATAGGGTCAATGTGTTCGCCCCAACCACGATACCTGTATCAGATGTGACAATGATATCAAATCAAATTGCTATTCCTTAACAGATAGCATTCTATCCGTTTAACTAGCTAGCCTAAACAAACGCTCACTTGTGGGGCTGGGGTCTACAGTGGCGTGCTGCTGCTAACTTTACTATAGTAAGCAAACAGTTTCTCAAGAGAAAGCAACCCAGCAGAATAAAGATATCGTTAATCGTAGGTGTAAAGTTTGAAAACTAAACCAAATATTGTAATCTTTTATTCCATTCCACGTTTCTTCATACAAACATAAGTAAACAGATGTTACCTCATATGATGGAACACGTCTCGCCGCGGGAAATCAATCTTGAACATTGGTGCTGTAGTAATGCACTCAGAGCGGACTGGAATTTCAAATACCCACCGTTTGTTGTGACGTCGCTCTTGTGCGTGACAGCATAGATATATATAAACTCTAGATAGCTCACCCGCGCTGTTGGCCAATGGAGAGCGACGTCGTTACGTGGCGGCCATCTTACCTCGGGCCACATAACATTGTGTCTATGGGGCATGTACTCTTAAATGACCATAACTTGCTCAATTTTCAACCGATTTTCAAAACTGTTTGGTTTGTTATAAACGTCAGAGACGTCCGCATACTTATATGCTTTTATACGACGTTCATATACAAAAAGATAATTAAGCAGATAAGCGTAGCCACAATCATAGCCACGTTGACAACGTTTGTAATAAACCAACCCGTTTGTAAATCCGTCAAGATTTGAGGGAGTTATGACTGTTTCTGTTTGAGCTGCCATTGAACATTCTGTACTGTAGCCCCGAAGTAAGATGGCTGCCGGGTGAACGACGAGAGAAACTCCGCCTTGAGCCATCTAGAGTTAGAGTTTATATATATCTATGCGTGACAGTGCGTCGCTTAGACTCTCACCAGGATGTCTATAGGATGTACGATGTAGTCGATGAGTTGATCGCTGTAATCATTAAAATCACCATTATCATTATCATTTATGATCGTCAATGTCAGCAGTGGTTCCCTCCAGCAGACGTTTTTAGCTCGAGTCGAGACACACAAAAGAGGTATGCACAATAACCACGACATGGTCGGTCCACTATTTTGATGAATTGAACAAGGTGGACCCTCTTGTAAACAAGTATAATGCTTAATTGGGTCGTCCACTCACAGTTAACAGTCTTTGTATTGAGTCTGTGCTTGAAAAGTACTGTAATTCTGCAAACTGTTAATAAATATTTCAATCAATCAATCAAAAACCACTCTCCAGACCTTACTCTAAGCTCCAGACCCACTTGTTCATTGTTGTAGTACAAGAGAGACACACATAAGACTCTAGTGGCATCTAGTGGCCGGATGCATAAGACATTTTACAAAATTATGATTAGGCGGCGGCCTAGGCTATGCAGTATGCAGTATGCTGCTATATATAATGCACCTAAGATTTCAAATTGGAGAAAATGTCTATCACTTGTATTTTGTATTGTTGGATGTAACCTGTGAAAGACAAACTGAAGGCTTTGCCATAATGAACCGTGAACACACAGTTAAGATCCGAACCCACCTCACCCCTGCCCACTTCGACAGGCTGGAATGGCTTAGGGTCGACGACAGAGTACAGCATCTTGCAATGGGTCTGGTCCACAAGATTCGATACACCACCAAGATACCCATGTACCTGTCTAGATACTTCCTTAATGTTAACGAAGTCCACACCCACAACACCAGAGGGAGTGCAACGAACCATGTACAACCCAGATTCGGCACAAACAAGGGACTAAATTCTTTTCGCTCCTATGCCACCAAAATGTGGAACGCCCTACCAACTGTCATTAAGACATGCGAATCCCTTGACTCCTTCAAAACCGCTCTCAAAGGGCACCTACGGATGGCTGCAATTCGAAACTGGCCCCCGTAAAATCTGAATCCCCCCCCCCCCCCGCCCCCCCCCCTTTTTCCCCTCACTGTATATATTTATTTTCCCTTTTTACCTCCTTTTTTGATGAATTCCTGTTCTGTCTATAGAAGTGTCTATTTGTACGTCTCTAAATGTTTTGATGATTTGAACATGGTGGACCCTATTGGAAACAAGTGTAATGCTTAATTGGGTCGTCCACTCACAGTTAACAGCCTTTGTATTGAGTTTGTGCTTGAAATGTACTGTAATTCTGCAAACTGTTAATACATTCTTCAATCAATCAATCAATCAAGAACTTCTTACCAGATTTTTGGAACATTGACTATTTGACTTTCAGGAAAGGTATTCACGCGTTTGTTTCTTATTAAACTTCATTTCAGAGGTTAGTAAATGCTATAGAGTGTTGTAGTGGTGTTTGGAGAAGTTAGTATAGTCTATTACAGGCTATAGGCCTACTGCAAGTTTGAAAGAAAAAAGTTGAATCATAAAAATGGGACTTATCTATAGTAATTAGCAAACAAAGTGCAAACGTCCACTCTGATGGAACAACCCCACGCCCCTAGTGGCCCACTGATTGACAGATGACGTCATAAGAGCACGCACGGTGTCGCCTCGCCTGCCGAAAATTGGAGAAGGAGAAGGGTCTGTCTGCAGACTGCAGGCAGATATAGGCCTGGCTACAAACCATCATTATCGTAATTTTCACAAGGAATATTAAAAGTTACAGGATTTGATAAACTGAGAGTTAAAGGACAACTTTAGTTTTTTTCAACCAAGGTTCATGTTTTAGGTTGTTATTAGAGAAAGTAAAAGATTACTTCTTTTTTTTTAATTTGCTGATTTCTTTCGTTTTAGGGATTTTAGCTGTTTTTGACAGGGGGCGGGGGCATTCAAGAATGGGGCTAAATATGTATTTGTTTACTAAATTTTATAGCGATTTCTTTTTTTATTATTTTCTATAGTCCTACTAGACACCAAGAAATGTCATCTGGCCACAAAAGATCACAGGATCTACTGAATGTGAAGGTTACTGGGGGGAAGCCACACTGTGTGTCATAGGCTCAATATGTCAGTTCGATACATCCGACACATACAGGACCTCCTCACTGGTCGACAAAAACACCTTGAAGACCCTAACAGGAGCCCTCGTACAAGGTTTCTTCGACTATGCAGCACCTCTTGGTACCACAGCACTTCAAAGGCCCTTAAAACAAAACTGGTCAGGCTACTACTTGGCCTCACTCCCCGAACCCACCTCACCCCTGCCCACTTTGACAGGCTGGAATGGCTTAGGGTTAACGACAGAGTACAGAATCTTGCAATGGGTCTGGTCCACAAGATTCGATACACCACCAAAATACCCATGTACCTGTCTAAATACTTCCTTAATGTCAACAAAGTCCACACCCATGACAACACCAGAGGGAGCTCAACAAACCATGTGCAACCCAGATTTGGCACAAACAAGGGACTAAATTAATTTCGCTCCTATGCCACCAAAATGTGGAACGCCCTACCAACGGTCATTAAGACATGCGAATCCCTTGACTCCTTCAAAACCGCTCACAGGGCACCTACGGACGGCTGCAATTCGAAACTGCCTCCCCGTAAAATCTGAATCCCCCACCCACCCCTTTTTCTTTTCCCTTTTTACCTCATTTATGATGATGATTTCCTGTTTTTTGGCTATATAGAAGTGTATATTTGTATGTCTCTAAATGTTATGATGAATTGAACATGGAGGACCCTCTTGTAAACAAGCGTAGTGCTTTATTGGTCGTCCACTCACAGTTGACAGTTTTTGTATTGCGTTGTGCTTGAAGTGTACTGTAATTCTGCAAACTGTTAATAAATACTTCAATCAATAGATTCCAAAGTGATCATAGTTTTGTAAAGTTATTGGATTGGAGATGACCTGACCCCATGTGCACCAATCAGGTTCCCGTTGCCAGGCCACAAATTAGAGAAGTCAGCCAATCATGAAACTTGTTTATTGTAAACATGTTGGGTGCGTTCGGAAATGAGCACTGGGAGCGCACTCGCCTATTAGTTTGTATTGGCACATTTGGCAGTGCGAAGTATCCAAACGCACCTGTTTGAGGGCCAGGCACGTGACCTGCAGGTGCACCCTTTGATGTTGCCACAACTTGCCAAAGACATTCAGAAGAGATGATTTTGTAAAATGTAGAATGTAGTCATAACTCTGAAATGGACCCACGCATAGCTGTAGGCCCGTAAAATCGTTCGGATTATTCTTTCTTAAACATTCTCTCCTTAGGCTAACTTTCAGCTAGTGAAATTATAAGGCTCTTTAAATCTAGCGTGTCCCTATTTACTGCATGTAATTATAGGCAAACATTTTCATAAACACTTAAAAAAAATCACACCCGTGTGAACTGAGTGGTGCAACTCCCCTCTCTCTCTCTCATTAGCAGAGCAACAGTGCAACACTATCTCTCTGTTTCTGGCACAACAGCGCCACTTTTGCCCCTACTGGAACTCTAAACATAGTCATACCGTAGGTTGGGACGGACATTGCTGTTCCTTGGAGTGGTTGCACCACTCAAAAATAGCCATTATAGCCTATAGGAGGTAGGTCAATATGAATGCCTATGAATTCTGCAATGTCTGTAGGCCTACTTGACCAAGTGCTATTGTCTGTTTGGGTTATTATCTCACATGCATGACAGAATGTGCTTTCTGATTTGTTCAGTTTATTTATTTATATTTTTGTTATCTCCACTTCCATGGCCCAGGTGCTTTCCCACAAAAACACAAACAAAAGACATCATCATTAACAGGTCAAAGATTCATTCTTTATTTTTTTCAGAACAATAAAAATAGTTTAACAAACAAAGACTTCATTCTCTCCATTTGGACTTGTATGTACAGCGGAAGGTGAAACCAACACCCACTCATGTCCATTTCATCTCTTGGCTCCATTCCCACCCCGATTCTCCCTCTCTGTCTCCGGGAGATGTGACAGAGAGTTGCAGGGTCTATTGCTGTGTCTTCAACGAGGTATACAGGCTATAACATGATTGGTGATGTTTGTCTCAAAGCACATCATCACTGACTTTGCACGAGGAGCCATGTTTTTATTTTTTGTTCAGAATTGTACCCAACTAGACCTGTACATAAAAGTTAACATTTAGAAGACTATGATACATGACACATGCTTTATGACCTGACTTTGGGACGTAAAAATGTTAAATGACCCCACGTTGCCAAGACTCAGATTGAATTGATACAAAGACGACGAGATCGAAAATACCCCGACATACAGTAGGCCTACAAGAAGTGTTTAGGAGCTTGTAGATCAGCCAGGACACAGTCGTACTATGTATAAATCGGACTCAAATCTTCAAGCGTTGTTTTTCTTTCGAGAGAATATAAACGGTTGATGTCCCCTGAGGG
The DNA here is from genome assembly GCF_951216825.1 of Electrona antarctica. Taxonomy (NCBI): domain Eukaryota; kingdom Metazoa; phylum Chordata; class Actinopteri; order Myctophiformes; family Myctophidae; genus Electrona; species Electrona antarctica. Next base: position 32,864,667 of record NC_136799.1, read on the forward strand.
AGCTGGGTTTAAGAAAGATGGTACGGTATGAATGCAGGAGCATTTATGCAAGTTACCATTCATATCATCGCTGTCGGGCAGAGACCTCTTATCTCCATATTTTTTACTTTTCTTTTTATTCGTAAATGAATGCCCTACTTGAACTTGATCATACTACAAGCGTCACAAAATCATCAAACGTAGCAGATCCACAAGCTCGAGTTATGAATTTTAATCCTGAAAAGTAACAGTTTTGGACATGGGGTTTCCACCCAAAAGAGACGATATGCAATGGCAGTGGTGGGGTCCAGGGATCGTCAAGAGTTCCTTGAGGGGGTTACACTCTCAAGAATCGTGGGGGTGCTTGGAATTAACATGTTTGAGAACCACTGGTAATGGTATAAGTTCTCCTCTCTCCCACTGTATTTTAAGGTTCTCTTCCTAAATGGAGAGACGATTCCGTTACACACCCTTACCTTAACAAATAAATCACATGGAAGGACTTGCAACTCTACGAGTTAAGTGCAACTTATACATGAACCTAAAAGGCTTTTTGATACAGTACTTCAAGCACCACCTAAACTTTATAAAAGCAATTCGGCCTTCTAAAAGCACGCAATGAAATGTCACATTATTTCTAGATTTGCTTCTGTACCGGATGTGCACAAATTATGCAACATGGCAAGATTGACGCTTTGAGAGAAAAATAAATAAAAAGATTGCCCAACTCTGCAACATTTACACCCGTCAAATTTCTTCTGAGAAAAAACTAAGCAGTGAAACAAAATCTCCAAAAAGCAATATCAGATGTTTGGAATGAAAAAGTATAATGCCAGATACAAATTTCACATAGAACACAGGCAGTACAAGCTTGTTATTGCAATGCTTTTTCCCCACTCTCTTTCTTTTAGTTTTTTCCTACAGCAAGGGATATTGGTTACGGTGATGATGAAACTGCAGAATCCCGATTCCCTCATGGGAGCTGACTACGGGATGCTGCTATCCTTGTGAGGTGTTATTGGCTCTCTTCGCCAACCGAGTACAATCACATGAATTTAGGGCTGAGTGGCTGAACAATCAACAGCAGTTGTGTGACTGAAAGACAACCTGAGTAGTTGTGGCTATCATGCACTTGATCAGGACAGTGGTATCCATACAGACTGAACTAAACCCAGGAAAAACAAAAGATGTCATACAAATATCAAGCGAACCAGTCTTTTCAAACACTTTGAAAATGAAAACATAGAATTATCATACAGCGGAGTAAAGACGTGAATGCAAGCTAAATTACTGTGACCCGATCCATAATGTGACATGGAAATGGAGTGAGAGAATTAAAAGGGAAAAAAGGAGAGGGCAGCAGGGCTGAGTTTCTTTTAACCACACAAACCCGGGCATGTCTAACATTTTCTAAAACTTTTAAAATGTAAAACGTGTTATTTTCACAAGTAGTATTGAAAATAGCCGAGCTTGGAGGTCAGCTATATTCGTCATTCGCCGTATGACAAAGTACATAGGGCTTAAGTGGTTCATACAGTAGTCCAGAGGTCTGCTCGGATCAGAGGAGGAACTGAGCACCATGTCTATGGCTTGAGAGTCATGCCTGATTTATACACGGCTGCACACCATGTCATGCACCAAAAAACAGATCTACAAGCTCACAACACGTTGCAGTGCTATTTTGGGCTTGTGCAACACCAGCATGCGTCCAAGTATAAATCAGGCGTCAAGAGCTCAGCGTGTTGAAGCCAAGGGTCCACGGCTGTCAAGAGCTGGTTTCCAGTGCAGGATGGCAGGCTGGCACAGTGATGATGACTTTATGTTATTAGTGTCAACATTAGATCACTCAGCAGACACAGTGACAGAGTGGAAGATGGCTGGTCCAGGCCAACTGGGTTACAATGGACCACCATGGACACACACACACACACACACACACACACACACACACACACACACACACACACACACACACACACACACACACACACACACACACACACACACACACACACACACACACACACACACACACACACACACACACACACACACACACACACACACACACACACACACACACACACACACACACACACACACACACACACACACACACACACACACACACACACACACACACACACACACACACACACACACACACACACACACACACACACACACACACACACACACACACACACACACACACACACACACACACACACACACACACACACACACACACACACACACACACACACACACACACACACACACACACACACACACACACACACTTCAGGAGAGCTCCAGCACAATGCGAGGGGAAAGATGAAATGAAGACAGATCCACTCGCATTTCAGATATTTCCAAGGTAATCCGTGTTCTGAAAAGAGTGCCAGTTGCACCAGTGATCCAAAGGGCCTATGAGGGGCGATGGATGGCTTCCCATCCATTTTCAGTCAAGTGAAGTTACTTTGGGCCCAGTTGAGGGAGAGCAAGAAGGCCCATCAGTTCTGGGGTTTCCAACCCTCGTCTTCATGGGCAGACACGGTCTGACAACTGTGCACCGGTGATCCACCTTTGGGCCCACATGGCATGGTGCTGGGTGCTCCTAGTAGAACACCACCTTTGGGCCCACATGGCATGGTGCTGGGTGCTCCTAGTAGAACACCACCTTTGGGCCCACATGGCATGGTGCTGGGTGCTCCTAGTAGAACACCACCTTTGGGCCCACATGGCATGGTGCTGGGTGCTCCTAGTAGAACACCACCTTTGGGCCCACATGGCATGGTGCTCCTAGTAGAACACCACCTTTGGGCCCACATGGCATGGTGCTGGGTGCTCCTAGTAGAACACCACCTTTGGGCCCACATGGCATGGTGCTGGGTGCTCCTAGTAGAACACCACCTTTGGGCCCACATGGCATGGTGCTGGGTGCTCCTAGTAGAACACAGACAATATGGCTTAGACCGACGGGCGTTTCAGCTAGTTGAGGGCTGCAAATCTAGGCTATTACCCTCCCCACACACACACACACACACACACACACACACACACACAAACACACACGCACAAATTAAAATAACAAAATAAATTAAAAAATAATACATTTTTGATTTAAATAGAAGAGAAATAATGGGCAGAGTTATTTTTGTTTATTGTTAAATTTCTTAATTGGACTCGCATGTCTCGAATAGAGAGGAGTTGAGATCATTTTGGTTTTGCAAAGCCAAAGTATGCCGTATCTGTTGGGATCACCTGACAACTGTGCAACGGTGATCCACTTGGGGGGAAAAACAGCCACGTCGCCACTAAAAACTGTCAGCACTTTTTTAAGTACTTACTGTACTGTAGTAGTGACGACTACAACAGCAACAAAGTCAAACGGAGAGAAAAAAAAAGATTTCAACAAGAAATGAAACTGTTACAGAACTACTGTAGGAGGTGTACCGCTGCTGCTTACCTTTCACCTAACCAGTGTTTCCATACATGTTTTAAAGTTTATAGTCTTCTTCATTTCCCCCTAGAACATTTTTTTGGGGTGGCCTGTGAAAGTCCAGACATTGGGTTCCTTCATTTCCATGACAAGCAGTAATCCACAGCTAGAGCAGAGGAGGAATCCTTCCTAGTCACATTGACTAATGATTCAGAGACGCATATGAGCCTGGAGGTGTCTGTAATATGCCTTTCAATCATCTTCCAAGCTCGTCTTTCCATTCCAGATAAATTATTCAAATTTTCCTTTTTGCCGACAATTGATCCAAAAAAACGGGGAATGGAAAATTGCTTTCCACGTTTATGTTCCAGTGTTTTTTTAGATTTTCTTTTTTTGTTCATAACGTATATTTGCTCTATCGGCTCCAGTGGGCAAAAAACACACACAAAAAGAAAAAAGAAACAATTTCTTCTGTTTCACATGGAAAGCAAGACATTTGTCGAGAAACGCCGACAGTCACTCGTTGCCTTCAAAGTTAATATATAAAAAAATGTTCATAAATTATTCAACAACGTTCAGTAGATAAAATAACACTTGCATTTCTGTCATGAAATCATCGCTTTGTGCTTTCCGCAAACAAACAAAAAAAAACATTGGAAAAAGAAGCAGCAGATTTTTGCCAGAGGTTATCAAAAAAAAAAAAAAAAAAAAGTATCTAGAAGGTTCTTCTCTATCTGTGTCGGGTGGAGATGCCGTTGCTGTTGACGGAGGGCTCTTCCAGCTCGTCCTCCTCAAAGCCATGGAAGGTGGAGGTGTCGCTCTCTGAAGTGGTGCCGAACAGCTCCTCCGCCCCGGCCAACGCTGCGCCGTCTTCCTTTTCTTCTACGCGGCCAGCTGCGACGAGAATGCATGGATTAAAGCAAAATAAAATTGAAATTAATTTTCTAGTCCTAGAAAAGTGCCTAGACATGGACACTTTCAAAGAAATTATAGAAACGGTTGGATGGCACTTACACCCGGCTTCTAATGAGAGCGCAAAATCTCTCTTGGAAGAGCCACCCATCGACTAATCTAATATACGGCAACCTTCCCCGTGTTTCTTCACTAGTCCGATCCAGAAGAACACATTCTGGGTCGGACTAAAAAACAAGATTAAAAACAAAAAGAAACAACAAAACAAAATGGCACAAAAACCAACAAGAATGTATATACAAATGGCTATAGAACAGTTAAAACACTCTGTGTAAAGGTGGGTTTTAAAACGTGACTTAAACAGGGGGACAGATGGTGCTACCCTTATGTGCACTGGCAGTGCGTTCCACAGTCTAGGTGCCCGAGCGGCAAAGGCCCGATCACCCCGGGTAACTAGGCTCGTCTGAGGGACATCCAGGAGGGCCTTATCCGAGGATCTAAGGATGTGCCCGGGTTTAGGGAGGGACAGCATCTCACGGATGTAGATAGGGGCCAGCCCATTTAGGGCTTTGAACATAATTTTTGAATAGAATTTTAAAATCACATCTGGCGCTCACCGGCAGCCAGTATCTTCCCTTCTTCTCTGGAATCCTGCCTCAAAGCAGACCAGAGGTAGAAAACTGTCGTTCCCTGATATCATCACTAGCTAGGGACACATGCATCAGTAAGCAGGAACTGGGGATGGCAATGAAGGCCCGGAAATCTGGTGTGGCATTGTGAAATCCATGATCTCGACCGCGGTCGAAAAATGATGCTGATCGCCTGTGTCAGCACAATATGTAAACATAGGATGTTTTGGGTAGCCATAGGCCTACGGCCATACCATTTGGAATAAAGTGCAGTATTAGGCTTTGCTTTTATGAAATATTCGAGACCATTAAGATTTTCTGGTATAGTGTATTGCTAGTTTGACCACTTCAAATACTCTTTTTAAATACTCTTTCTACAAACTCGCAACAAATTGTGAGCTTGTAGAAGAGATTTTATTTTAGGTGCATGACATAATTCCCTAGAAGACTTCTATGGAATAGTGTTGGTTTTGAAGACAATATGTGGTTGAACAAAAACTTTATCGAAAACGGCAATGCAAAGATTCCACAGATAGCCCAAGCCTGTAGTAATGCATTAGATGGTAGTAACTTCTGGCTTGGCCTACAAAAAGACGTCATCATTGTAGCACTTTATACTGTAGTCCCACAATGCAGAGAAAAGGGTAATTAATTAACCCTCGTACTCTGCTGTCGCAAAAGGAGAACGTTAAAAAAAGAAGAGTTAACCACATGATCCCTAGTGTCCCTATTCTGGGGCGAATGTTAAGCTAAATTATACCACAGGTCGTTTCGAGGAAGCAATCTGATTGGTTGAAACAGCCTTCTAGCCGTGGGTTAAACCAGCACCATTCACCACCTAATCAAAACAAAGAATTCAGCTGCTCTGTTTTCCCAGAGCGCTAGCAAACTCGGTGGCTAGGCTAGCTAGTTTCTTGGGACATTTGTGGTCGTAGTGACTACATCTGTCATTAAAAAAATATATTCTTTCAGCGATTTTCTTAGTTTTAAGGGTAACTGTGGTATAATTGCAATATTACACGAGAGGGTGTGGGTTAACGTGATTATTGCCACTTCAGTGATGCTTGCGGAACTCGACTTCGTCTCGTTCCTCACCGCATCCCTGTCGTGGCAATAATCACGTTAACCCACACCCTATTGCTTAAATAGCAGGCTACAAGCTCTGTGTTGTGTGTTTATAGATTGACTATTTTCAATAGTTTGGGTCCCGACTCCCGGGCAAACATCTAATTTCTCTTTGGGAACCACTGCTCTATAAATCTAAATCTGAATCTCTAAATGGATGGATTGTGCAATCCAATTAGGGAATGAGACATTACCCCAGGTGAGGGAGTTTAAGTATCTCGGGGTCTTGTTCACGAGTGAGGGGAGGACGTTGGCGATTAGCCAGAGAATCGGAGCAGCAGGGGCGGTATTGCAGTCGCTGTACCGCACTGTTGTGACGAAAAGAGAGCTGAGCCATAAGGTAAAACTTTCTGTCTACAGAGCAATCTTCGTTCCTACTCTCACCTATGGTCATGAAGTGTGGGTCATGACCGAAAGAATACGGTTGTGAATACAAGCAGCCGAAATTAGTTTTCTTCGACGGGTGGCTGGCATCTCACTTAGAGATAGGGTGAGAAGTTCAGTCACGTGAGAGAGACTCGGAGTAGAGTCGCTGCTTCTTCGCCTGGAAAGGAGCCAGCTTAGGTGGTTCGGGCATATGGTTAGGATGCCTCTTGGGCGTTTCCCTAAGGAGGTCCTCAACGCACGTCCCACTGGGAGGAGACCCCGGGGCTGACCAAGGCACAGATGCAGGAATCACATCGACTCACTGGCCTTGGAACGCCTCGGGATCCCCCAGGAGGAAGTTTCTAAAGTTGCTCTGGAGAGGGAAGTCTGGAGCTCTGGTGGAGCTGCTGCCCCCACGACCAGACTACGGATAAGAGGTTGGAGATGGATGGATGGATGCTCTATGAAGTATATATGGTTCAGTATAGTTAATGAGTTGTTTTCGTTACATAGATTTATTTTACCGTTTAGTGCTAGATTCCAGGAAGTGCCAGCATGGCATGCACAGCACAGATCTTTAACCACACCAAAGTCATGAATTCAACTCCTAATGAATGAATGAATGAAACCACACCAAACAACAACATGCACTCTAGCATCCCTCTATAATTCTTGGGTGCAGCACTAACCTTTTGAATTTGGTATTGGCTGAAGTTGATGACGATTGGTTGCAGCTCGATGACGATCATCTGGGCCATGTTCCATGTCATTTCCTGTTAGTACAAAGCGGTAGTAGGTGAATTTCTTGCAGGCGAACTGCCAAAACAATATACAGCATAAATAAAGTGCTTCTGACAAAATCAGCTAACTCCATTGGACCCTCAAATTGTCTGTTAAAGCAGATACTGTACCTCCACCCCGACTCATGCAAGTATCTGACATAAAGTCAATACCAACTTTGATGAGGCAGTATTGCTTTGTTTTTTTAAAAAAACTGAGTGGTGTAAGGTCTCATATAGACTGATCAACTGTGGTCTGACGTAATGTCTGACGTAATGAAATCACACCCGTGTGAACTGGGTGACCGTAGCAACCATGCTCATTTTTTGCGCACAGACAGACAGACAGACAGACAAACAAAGCCAGTTGTAGGAGTGGTTTACACCAATCAAAAAAATATATGGTTTTCTTAATTTCCTAAGAGAAAAGGGATCCTGCACACTGTCTTCACTTATATAGCAGTAGTTTATTAAGCTATTGGGTTACAATGTTTTGGTCTCACGACCTTCATCAGGTATCTGTTTCCTGAAAAATGTATATCTTTCATTTCTTGAAAAATGAACATTTTGGACAGCAGACATATGTAGTATTTAGAATGGAATTGAGACAACAGTTCATGCTATACTTACTTGTGTGTTGGCAGGTTGAACACGGAGTCCCAGATTTACCCGTTTTCTTGTTGGAGCCCTGGCATTTATTACAGTAGTTGTTGGGAATGCCAGTCTCACCTGGACCCTTCTGGCCTACGGTAATGATGGAGGAAGAGAAAGACATTTCAATGACACCAAACTTACTGCAAAGCTGCATAATGAAAACCTGTCCCGACTTCCATATGAAGGAAGGTGGAATTGACTAAAGTGCCTGTTGCAAATAAGCGCACACTCAGGCAAGTGGATGATAAACGTGTCGTGAATTTGTAAAACCGCCAATTTCGTCGAAGGGATTTTGTGTAGCAGGGGGGGAAAGGAGGGTACCAAATAGACCCCTCGGGGGCCCCTGGTCAATGAATTATAGGGTTTAAATTAGGGCCGGGACTTTAACGCGTTAATTGAGATTAATTAACTACAGAAAAATTAACGCGTTAAAAAAATTAACGCATTTAATCGCACCTTTTTTTTCCACCGCGGAACGTTTCTCCCTGGGTGCGTTTCTAGTAGTACTGAATAGGCTGTGGCACGCCAGCAGCAGCAGCAGCAGCAGTTGTTGTTTTTCACTCTACACTACAGGCTACAGCTCCGTCAGAAACCCAAAGTCCAAACCCAAATTAATCGAATGAAGAAGCCGCTTATATCGCTTTTGCTCCATGGATGGGACATTTAGATGTAAAAGCTATCGGATGGACGCGTGGATAGCGGCATGGCTGTGTGCAATGTCAGGGAAAGGATCCATTTATGACCAACGTTAGCTTCTATGCTAGGCTTGCTAGCTGCTTCAGTTTAACATGTCTCACAGACCACCGGAGACGCGCGGTGATTTCACCACAGCACGAAGCTGTCAAGCTGTCCTCGATGCGAAACATACTGAAGTAGCAAGCGTGGGTCAGCCCCAACCTCATGTGAAATGTTTCCCCCATAATAAAGTTGTTTTTATTTGTTCTCATGCCCCTCCATGCAAAGCACATTTGAGTATTCATATACACACTGAAGACACTATATAGGCACTTGCTGCTTATGTTTATCTGTTGGGATAAAAAAAGTTGTATTGCTTAAAGGGGAATACCACTCATTTTCAACATTTTTCTATGGAGTTGTGTGCACTGGAAATAATAAAGTCCCCCCATTATGTGTTGCCTATAGAACTGGAGGTCTGAAAAAAACAGTAACATTATGAAGTACATTTTTGTGATGTCACTGAGATGTACTTCATAATGTTACTGATTTTTTTCAGACCTCCAGTTCTAGGCAACACAGAATGGGGGGGACTTTCTTATTATATCCACACAACAACTCTAAGGTATATTAATGACAGTAAAATGTTGAAAATGAGTGGAATCCCGTAGTCACTATTCACTGGGATACCAAAAAACATTTGAAAAAAAAGGTTTCTCACTGTTCTCGGGTTGAATATTGATATGCGATTAAAATGCGATTAATCGAGATTAATTAACTACAAAGCCTCTGATTAATTAGATTAATTTTTTTAATCGAGTCCCAGCTCTAGTTTAAATGGTTAACTACAATGACATATTGCACAAACCAAAGCAACTACCAACTGATAATACAGTATCAGACTGCATAGTAAAAGTGAGACTCGGCCCATATTCACTGTATGCAACTACCGTCTGTATGCAGTGTGACCGTTTGTATGGTCCCGTTAATATTAACCTAATCCTGCAATCTCCAACAACGCATCATACTTGAATCTGTAGTGTGTAGATTAAATGGCTTACGTTTGTGTCTGTGTGTAGAGGGGGACCTGGAGGTTGCGGACGCCCGGTCCTCCTCTGCCAGATGGGAATGGGTGTAGTGGTAGCTTAGCCCTGTGCGGTTTCTGTAGCGTTTCCCACAGACTGCAAGACAGAGCACAAAAACACAGCGGGCTCATGTTCAGTCCAACCAACTCTTGTAAAGTTTAAATGAAACCAAAAGTTAACAGAGATGGATCAGAGACGAGATACGTTGTGCATGCTTTTTTGTCTACCCCCCCCCCCCCAGCACCCCCCCCCCCTGAGCCTGAGCGTCAGGCTCAGGATAGAAATGTGTACAACTCAATTCTCTGGCATTGCACTGAGAGACATTTAAGTTGATTATAGCCAGGGCAACCCATCCACCAGCAAAATCGTTTTTATTTATTTTTTTAACACCTCAATGTGCTTTATTATTTATTTATGTAAATTTAGTTTTTATACCATCAAACAGTGCAGATAAATATTAATAACATCCCCAAATGGACATTAGCTTAAATACCTCAGACTCCAAGTGGAAAAGAATGATCATTCAAGGATTTAATTGAGTTAGTCAGTCAAAAACAGTACAAGCAAATAGGGGTGCAACGGATAATTGAACTACTCAATTATTTAAGAAATAATAATAATCTATTTGAATTTAATCATTGAGTTTGGTTGAAATAATATATATTTTTATCCCCCCCTCCCTCCATCAATAGAGGTGACAAAAAATAATACAAATAGCCAATCTACAAGCTTGCAATTCATTGCATTGCAACATGTGAGCTTGTACACTGGCTGTTTTTGATATTTTTGTGTTAATCAGACTAATCAATTTAGTCGATTATAAAAACATCAATTACACATTTTAACATAGATTCATGGACGTAATAACATAAGAAAAAAACATGCTAAGCGATTATTCAATGAATCAACAAAGTAATCGATAGAATAATCGCTACGAAAAGGAATGGCCAGTAGCAGCCATACAAACAAATATGTATAAGACGACGACAACCCTGTAGAGGCAGGGCTAGAGAAGAGAAGACTATGATTAAGTGATGACACCAAAAGGCACTTTCAAGTTGGAAAGGGACAACAGAGTTTAGGAGCTACATCGTTAATCACAGCACTTGCAACAGAACCACTCAACTACAATCTATCAAACCACTCCAAATATCCTAAAGCACTACCATCAAAGAGAGTCAACAAGTCCAGATACCTGAGGCCGAAGATTTTGAGTTATGCTTTTGTTTGTATCTGTCTGAAACAGAGAAAACACAAAGCAAAAAACAAAAAGGAAAAGGAAAAGGAAAAGAGCATGAGTATGTGTTCGCTCAACAAGTCACCACAACAGAGCAAAATCCAATACCCTCTGCCTAGGTTTTCACCACCATGCAACTTGCATGTCTGCAGGAATACTTGAGATGTCAGTGACACTTGTCCTGTTGGTACATCTCGTTCCTCAGAGAATATTATAGAAGCATGATCTCTTTAGTGAATAAAACCCTGACTAACCCTGACAATGATGTATTGGGATAAGAAAAGTTTGTGGGCTTCATCAATTTCAACCTGGTGCCCCTCTTTTGGGGAAATTGATTATTGGGGAAAAACGGAAAATGTTAAAAAAAAAAAAAAAAAAAAAAAAACAATAGCAATATATGTTTTGTTTTAAAGGACTTAAAGCAGCATTTCACCCATTTTCAACCTTATCTTTGTATAATCGTTCCACTCTGCTCACTATTGTGTTCATTATATGATGCCACCATTTCCATCCACTTGCTCTGCATAAGAATGGTCATTCTCTCAGAGGTAGGCTGTGGACAGATCAGAAACCTGCCCACCAATGACACAGGCATTAGTGAGGACCAATTACCTGAAGATAAGGTTGCAAATTGATGACGGAAGACTAGGGGCCTCGCTTATGGAAAACTCTTAATAAATAATGAATATCTGTCATTCAAGCAAACAAAATTCAAGGCACGCTGTAATGTATGAAAAATGGATCTTGATGTCAAAACTAATTGTAGTGTATATATTAATATTGCGAGACGTCGAGTGAGACAACCTCTTTCTTTATAAAATAATAATAGTCACAATATTTAGTATACATTAATATTTATCATAATATTTAGTTATGTTGTTAATGGGGTATATTTGTATTGATTTGGAATGAAATATGGTACATAACACTTAAATCTCTAGGCCTAAATAAGGCCTAGAGATTCATAAAAGAATGTAGATATCCAGAACTCCAATACGGTGTACGATATTTTGTATATATTATGTAATATTAAAAAAAAGGTTTTTAATGTCACTCCTCCTACAGGTACAAGCAACTCTCTCAACACAATAGTGTTTATGTGAAGGGTTTGCCCACAATACTATGCCAAGCCATATCCCACACAATGTGTTATATTATCCACTTAAGTATTGTGATACTTTATTTAAAAAAAACATAGGAAGCATTTGTTTAAAATAAGTATCCCTTTGTCTTACATTATATCAGTTGTATATCCATCTAAATGACAAACGCCAAAATAACTTAGTTGAATTAAATATTGATCATGAACTTCAAAAAGAAAACAAAATATATGTAAATAGTATCCTTTTGTAGTATTGGGTTATTCATTCTGATCTCGTATTTCCACACATAGCAATATTGATCGGCGTAATTTTCATTCCAAACTAACCAAGTACATGGATATGATGTCAACACCCATCCCGTTGCAGAGCCCATCTCCACTTACTGTCACAGACGTACGGCTTGTCGTGGTCATCCATATCTGTCCTTCTACGCCCCGAGCCCCGGCCCTGTGGAAATACAAGCCATCAGCCGAGCACCCAATAAAGATACTGTGAAGTTCCTTACATAAAGTTAGGTGACAGCTACTGAACAAATGCTCTTGGTAAGATCTTATGCACGAGTGTACATATAGGCTGATGTTATTTCTTTCTATTTTGTGTGCTCTTTTTTGCACTCTTTTTCAAAATATGTTTAAAGTTTTATTATTATTGTTATTACCTAATGCTGCTGCATTCTCTGAAGGAAGCCAAACAAAAATATGTTTTACTCTCATGTACCTGTACACAAGACGTAATAATAATAAAGCACAACCTTGAACCCAGCATTATACATACTAGAGCAGACGGTGTACTGGTGCAATCATGTCTGTCCGGGAATGGCCGCCGTTTGCAACGCGTAGCCGCTCTGGAGAACCGTTCATCTCGATCGACTTCACACTTGACAATGCACTAAGTTCCATTTGTCCTCAGCAGTACACAACAGTAGACCCGACAAGAGTGAAGTCGTTCTCGAGATGACACGCGTACATAAAGATTCCCGCCATCGATACGTAGATAGATATCAGCCGATATGTAATGGGAATCCTACAGTTGGAGGCCATCGATATTGTCCTTTTCTTTTTGCTGAGGTTTGCGTGATCTGCGCAAAAGGACAGTTAACCCATTTTGGGCGGGAACCCCTTTTGGTGTTTTAAACATGTTATAATTTAGCTATTGAAAAATAGCAGATCTACAAGCTCATGGCGCGCTACGAGCTTGTAGGTCTGCTATTTTTGAAAAATCGTGAAAATATTTATTTCAGAAAACTGGAGGATTTAGAAGGATTTTTTTAAATCTTGAGGCCAGGCCTAAATGGGTCAAATGATAAGGGACAATATCGGTGGCACCCAACTGTATGGTTCAATCCTTTAGGATTTTAACGATTCCCTCTTAGCGATTCCTATAGGGCAAGGGTTCCCAAACTGTTCTGAATGTGCTGGAACCGATTCTGGTTCCTCAAAGTTGGATCCAGTTCCTCCTCCTCATTCCGGATCCCTACACTATATCCTATGCAAATAAAAAAGGAAGAAAATACTATGCAAAATCCCAGACAACTCCAACTGTATTTAGTGCTGCATATATTATTTCCCTGCATCACACCTGGGGAACTATAAGACACTGGCCCAGAACACACACAGAAGTGTAAGTCCTTTGTTCCTGCCCTACATGCCAGCAGGCATAAAGGGCATAAGTAAGTATATTAGTTTCAGTTTATGCGTGATTCACTTTAGGTCTTATGAAAAATTTGCATCACTGAAGAAATGAAAAAGTTGTATAGGAATTCACTGTTAATGTTTAACATTTTCCTTTCTTGCCAATTTCATTTGCAAAGATAGAAGATGACAAGATTTGGAAATGCCTATAAGTTCATTCAACAGTCGCATATTTCTGTATGACCAAACCACTGCGTTAGTAGAAAGCTACACTGAAGCAGAATCTTCGTGAGAGAATATTAACACAATGGTGAGCTATTCAATGAAATATTGTAGCCACTTTCCCATGGCAGGCAGCAAGAGACAGAACATGGCAAGATGATTTTAAAACATTAAGAAATGATTTTATTCAGATGACTTACTCTTCCTTTGCCTCTGTGTCGCCGTTTGGGAGTGTCTACCTCAAAGTCATCGTCATCATTGAAGGCGTCCTCTGCTGCATCGGCCTCCAGAACTCTCTAAAAACACAACAAGGCTGTTAGGCAAATACAATTTGTTTCTCAAATAGGATCTTTAGGACTGACTGTGTGTACACTGCTATTTGCAAGTGATCCGATCGGATTTGTGTACAGTATTCATCAGACATTGTCAACCTATCTGCACTGGTTGCGACACAGGCTCACAAGCTTGTGAGCTTGTAGATAAGCTATTTTCGGCACAACGTAGCTGAAATCAGGCTTTAGTGTCCATCCGAGTGTAGAGACTAAGACCTTATCTATAGAAAACAGGTTTGAATCGCATTTCAAAACACCTAGGAATGTGGTTCAAATCTGATTAACAAACACCAGTTTCCTAGTGTTATTTTGCTGTTCAAACTTGATTAAAAACAATCTGATTCCAATCTGCTGGGCAAAAAAATGGATGTGGCTAAACAGTGTGAATTGTTTGGGCTCATTACTGAAATAGGTGCTTTTTCATAGCCTGGGTTCCAGCCTGAATCGCTGCGTTCCGTGATGCTGAATTGTCACTCGCTACTCCGTCTGGACAGAGGCTGCTTGACTCGCATTTCATAACATCAACTGTTACATAGCCACGTGGTCGCTGATATGCAATGCCTCATTAGTCCTTTCACAGTGAACATAATGCAACCAGGGAAGTGGCTGGTTATAGTCTCTAGTTTCTTAGGAAATCTACATACACCGCCTTATGCGGTTGGCAGGCGTTCATTTGTTCCCTGTGTGTAAGTAGGTGCTCTAACTGTTACTCAGTAGTCTTCAAAAGCGCAACTTTTATACTTTTAATCAAGGAATCTTACAATTACTTTGAGTAATATTCTACTAGAGGGTTGATATTCCGGTACAAACTATGTAAAGCGCCTTGGATAAAGGCGCTATATAAATGCACCATTTACCCCTGATAATACCAAGCTTTTAATCTGCTTGATTCTAAAAATACCACTGAGCAATGGATGGTGAAGGTGTGAGCAGAACTCACCTGGATCTCCAGCAGGCTTTCCTCATCATTCTTGGAGTTGTTCCTCTTGTCCAGCCCCTCTCCACGCAGCAGGGCCTCTAGTGTAGTGCTCTGAGTGGGCAGGGAGTCCTTGGACATGAGGCTGCCATCTGTACCAACACAAAAAGAACACATGCACTCTGAAGCCTGCGTTATACAGAACCATTAAACCCTCTATACCAGTGATTCTGCAAGTGGTCTCTATGCAAAGTGGGGAGTTGCCTTCTGTTATCATGTGGCCTGCACTGCCCACCAATCTGCCATGACCGCAGTTCATGTGTGAGAGAGGACCATTCACACAGTCAGGGACAGAGCAGAGAGACATCGCTCAGATCGACCAATACACAAATGTGTACAAAACGGGGGTAGCCAGACTAAAAGAGGAGGGTGGCGGGGGCTGGAAACCCTGCTTCCAGTGTGCGGGGGCTGGAAACCCTGCTTCCAGTGTGCGTGTTCACGTTTTCAAAGCACAACATTGTATGTCCCCTATATGCACAAAGTAGACCAATCATAGCAAACAACTACACACATTAGCTCAGCGGACACTTCTACACCAGTCACAGTTCCACAAACGATATCATCAACATGACGTCAGTCTTGCCCAAATGTGAGTTCCACATGACATAGACCGATGGTTCTAAAACAAATTAGCATTTTGCATACCTAACCGGGGGAAGTGTGTAATCCCATAACTCTTGAGTGTACAAAATGGTTCCATGTGTATTGCGTACGCTCTTGGAGTTACAGACCGGCACGGTATCAAATATTTAGATTGAGGACCACTGCTCTCGTCTGGACCGTCAGTACTGACTGCCCAGGGAAGCCTACCATCATTAGACCCCGTCTAGTTGTGAAATATCACCCATGTGCCTTTAGAAATAACATCCTTGTGACTTTAGATGCAAAGTGTGATGTAGTATTGATAGTCTGATATGAGTCTGGTCGATATTTGCATTTTGTACTGGTTTGTATTTGTTTGTTTCAAGATAGATAATGCACATTATTGAAGAAGATACTAATTATCCGGTGTAATGCTAATGTTTGTATTGTATTGTGTTTTGAATGCATAAAGAAGAACATTTCAAGCACTACTCTGTATTTGCCAGTAAAGAGAGCTTCAAGTGCTTGAAATGTTAAATGGGGTAAACAATAAACCTCGTCGAGAATGGAAAGCACGTGCAGACAATAGAATGGGAAGTCTTTTAGGGTAAAGAGTTTTCTACATCAATTATGGACATCGGAATCTTTCACATACAGAAAATAAACGTGTTATATATTATATAACCTGTTGGCCTTCCCGTTCTCCTCGAATGTCTACCAACATTGGTGGAAAATAACACGAATGAAACCCGTTGACCGATTTGGACATTATTGGCAGATTGAATTATGTTTGATAATTCAGGTCCTTTGCCGACTCTTAACACCTTGATGGCCCGGACCTATTTAATCCATTAATAAAATGTGCCCATCATTTATAGCGCCCGGACCACTTTTACCGGGGCACCGGAAGTTGTTGTGAATGTCTGTGTAGCAGCTAACACTCTAGAGTCGATCGACAACAACGGGAGGTAAGAATAAATCTATCGCGACTAGTGACTGGACCGCGGAGCGCCGTCTAACACAGGATCTTTTCATAATTAGACGGGATGATTTAGATCGCGAGTTATGAACGTTTTAAGATTTTCGTTTTCGTCCGCTAAACAGGCAGGGAACATTTTCGATGACGTGTCACTGTTGTGCAACACCGAGGATTGGGCAACAAGCGCTCCTAGGTTGTGGAGCGATGCGATCGGTTTTGATATAATTAATCTCTGTCCCGTTTATCAATCTCCGTCTGGGGAACTTGACCATGAACTTGAACTTGACGGTGATCTCCGCCCTGGGCAACGATGGTGTTAACCAGCAAGGTAGTGAACCCTAAACCGCTCCAGTGGAGCTGATCAGTGGCCAACAGTAGACTGTGGTTCTACTGGGCAGTTGGACTTGGATGAAGTCTTTAAGAGACAATAAAAGTGGCCGGTGGCCGCACACACTCGTGGCCAAAGCGCTAAGTGTGCGCGCGCGTGCGTGTGTGTCCGTGGGGGAAAAAAACATTCATGCTCAGCAAACATACCCTGGGTACATTTTTTTTAAAACCTGTTTGAACTTTTATGCAAATTCAACCATAACTGTAGGAGGTCCTGGTTGGACTTTACGGCCCGCAGCCAACATGGACAACAAAAAGAAAGACACATTGTGAGCTTGTAGATTTAGTGCAGAGGGGAAAAAAGGAGTGTGACTAGCATAGACCCCCAGGGGACTCCGATCAATGAAGTAGATATCATAAGTGAAGGATGCACCATAGCAACCAGACATCCAGATCATAAGTGAAGGATGCACCATAGCAGCCAGACATCCAGATCATAAGTGAAGGATGCACCATAGCAGCCAGACATCCAGATCATAAGTGAAGGATGCACCATAGCAACCAGACATCCAGATCATAAGTGAAGGATGCACCATAGCAACCAGACATCCAGATCATAAGTGAAGGATGCACCATAGCAGCCAGACATCCAGATCATAAGTGAAGGATGCACCATAGCAGCCAGACATCCAGATCATAAGTGAAGGATGCACCATAGCAGCCAGACATCCAGATCATAAGTGAAGGATGCACCATAGCAGCCAGACATCCAGATCATAAGTGAAGGATGCACCATAGCAGCCAGACATCCAGATCATAAGTGAAGGATGCACCATAGCAGCCAGACATCCAGATCATAAGTGAAGGATGCACCATAGCAGCCAGACATCCAGATCATAAGTGAAGGATGCACCATAGCAGCCAGACATCCAGATCACATACTCAACTGAGTCTCCAACTAAGTTGGAGACTTCCAGTTAAGAAGTATAATTATTTTTTGGCAACCGTACCTGCCCATTAAAACCGGGAAAGCATCTGTGTCATTTTAGATTTTAACATTGGCTATTAAAAAAAAGCTCACAGCGGGGCACTGGTATTATTTTACATTTTGTGTTATGAATAAGTTTGAGAACTACTGATTTTGAAGGCACTCAGTTCTTAACCAGACCAGGCCAATTCTACAAATGCCTTCTGAATCAGTAGTTCTCACAAGTTCAAGATCTTTCAAAAATGTAGAAAAATAGATTTGCAGCTTGTAGATCTGCTATTTTTGAATAGCCGATGCAAAGACTACGCGGAAACGACACGGATGCTTAAACTCCAAAACACCACTCACATTGACAGTGTGTATTACACTGAGCATTATGAACTGATTTTTAATATAGTATTCCTGTTAAGCTTGGCAGAATTTACATCAAATGTTCTATTTGCCTTTATTATAATTATTACATTTATCAAGTTTTGTGTGCATGAAACATAGTGACTATGGCCAGTGCACCAGGCCAAATTTCCGGTCCCCACCGTGCGGCCCATGGGGGCGTGAAAATTCAGGGGGGGGACTCTACATGTCCTCTGGGCCCGACTCTTCGCGTGGACACCACTTGTTCGCCCATCAGTCCAACGGATGACCCACACTGATTTGTTTCTCTTTGTTTATTATTAATACATTTTTAGGGCCCTATCTTGCAGTTCAAGCATAATTCCACAGGGTGGCAAAAACTATTAGAACAGTGCTCTGTGTACACCTCCCACAGTATGCTATGGGAAACAGTGTTTCTGATATAGTGACCTCCCGTGGACCCTGGATCTGGCTGGGAAAGGCTAGAATAGGGTCTACTAGGCTCTTGTCAGCCCTGTAGGTCCTCACGCTTGAGATGAACCACTGTAGTGTGTACACAGGCCATAGTTTTTACATGAGTTTGGGTGCACGGCCAATAGTTTTACATAGACTATAGTACAGTAATGTCCTGTAGGGCCACAGTATGCTATGGGAAACAGTGTTTCTGATATAGTGACCTCCCGTGGACCCGCACGCACGCACGCACGCACGCACGCACGCACGCACGCACGCACGCACGCACGCACGCACGCACGCACGCACGCACGCACGCACGCACGCACGCACGCACGCACGCACGCACGCACAGTTAGATGGCTATACTAGGCTGGATCTGGCTGGGAAAGGCTAGAATAGGGTCTACTAGGCTCTTGTCAGCCCTGTAGGTCCTCACGCTTCAGATGAACCACTGTAGTGTGTACAAAGGCCATAGTTTTTACATGAGTTTGGGTGCACGGCCAATAGTTTTACATAGACTATAGTACAGTAATGTCCTGTAGGTCCACAGTATGCTATGGGAAACAGTGTTTCTGGTATAGTGACCTCCCGTGGACCCTCACGCACGCACGCACGCACGCACGCACGCACGCACGCACGCACGCACGCACGCACGCACGCACGCACGCACGCACGCACGCATGCATGCACGCACGCACGCACAGTTAGATGGCTATACTAGGCTGGATCTGGCTGGGAAAGGCTAGAATAGGGTCTACTAGGCTGTACTAGGCTCTTGTCAACCCTGTAGGTCCTCACGCTTGAGATGAACCACTGTGTACACAGGCCATAGTTTTTACATGAGTTTGGGTGCACGGCCAATAGTTTTACATAGGCTATAGTACAGTAATGTCTCGTACAGCCTAGTCCAGCCTAGTACATCCTAGTCCAGCCTAGTCCAGCCTAGTACAGCCTAGTACAGCCTAGTACAGCCTAGTGCAGCCTAGTACAGCCTAGTCCATCTTAGTACAGCCTAGTCCACCCTAGTACAGCCTAGTGCAGCCTAGTGCAGCCTAGGCCAGCCTAGTCCAGCCTAGTACAGCCTAGTCCACCCTAGTCCAGCCTAGTGCAGCCTAGTCCAGCTTAGACCAGCCTAGTCCAGCCTAGTCCAGACTTGAGAAGCCTAGTCCAGCCTAGAGCAGCCTAGTCCAGCCTGGGAAAGGCTAGAATAGGGTCTACTAGGCTCTTGTCAGCCCTGTAGGTCCTCACGCTTGAGATGAACCACTGTAGTGTGTACACAGGCCATAGTTTTTACATGAGTTTGGGTGCACGGCCAATAGTTTTACATAGACTATAGTACAGTAATGTCCTGTAGGGCCACAGTATGCTATGGGAAACAGTGTTTCTGATATAGTGACCTCCCGCCTAGTACAGCCTAGTACAGCCTAGTGCAGCCTAGTACAGCCTAGTCCATCTTAGTACAGCCTAGTCCACCCTAGTACAGCCTAGTGCAGCCTAGTGCAGCCTAGGCCAGCCTAGTCCAGCCTAGTACAGCCTAGTCCACCCTAGTACAGCCTAGTCCAGCCTAGTGCAGCCTAGTCCAGCCTAGACCAGCCTAGTCCAGCCTAGTCCAGACTTGAGAAGCCTAGTCCAGCCTAGAGCAGCCTAGTCCAGCCTGGGAAAGGCTAGAATAGGGTCTACTAGGCTCTTGTCAGCCCTGTAGGTCCTCACGCTTGAGATGAACCACTGTAGTGTGTACACAGGCCATAGTACAGCCTAGTCCACCCTAGTACAGCCTAGTCCAGCCTAGTGCAGCCTAGTCCAGCCTAGACCAGCCTAGTCCAGCCTAGTCCAGACTTGAGAAGCCTAGTCCAGCCTAGAGCAGCCTAGTCCAGCCTGGGAAAGGCTAGAATAGGGTCTACTAGGCTCTTGTCAGCCCTGTAGGTCCTCACGCTTGAGATGAACCACTGTAGTGTACAGCCTAGTGCAGCCTAGGCCAGCCTAGTCCAGCCTAGTACAGCCTAGTCCACCCTAGTACAGCCTAGTCCAGCCTAGTGCAGCCTAGTCCAGCCTAGCCCAGCCTAGTCCAGATTTGAGAAGCCTAGTCCAGCCTAGAGCAGCCTAGTCCAGCCTGGGAAAGGCTAGAATAGGGTCTACTAGGCTCTTGTCAGCCCTGTAGGTCCTCACGCTTGATATGAACCACTGTAGTGTGTACACAGGCCATAGTTGTCTCCACCAGGCCGAAGGCATGGGGAGAGAGTATGTTTTGCACTCCGTCCGTGTGTCCGTCCGTCCGTGTGTGTGTCCGTCCGTCCTTCCTTCCGTCCGTGTGTGTACAGCTAATCTCCGGCACCGTTAACCCGGTCGATGCCAAACTTTGCACACACACTCCCTGGATGCCAACGATGAACCTCTGCCCCGCATTTTCCAGAACGGCCTGTTATAGCGCCACCATGAGGCAGCTTTTCACATGTTTTACCTAAAACTGCACCGATCTGCGTGAAACGTTGCATGCACACTCCCTAGAGGCCAAGGACAAACCTTTGACCTGCATTTTCCGCATCTGCCTTTTATAGCGCCACCAGGAGGCCGACTTTTGAAAAACACATTTTTTGATATTACTCCTCCAGATTCTGTCCAAAAATCTCACAAATCGTTACACAGTATCTCTATGGTCATGTGCTCAAGTCGGATCTGTCCGATATTTCATATTCCATCATAATTGGCTATAATTGGCTTTCACAGTTTGCAAGATTGCCCCGTTTTGAACAAAAGCCTCAAATCATGAACGCAGCATGCAATTTACGTGAAATCTTTCACACATTTTCTTACTGGGCTGAGGAATATATCCCACCCTTTTCACATTGGCCTGTTATAGCGCCACCAACAGGTTGATTTTTGCTAAACACATTTTTGGAACAAAATGCCTCAAATCATCCAATTGCCATCAAAGGCAAACATGTTTATATTACTCCTAAACATCTCACACAGTCCTATCCTCCTGGTGGAGACCTGTGCCCAGAAGGGCACTTTTTCTAGTTTTTACATGAGTTTGGGTGCACGGCCAATAGTTTTACATAGACTATAGTACAGTAATGTCCTGTAGGGCCACAGTATGCTATGGGAAACAGTGTTTCTGATATAGTGACCTCCCGTGGACCCGCACGCACGCACGCACGCACGCACGCACGCACGCACACACGCACGCACGCACGCAGAGCAGCCTAGTCCAGCCTAGTTCAGCCTAGTCCAGCATATTTTGTTGGTCTATTGGTAAACTATTGGTCGTGCACACACATGTAAAAACTATTGCCTGTGTACACAGTGGTTATTCCCAAGTGCGAAAAGGTTCAGGACTCACAAGAGCCTATATTACAGCTTAATAGAGTCTATTAGAGTCCAGTACAGCCTAGTACACCCTATTCTAGCCTATTCCAGCCTGATCCAGCCTAGTATAGCTTAGTATAGCCATCTAAATACCCCCCCTCCTAGTCTATTCTCCCACTAGGCTGGACTAGGCTAGACGTGGGTGTACATGGCTGTACCAGACCCTACTGGCCTCTAATAGGCTGTTTTCGGCTCTAGTAGACTGTGCTAGGCTGTACTAGGGTCTATTAGGCTGTACGAGGCAGTAAAGTACTATAGCCTAGAAATGTTCATGTAAAACTATTGGCCGTGCACACAAACTCCTGTAAAAACTATTGCCCGTGTACACAGTGGTTATTTCAAGTGCGAGGAACTACAGGGCTGACAAGAGTCTAGTACAGCCTAGTACACCCTATTCTAGCCCTTTCCAGCCCGATCCAACCTAGTATAGCCTAGTACAGCCATCTCAATACCCCTCTCTCCAAGTCTATTCTCCCACTAGGCTGGACTAAGCTAAACTTGTGTGTACAAGGCTGTACTAGACTCTACTGGGCTCCAATAGGCTGTTTTCGGCTCTAGCAGACTGTACTAGGCTCTATTAGGCTGTACGAGGCAGTAAAGTACTATAGCGTAGAAATGTTCATGTAAAACTATTGGCCGTGCACACAAACTCCTGTAAAAACTATTGCCCGTGTACACAGTGGTTATTCCCAAGTGCGAGGAACTACAGGGCTGACAAGAGCCTAGTACAGCCTAATAGAGGCTATTAGAGTCTAGCACAGCCTAGTACACCCCATTCTAGCCTTTTCCAGCCTGATCCAACCTAGTATAATCTAGTACAGCCACCAAAATACCCCCCTCTCCTAGTATATTCTCCCACTAGGCTGGACTAGGCTAGACGTGGGTGTACATGGCTGTACCAGACCCTACTGGCCTCTAATAGGCTGTTTTCGGCTCTAGTAGACTGTGCTAGGCTGTACTAGGGTCTATTAGGCTGTACGAGGCAGTAAAGTACTATAGCCTAGAAATGTTCATGTAAAACTATTGGCCGTGCACACAAACTCCTGTAAAAACTATTGCCCGTGTACACAGTGGTTATTTCAAGTGCGAGGAACTACAGGGCTGACAAGAGTCTAGTACAGCCTAGTACACCCTATTCTAGCCCTTTCCAGCCCGATCCAACCTAGTATAGCCTAGTACAGCCATCTAAATACCCCTCTCTCCAAGTCAATTCTCCCACTAGGCTGGACTAAGCTAAACTTGGGTGTACAAGGCTGTACTAGACTCTACTGGGCTCCAATAGGCTGTTTTCGGCTCTAGCAGACTGTACTAGGCTCTATTAGGCTGTACGAGGCAGTAAAGTACTATAGCCTAGAAATGTTCATGTAAAACTATTGGCCGTGCACACAAACTCCTGTAAAAACTATTGCCCGTGTACACAGTGGTTATTTCAAGTGCGAGGAACTGCAGGGCTGACAAGAGTCTAGTACACCCTATTCTAGCCTATTCCAGCCTGATGTAGCCTAGTATAGCCTAGTACAGCCATCTAAATACCCCCCCCCCCCCCCTCCTAGTCTATTCTCCCACTAGGCTGGATTAAGCTAAACGTGGGTGTACAAGGCTGTACTAGACTCTACTGGGCTCCAATAGGCTGTTTCCGGCTCTAGCAGACTGTACTAGGCTCTATTAGGCTGTACGAGGCAGTAAAGTACTATAGCCTAGAAATGTTCATGTAAAACTATTGGCCGTGCACACAAAGTCCTGTAAAAACTATTGCCCGTGTACACAGTGGTTATTCCCAAGTGCGAGGAACTACAGGGCTGACAAGAGCCTAGTACAGCCTAATAGAGGCTATTAGAGTCTAGCACAGCCTAGTACACCCCATTCTAGCCTTTTCCAGCCTGATCCAACCTAGTATAGCATAGTACAGCCACCAAAATACCCCCCTCTCCAAGACTATTCTCCCACTAGGCTGGACTAGGCAGGACGTGTGTGTACAAGGCTATACTAGACTATACTGGCCTCTAATAGGCTGTTTTCAGCTCTAGTAGACTGTGCTAGGCTGTACTAGGGTATATTAGGCTGTACGAGGCAGTACAGTACTATAGCGTAGAAATGTTCATGTAAAACTATTGGCCGTGCACACAAACTCCTGTAAAAACTATTGCCCGTGTACACAGTGGTTATTTCAAGTGCGAGGAACTACAGGGCTGACAAGAGCCTAGTACAGCCTAGTACACCCTATTCTAGCCCTTTCCAGCCTGATCCAGCCTAGTATATCCTAGTATAGCCATCTAAATACCCCTCTCCCCTAGTCTATTCTCCCACTAGGTTGGACTAGGCTAGACGTGGTTGTACATGGCTGTACTAGACTCTACTGGGCTCTAATAGGCTGTTTTCAGCTCTAGTAGACCATGCTAGGCTGTACTAGGGTCTATTAGGCTGTACGAGGCTGTAAAGTACTATACCTAGAAATGTTCATCTAAAACTATTGGCCGTGCACACTAACTCCTGTAAAAACTATTTCCCGTGTACACAGTGGTTATTCCCAGGTCCAAGGAAATACAGGGCTGACAAGAGCCTAGTACAGCCTAGTACACCCTATTCTAGCCTATTCCAGCCTGATCCAGCCTAGTATAGCCTAGTACAGCCATCTAAATACCCCTCTCTCCAAGTCTATTCTCCCACTAGGCTGGACTAAGCTAAACGTGGGTGTACAAGGCTGTACTGGACTCTACTGGCCTCTAATAGGCTGTTTTCGGCTCTAGTAGACTGTGCTAGGCTGTACTAGGGTATATTAGGCTGTATGAGGCAGTACAGTACTATAGCGTAGAAATATTCATGTAAAACTATTGGCCGTGCACACAAACTCATGTAAAAACTATTGCCCGTGTACACAGTGGTTATTTCAAGTGCGAGGAACTACAGGGCTGACAAGAGCCTAGTACAGCCTAGTACACCCTATTCTAGCCCTTTCCAGCCTGATCCAGCCTAGTATATCCTAGTATAGCCATCTAAATACCCCTCTCCCCTAGTCTATTCTCCCACTAGGTTGGACTAGGCTAGACGTGGGTGTACATGGCTGTACTAGACTCTACTGGGCTCTAATAGGCTGTTTTCAGCTCTAGTAGACCGTGCTAGGCTGTACTAGGGTCTATTAGGCTGTACGAGGCTGTAAAGTACTATACCTAGAAATGTTCATCTAAAACTATTGGCCGTGCACACTAACTCCTGTAAAAACTATTTCCCGTGTACACAGTGGTTATTCCCAGGTGCAAGGAAATACAGGGCTGACAAGAGCCTAGTACAGCCTAGTACACCCTATTCTAGCCCTTTCCAGCCTGATCCAGCCTAGTATATCCTAGTATAGCCATCTAAATACCCCTCTCCCCTAGTCTATTCTCCCACTAGGTTGGACTAGGCTAGACGTGGTTGTACATGGCTGTACTAGACTCTACTGGGCTCTAATAGGCTGTTTTCAGCTCTAGTAGACCATGCTAGGCTGTACTAGGGTCTATTAGGCTGTACGAGGCTGTAAAGTACTATACCTAGAAATGTTCATCTAAAACTATTGGCCGTGCACACTAACTCCTGTAAAAACTATTTCCCGTGTACACAGTGGTTATTCCCAGGTGCAAGGAAATACAGGGCTGACAAGAGCCTAGTACAGCCTAGTACACCCTATTCTAGCCTATTCCAGCCTGATCCAGCCTAGTATAGCCTAGTACAGCCATCTAAATACCCCTCTCTCCAAGTCTATTCTCCCACTAGGCTGGACTAAGCTAAACGTGGGTGTACAAGGCTGTACTAGACTCTACTGGCCTCTAATAGGCTGTTTTCGGCTCTAGTAGACTGTGCTAGGCTGTACTAGGGTATATTAGGCTGTATGAGGCAGTACAGTACTATAGCGTAGAAATGTTAATGTAAAACTATTGGCCGTGCACACAAACTCATGTAAAAACTATTGCCCGTGTACACAGTGGTTATTTCAAGTGCGAGGAACTACAGGGCTGACAAGAGCCTAGTACAGCCTAGTACACCCTATTCTAGCCCTTTCCAGCCTGATCCAGCCTAGTATATCCTAGTATAGCCATCTAAATACCCCTCTCCCCTAGTCTATTCTCCCACTAGGTTGGACTAGGCTAGACGTGGGTGTACATGGCTGTACTAGACTCTACTGGGCTCTAATAGGCTGTTTTCAGCTCTAGTAGACCGTGCTAGGCTGTACTAGGGTCTATTAGGCTGTACGAGGCTGTAAAGTACTATACCTAGAAATGTTCATCTAAAACTATTGGCCGTGCACACTAACTCCTGTAAAAACTATTTCCCGTGTACACAGTGGTTATTCCCAGGTGCAAGGAAATACAGGGCTGACAAGAGCCTAGTACAGCCTAGTACACCCTATTCTAGCCCTTTCCAGCCTGATCCAGCCTAGTATATCCTAGTATAGCCATCTAAATACCCCTCTCCCCTAGTCTATTCTCCCACTAGGTTGGACTAGGCTAGACGTGGTTGTACATGGCTGTACTAGACTCTACTGGGCTCTAATAGGCTGTTTTCAGCTCTAGTAGACCATGCTAGGCTGTACTAGGGTCTATTAGGCTGTACGAGGCTGTAAAGTACTATACCTAGAAATGTTCATCTAAAACTATTGGCCGTGCACACTAACTCCTGTAAAAACTATTTCCCGTGTACACAGTGGTTATTCCCAGGTGCAAGGAAATACAGGGCTGACAAGAGCCTAGTACAGCCTAGTACACCCTATTCTAGCCTATTCCAGCCTGATCCAGCCTAGTATAGCCTAGTACAGCCATCTAAATACCCCTCTCTCCAAGTCTATTCTCCCACTAGGCTGGACTAAGCTAAACGTGGGTGTACAAGGCTGTACTAGACTCTACTGGCCTCTAATAGGCTGTTTTCGGCTCTAGTAGACTGTGCTAGGCTGTACTAGGGTATATTAGGCTGTATGAGGCAGTACAGTACTATAGCGTAGAAATGTTAATGTAAAACTATTGGCCGTGCACACAAACTCATGTAAAAACTATTGCCCGTGTACACAGTGGTTATTTCAAGTGCGAGGAACTACAGGGCTGACAAGAGCCTAGTACAGCCTAGTACACCCTATTCTAGCCCTTTCCAGCCTGATCCAGCCTAGTATATCCTAGTATAGCCATCTAAATACCCCTCTCCCCTAGTCTATTCTCCCACTAGGTTGGACTAGGCTAGACGTGGGTGTACATGGCTGTACTAGACTCTACTGGGCTCTAATAGGCTGTTTTCAGCTCTAGTAGACCGTGCTAGGCTGTACTAGGGTCTATTAGGCTGTACGAGGCTGTAAAGTACTATACCTAGAAATGTTCATCTAAAACTATTGGCCGTGCACACTAACTCCTGTAAAAACTATTTCCCGTGTACACAGTGGTTATTCCCAGGTGCAAGGAAATACAGGGCTGACAAGAGCCTAGTACAGCCTAGTACACCCTATTCTAGCCCTTTCCAGCCTGATCCAGCCTAGTA
The DNA here is from genome assembly GCF_951216825.1 of Electrona antarctica. Lineage (NCBI taxonomy): Eukaryota > Metazoa > Chordata > Actinopteri > Myctophiformes > Myctophidae > Electrona > Electrona antarctica. The sequence continues at coordinate 32,892,362 of NC_136799.1, forward strand.
TATCCTAGTATAGCCATCTAAATACCCCTCTCCCCTAGTCTATTCTCCCACTAGGTTGGACTAGGCTAGACGTGGTTGTACATGGCTGTACTAGACTCTACTGGGCTCTAATAGGCTGTTTTCAGCTCTAGTAGACCATGCTAGGCTGTACTAGGGTCTATTAGGCTGTACGAGGCTGTAAAGTACTATACCTAGAAATGTTCATCTAAAACTATTGGCCGTGCACACTAACTCCTGTAAAAACTATTTCCCGTGTACACAGTGGTTATTCCCAGGTGCAAGGAAATACAGGGCTGACAAGAGCCTAGTACAGCCTAGTACACCCTATTCTAGCCTATTCCAGCCTGATCCAGCCTAGTATAGCCTAGTACAGCCATCTAAATACCCCTCTCTCCAAGTCTATTCTCCCACTAGGCTGGACTAAGCTAAACGTGGGTGTACAAGGCTGTACTAGACTCTACTGGCCTCTAATAGGCTGTTTTCGGCTCTAGTAGACTGTGCTAGGCTGTACTAGGGTATATTAGGCTGTATGAGGCAGTACAGTACTATAGCGTAGAAATGTTAATGTAAAACTATTGGCCGTGCACACAAACTCATGTAAAAACTATTGCCCGTGTACACAGTGGTTATTTCAAGTGCGAGGAACTACAGGGCTGACAAGAGCCTAGTACAGCCTAGTACACCCTATTCTAGCCCTTTCCAGCCTAGTATATCCTAGTATAGCCATCTAAATACCCCTCTCCCCTAGTCTATTCTCCCACTAGGTTGGACTAGGCTAGACGTGGGTGTACATGGCTGTACTAGACTCTACTGGGCTCTAATAGGCTGTTTTCAGCTCTAGTAGACCGTGCTAGGCTGTACTAGGGTCTATTAGGCTGTACGAGGCTGTAAAGTACTATACCTAGAAATGTTCATCTAAAACTATTGGCCGTGCACACTAACTCCTGTAAAAACTATTTCCCGTGTACACAGTGGTTATTCCCAAGTGCAAGGAAATACAGGGCTGACAAGAGCCTAGTACAGCCTAGTACACCCTATTCTAGCCTATTCCAGCCTGATCCAGCCTAGTATAGCCTAGTACAGCCATCTAAATACCCCTCTCTCCATGTCTATTCTCCCACTAGGCTGGACTAAGCTAAACGTGGGTGTACAAGGCTGTACTAGACTCTACTGGGCTCCAATAGGCTGTTTCCGGCTCTAGCAGACTGTACTAGGGTCTATTAGGCTGTACGAGGCAGTAAAGTACTATAGCCTAGAAATGTTCATGTAAAACTATTGGCCGTGCACACAAACTCCTGTAAAAACTATTGCCCATGTACACAGTGGTTATTTCAAGTGCGAGGAACTGCAGGGCGGACAAGAGTCTAGTACACCCTATTCTAGCCTATTCCAGCCTGATGTAGCCTAGTATAGCCTAGTACAGCCATCTAAATACCCCCCCTCCTAGTCTATTCTCCCACTAGGCTGGATTAAGCTAAACGTGGGTGTACAAGGCTGTACTAGACTCTACTACAGTACACAGTGGTTATTCCCAAGTGCGAGGAACTACAGGGCTGACAAGAGCCTAGTACAGCCTAATAGAGGCTATTAGAGTCTAGCACAGCCTAGTACACCCCATTCTAGCCTTTTCCAGCCTGATCCAACCTAGTATAGCCTAGTACAGCCACCAAAATACCGCCCTCTCCAAGTCTATTCTCCCACTAGGCTGGACTAGGCAGGACGTGTGTGTACAAGGCTATACTAGACTCTACTGGCCTCTAATAGGCTGTTTTCGGCTCTAGTAGACTGTGCTAGGCTGTACTAGGGTATATTAGGCTGTACGAGGCAGTACAGTACTATAGCGCAGAAATGTTCATGTAAAACTATTGGCCGTGCACACAAACTCCTGTAAAAACTATTGCCTGTGTACACAGTGGTTATTTCAAGTGTGAGGAACTACAGGGCTGACAAGAGCCTAGTACAGCCTAGTACACCCTATTCTAGCCCTTTCCAGCCTGATCCAGCCTAGTATATCCTAGTATAGCCATCTAAATACCCCTCTCCCCTAGTCTATTCTCCCACTAGGTTGGACTAGGCTAGACGTGGGTGTACATGGCTGTACTAGACTCTACTGGGCTCTAATAGGCTGTTTTCAGCACTAGTAGACCGTGCTAGGCTGTACTAGGGTCTATTAGGCTGTACGAGGCTGTAAAGTACTATACCTAGAAATGTTCATCTAAAACTATTGGCCGTGCACACTAACTCCTGTAAAAACTATTTCCCGTGTACACAGTGGTTATTCCCAAGTGCAAGGAAATACAGGGCTGACAAGAGCCTTATAACAATCAGGCCTATTGGCGTATAAGTCTGAGTTATATAAAATAAAATAAATAAATAAAGGTCCTGTACCTGCGACAGTAAATCTAGATACTAGAAATGAACAGTAGAGCACAAGGAAAACGCAAAACTATTTCCCTTTAGGTGAAATGGCTGGTCTTTATAATATTTACAGATCGAATCAAACCAAAATCATACAAACTGGGCAATCAATCCCTTCAAAATGTAAATTAAATGTTCCAGTCCCTTCAAATTATCCCCTGCAATGTCCCTTTAAAGGTGCCCCCAAAGTCAGTGTTCCAAAATTAATCCCGAAAAAAGTAATCAGAGTATCCAGATTAATCCAACTGCTGTAGATCCTCTTCTGTTCAATTTAGACAGTTCAAAAAACGTACAAAACAAAAAGGCAAAGCCTTGCCTACCGGAAAAATGAAAAAGTATCTGCTGCTCACCCCACCTTTAAGTCGGGCGTGGTCCGCTGGGTCCTTTGTTCACCAGCTCTGTTTGTTTGACAGAGCTCCAAGCCTCAGAAGCTGGCCTACCAAACTTTATTTCCTTCCCTTGGCAAAGTTCTTCGGTCAGACCGGCATTTTCTGCGTTTTACCTCTGAATTGGCATAGTATTGGCCTTTAAAAGAGTGTGTTTGGCAACGAAAACTAG